>NC_135236.1:317664622-317967652 GCF_051348905.1 Ranitomeya variabilis
ATTAATGTCCTTTTTATTTATTTTTATGTTTGTATGTGTGTTTGCAGTAATTCACATATGAACAACACCATATTTAGTTATTGTGCGAAAACCCAGACAAGACATTTGCATCATTGGGCTAATCATGTCTTAAATTCTAACACCACTATCCACAGTTACCTTTTCCATGGATAAAAAAATTCTTATGAAACAAATTCAACACAATAATACAGCATGCTAGCTAAACCATTGACAGGCTGCAATTCACATCAAAAGAACTGCATGACCACACATTAACACCCTTGTATTTCATGACACAGTATCATAAAATTATATTGTTCATGTTTTTTTTCAGAAGGTGGTAATGTCACATCACACATTTTGAGAAAAGTGACCCATTAGAAAGCCGAGCTCTCGTGCCATACCCTTGTATGGAGCAAGGCCACGCTCACTAGATGGTTTCTTTCCGGAAGTATGCATATTGCATCCATCACCGCCATTCCTGGCTCAGAAACCGGTGAATCCATGCAGCATACAGTGTGTGTACTGGGGGGATTTAAAAGTCTGCAGTCACACAAAGTGATTGCAGCCTTTTCATTTTAGACTGGACAACCCCTTTAAAGCTCTGTTGTCTCAATGTAAAATCAGTAACAGGCTCCCAACCAAAACTCATCATTTTTGGTGCTGATATTCTCTTATGTGGCAAGAGGCGCCATTGAACATAGGTTTTGTACCTCTATATCTATGCATCTCAACTGGTACGGATCATTAGGTGATTAAGCATATTAGCTTGCTGCCTGCCATTATATGTGATATATTGACTGGCAGACAGTGCAAGAGACTTTAAGCGAATCTGTTAACAGGTTTTTGCTATCTAATAAAGGGCATTAGGTAGCAGATGAGACTCAGATTTCAGCGGTGTCACTTATTATGCGATATGCTGTTGATGAATGAACATTTTATCACTAGATTATAATTGCTCAGTCTAGCTCTCTTGTGCCAAGTGGTCCTACCATGCCACCACCTCTGATAAGCAGCCTATGGTCAATAGACAATGTATATAGAAAGCTGCACTGTGGGTGGAGTTTGCTTTCTGAGCTCTGTTATATGCTGCATATAAAAATTTTGATTGTGTCACAGCTCCTACATCCAACAAACTAAGTGATACATCACTTGCTCTATAGTATGCTGCTCTCTGTAAAACACATTTCAGCAACTGGGAACTTTGACACTACATACTGCTCACGGATAAGCCATGTGGCTTGGTAGTCAAAATGTCCGAGGTCAAAAAACCAAAAAGGGTACATCATAGACAGAGCAGTGAGACAAAGGCATAGTCAGGAAACATTCTGAGGTCAGAATTCCAAGAAGGTAGCGAATCACAACAAAAAGTGCTAGGAAAACGGATGATCCAGACAAATCCAAGGTTGAGCAGCAAAGATTAGAATACCAGACAAGGGGCACAGAACAAGCACATAACTCATGAGCAAAGCTACAATTGGAAACAATCAAAGGCAGAGAGCTGGTTAAATATCCAGGTAATTACTCTAAACAAGACATGTGGATAAAGCCCAGGCACACCCTGGTCTTGATTGGATGGCTAGACAGTCACTCCAGACTGACAGCTCATCATGCCCC
Source organism: Ranitomeya variabilis (assembly GCF_051348905.1). Lineage (NCBI taxonomy): Eukaryota > Metazoa > Chordata > Amphibia > Anura > Dendrobatidae > Ranitomeya > Ranitomeya variabilis. Next base: position 317,666,240 of record NC_135236.1, read on the forward strand.
AGTATTTGATTGGATGGCTGAGCTGTACTTTATTTAACCACCAACAGACAATAACATATAGAAGAGTACCATCAAAATACCCAAGATGGTGCAAAATGACAGTCTCACCTTTCTGCTGACTCACTAGGATTAGAGCAGTTGTGACGTGAGGGCTTCCAGTGCTGACTATCCCCATCAGTGGCACTTCACTTTTGGTGGGTCCCACTGAGAGAAGGTAATTATAAGCTTAATAAGCTGACAGTCCATTAAGTGGCATGAACTGGTGACCGGAGGGTAGCAACCTAGCTTTTCCGAATGTCTCCAAAATGTCAGGTTACCAGAGGGGCCCAACCTGGCTTCTCTAAATGTATCCTTGAGGGTCAGGTGACTGGAGGGTTCCAACCTGGCTTCTCCAAACATCTCCATAGGTTCACTGATGGTCAATGCAGCAGCTTAAACTGACATCCTGTAGAATGAAATCTGTGTTCCCCTTGATGGTGCCATGTTGCCTTGGCTGTAGTTCTGTAGAGAGAGTTTTCTTTTTGGAGACATGGTATCCTGGCTGTATTGTTATAGAGTCTTTTTATTTTTCTGTGCAGAAGACTAGAAATCCCTTTTTATATACCCACATCAGTGGTCCAGGCAATCATCCACAGGTCATAAGGAGGTGGGATCAATTTAACTCTCATTATTTGACTATTTAATCAATCTGCACAGTTCCTTCATCTCTGGTTTACAGGACAACAAACTAGCTGGTCTTACACAATGGGTAATGAACATACTAGCAAACATCTATTGTTCAATGACCATGTGTCCATGTCTTCCAAAGATAGTAATACAATAAACTATAGGAGCTGATATAAAAGGTAAACAGTGCCACTCATCAATTTCAATAGTCAGCTGTTAAAACTCATATGACAACAGACTATGGTTCTTTACCCACTTAAGAAAAACACATAAATTCAATAGTCAATGTTCAGACAATAGCTTGTCTCCTGGGCTACTGAAAATAGACCTCTGGCATAATTAAGAATAAATGCTGTGTCAACACAAGGGCTCTGGGAAGCATCCATCACACTAGAAAACTGACCCTGCAACTTGGGCTGTGACATTTCTAGCCCCTGGTGCTCCCTGGCCTGATCCTAAACCACCTGGGTCAGATTTGACACCTGATTGCACAGTGTAGAAATAGGATCCATACTGGTGGAAAAAAATGTCAGGCCAATTGTAATGTGAAGCTAGTAAAGGCTGAGTTCAGCTGTGTAGTCAAGAAGTCCGAGTTCAAAATCCAAAAGGGTACATCATAGACAGAGGGGTGAGATAAAGGCATACTCATGACAGAAAGCACACACCTAGGCCAAACATTAATTAGCTCAAGTAAAAAAGAGAACCATAGTTAACAGATGAATAAATCTTTATTGGAATCAATATTAAAAATAATTTTTTTAATGTAAAATATGGTAAAAAATACGGAGTGCTTCTTTTCAGGGGCATAACTGTGCCCCCAACCAAGGAGACTACTAAATACAATATGTAACTTAAAGAAATAAGATGCTATATAGATCAAGCCAAGTGCTGGAGGGTTCTGAAGTGGCCAGCAATGAGGCCGGATCTAAATCTCATTGACACCTGTGGAGAGATCTTAAACTTTCTTTTGGGAGAAGGCACCCTTTAAACATGAGAGACCTAGAGCAGTTTGCAAAAGAAGAGTGGTCCAAAATTCCAGTTGAGATGTGTAAGAAGAATGCTGAGGGTTCTAGGAAGTGATTGATTGCAGTTGTTTTTTTCCAGAGGATGTGCAACTAAATATGAAGTTATGTTCAGCATGCCTTTTTTTTCTCATTTTGTTTATGTTGTTCCAATACACACAAAGGAAATAAATGTGTAATTGCAATAATTTTCTGGGAGAAATACTTCATTTTCTGGAACAATTTCAAGGGTGCTAACACTTTTGACCGTAAGGGTATGTGTCCACGTTCAGGATTGCATCAGGATTTGGTCAGGATTTTACATCAGTATTTGTAAGCCAAAACCAGGAGTGAAACAATTAGAGGAAAAGTATAATAGAAACATATGCTCCACTTCTTCATTTATCACCACTGCTGGTTTTGGCTTACAAATACTGATGTAAAATCCTGACCAAATCCTGATGCAATCCTGAACGTGGACACATACCCTTATTGTACCTTGCAAACTGAATAAACAGTCATGACTGTTATCGTGGATTAAGTAGTATTTCACAGTTTAGCAGATTCACAATGAAGCTTTTTAGAAAGGAAATTTTATTTATCAGTATTTTAGCCTGTTTCCTAATTGCTTACATGACAGAAATAATAGTGTGAACTGTATAATGCTGCAGGAAGAGACATATTGGTTTAAAATTACATCTAGCAAATCAGCTTATTCAGCATGAGCTGCAAGGTATGGAAGAATGTTAATGTAGAAATTTAAATTTCTTTGTATACACTGTGTGTAGAATTATTAGGCAAGTTGTATTTTAGAGGATTATTTTTATTATTGATCAACAACTATGTTCTCAATCAACCCAAAAGACTCATAAATATCAAAGCTTAATATTTTTGGAAGTTGGAGTGTTTTTTTTTTTAGATTTGGCTATCTTAGGAGGATATCTGTTTGTGCAGGTAACTATTCCTGTGCAGAATCATTAGGCAACTTAATAAAAACCAAATATATTCCCATCTCACTTGTTTAATTTCACCAGGTAAACCAATATAACTGCACAAAATTTAGAAATAAACATATCTGACATGCAAAAACACCCCCCCAAAATTAGTGACCAATATAGCCACCTTTCTTTATGATGACACTCAACAGCCCTCAATCCATAGATTCTGTCAGTTGCTTGATCTGTTTACGATCAACATTGCGTGCAACAGCCACCACAGCCTCCCTGACACTGTTGCGAGAGCTGTACTGTTTTCCCTCCCTGTAGATCTCACATTTTATGAGGGACCACAGGTTCTCTATAGGGTTCAGATCAGGTGAACAAGGGGGCCATGTCATTATTTTTTCTTCTTTGAGACTTTTACTGGCCAGCCATGCTGTGGAGTAGATGGAACCATGTGATGGAGCATTGTCCTGCATTAAAATCATGTTTTTCTTGAACAATACTGACTTGTTCCTATACCACTGCTTGAAGTTGTCTTCCAGAAACTGGCAGTATGTCTGGGAGTTGAGCTTCACTCCATCCCCAATCCGATAAGGTCCCACAAGTTCATCTTTGATGATACGAGCCCATACCAGTACCCCACCTCCACCTTGCTGGCTTCTGAGTCGGAGTGGAGCTCTCTGCCCTTTAGGCCATGTGCACACGTTCAGTATTTTTCGCGTTTTTTCGCGTTTTTTCGCTATAAAAACGTGATAAAAACACGAAAAAAACGCTTACATATGCCTCCTATTATTTTAAGTGTATTCCGCATTTTTTGTGCAAATGTAGCCTTTTTTTCCGCGAAAAAATCGCATCGCGGAAAAAAAAGCAACATGTTCATTAAAATGCGGAATTGCAGGGGATTCCGCACACCTGGGAGTCCATTGATCTGCTTACTTCCCGCACGGGGCTGTGCCCACGATGCGGGAAGTAAGCAGATTATGTGCGGTTGGTACCCAGGGTGGAGGAGAGGAGACTCTCCTCCACGCACTGGGCACCATATAAGTGGTCAAAAAATAAGAATTAAAATAAAAAACAGTCCTATACTCACCCTCGATGTCTTCCCGCCTCCACTGCACGCTGCCGTTCGGTTCCTGTAGCTGGTGTGCGGCGAAAGACCTGCCGATGACGTCACTGTCCTGTGATTGGTCGTGAGCGGTCATGTGACCGCTCACGTGACCGTGACGTCACGGAAGGTCCTGTGCGCACAGACCAGCTATAGGAAGAGGAGCCGGACGCCGGTGAGGAGATGTCTGGGTGAGTATAAGCATTTTTTTATTTTTTTTAAACATTCTATCTTTTACTATAGATGCTGCATAAGCTGCATCTATAGTAAAAAGTTGGTCACACTTGTCAAACGCTATGTTTGACAAGTGTGACCAACCTGTCAGTCAGTTTTCCAAGCGATGCTACAGATCGCTTGGAAAACTTTAGCATTCTGCAAGCTAATTACGCTTGCAGAATGCTAAAAAAACGCGAAAAAAACGGAAAAAAAACGCAAAAAAAAAAATGCGGATTTCTTGCAGAAAATTTCCGGTTTTCTTCAGGAAATTTCTGCAAGAAATCCTGAACGTGTGCACATACCCTTACTGATCCAGCCTCTGGCCCATCAAGAGTCACTCTGATTTCATCAGTCCATAAAACCTTTGAAAAGTCAGTCTTAAGATATTTCTTGGCCCAGTCTTGACGTTTTATCTTATGTTTCTTGTTCAAAGGTGGTCGTTTTTCAGCCTTCCTTACCTTGGCCATGTCCCTGAGTATCGCCCACCTTATGCTTTGTTACTCCAGTAACGTTGCAGCTCTGAAATATGGCAAAACTGGTCACAAATGGCATCTTGGCAGCTTCACCCTTGATTTTCCTCAATTCATGGGCAGTAATTTGCACCTTTTTTGCCCAACACGCTTCTTGCGACCCTGTTGGCTATTTGCCATGAAACGCTTGATTGTTCGGTGATCACGGTTCAAAAGTTTGGCAATTTCAAGACTGCTGCATCCCTCTGCAAGACATCTCACAATTTTGGACTTTTCAGAGCCCGTCAAACCTCTCTTCTGACCCATTTTGCCAAAGGAAAGGAAGTTCCCTAATAATTAAGCACACCTTATATAGGGTTTTGATGTCATTAGACAACACCCCTCCACATTACAGAGATGCACATCACCTGATTTACTTAATTGGTAGTTGGCTCTCAAGCCTGAACAGCTTGGAGTAGGACAAAAAAAAATAGTATAAAAAGTATCATGTGAACAAAATACAACTTGCCTAATAATTCTGCACACAGTGTAAAAACAGGAGCTATGTGTGACAGAAACAAGTGAGACATACAAAGAAACATAGAAATAAGTTATTATCTAGGAAAGCCTAACATCAAGGTAAGCATTCTTTCTTTCCCAAGACACCCATCCTTTTTTATGCAGTTGGTAAGAACTCAGATGATTGCCAATAGCTGCCAGGCTGATCAAAATTATCTTGGTTAACCATAGCTCTACTTCTAATTCTAACATAGTAACATAGTTTTTTAAGGTTGAAGGAAAACTTTAACCCCTTCTTGACCTTGGGATTTTCCGTTTTTCCATGTTTGTTTTTCGCTCCCCTCCTTCACAGAGCCGTAACTTTTTTATTTTTCCATCAATTTGGCCATGCGAGGGCTTATTTTTTGCGGGATGAGTTGTACTTTTGAACGACATCATTGGTTTTAGCATGTCGTGTACTAGAAAACGGGAAAAAAATTCCAAGTGCGGTGAAATTGCAAAAAAAGTGCAATCCCACACTTGTTTTTTGCTTGGCTTTTTTACTAGGTTCACTAAATGCTAAAACCGACCTGCCATTATCATTCTTCAGGTCAGTACGAGCTCATAGACACCTAACATGACTAGGTTATTTTTTATCTAAGTGGTGAAAAAAAATTCCAAACTTTGCTAAAAAAAAAAAAAAAATTGTTCCATTTTCCGATACTTGTAGCGTCTCCATTTTTCATGATCTGGGGTCGTTTGAGGGCTTATTTTTTGTGTGCCGAGCTGGCGTTTTTAATGATAGCATTTTGGTGCAGATACGTTTTTTTGATTGCCCGTTATTGCATTTTAATGCAATGTCACGGTGACCAAAAAAACGTAATTCTGTTTTTTCAAATTTTTTTCTCGCTATGCTGTTTAGCGATCAGGTGAATGTTTTTTTTATTGATAGATCGGGTGATTCTGAACGCGGTGATACCAAATATGTGTAGGTTTGATTTTTTTATTATTGATTTATTTTGATTGGGGCAAAAGGGCGGTGATTTAAACTTTTATATTTTTTTTATTTTTTTCACATTTTTTTTACTTTTTTTTTTACTTTTGCCATGCTTCAATAGCCTACATAGGAGGCTAGAAGCAGGCACAACGTGATCTGATGTTCACTGCTATGTAGCAGAAATGCAGGTGTGCTGTGAGCGCCGACCACAGGGTGGCGCTCACAGCTGTGGGGAATAAGTAACCATAGAGGTCTCAAGGACCTCTGAGGTTACACTGCTGAAGCATTGCCGACCTCCGATCATGTGACGGGGGTCGGCGATGCGATCATTTCCGGCCGCCCGGCCGGAAGCGGTAGTTAAATGCCGCTGTCTGCGTTTGACAGCGGCATTTAACTAGTTAATAGGCGCGGGCAGATTGCGATTCTGCCCACGCCTATTACGGGCACATCTCAGCTGTTCAAAACAGCTGACATGTCCCGGCTTTGATGCGGGCTCACCGCCGGAGCCCGCATCAATCCGGGGCTTCTGACCTCGGATGTACTATCCCGTCCGAGGTCAGAAAGGGGTTAAGTCCATCTAGTTCAACCCATAGCCTAACCTAACATGCCCTAACATGTTGATCCAGAGGAAGGCAAAAAAATCCCATGTGGCAAAGAGTAAGCTCCACATTGGGGAAAAAAATTCCTTCCCGACTCCACATACGGCAATCAGGCTAGTTCCCTGGATCAACACCCTATCAAGGAATCTAATATATATACCCTGTAACATTATGCTTTTCAAGAAAGGCATCCAGTCCCCTCTTACATTTTAGTAGGGAAATACTCATTACAATATCACACGGCAGAGAGTTCCATAGTCTCACTGCTCTTACAGTAACGAATCCGCGTCTGCTATTATGCTTAAACCTTCTTTCCTCCAGACGTAGAGGATGCCCCCTTGTCCCTGTCTCAGGTCTATGAGTAAAAAGATCATCAGAAAGGTCTTTGTACTGTCCCCTCATATATTTATACATTAAAATAAGATCACCCCTTAGCCTTCCTTTTTCCAAACTAAATAGCCCCAAGTGTAATAACCTATCTTGGTATTGCAGACCCCCCAGTCCTCTAATAACCTTGGTCGCTCTTCTCTGCACCTGCTCTAGTTCAGCTATGTCTTTCTTATACACCGGACACCAGAACTGTGCACAGTATACTAAGTGTGGTCGAACTAGTGACTTGTATAGGTAAAATTATGTTCTCCTCATGAGCATCTATGCCTCTTTTAATGCATCCCATTATTTTATTTGCCTTTGTAGCAGCTGCCTGATACTGGGCACTAAATGTGAGTTTTTCGTCCACCCATACACCCAGGACTTTTGCATTGACGGTTTTGCCCAGTGTTTTACAATTAAACACATAATTATACATCTTATTACTTCTGCCCAAGTGCATGATCTTACATTTATCCCCATTAAAGCTCATTCGCCATTTATCAGCCCAAGCTTCTAGTTTACATAAATCCACCTGTAATATAACATTGTTCTCCTCTGTATTGATTACCCTGCAGAGTTTAGTATCATCTGCAAATATTGAAATTCTACTCTGTATGCCCCCTACAAGGTCATTAATAAATGTTAAAAACCTTCTTTAGATCTTCATATGTGGTGTGCATTCTGGTTTGACTACTTTTTTAGGCAGCCAGGGTCTATCAAGCCTGCCAGAGGATACTTCATTGGGCCATAATGAAGACACAGTAATGGTCCACCAATTCAGAGTGTTCAAGTAGTAGAAACAATCCCCTACCACAATGGTATATTTCTGTTGGTCGATTCATCAATAACATACGTGACCTTACTGATGATGAGTGCTATTTATTTGCAGTCACAGTGTTTCTCACAAGAAATGCTATCAGAGGCACTGTCTGTTCACAATATTATGGGAGCACTTTGTGTGTGGCATTATTTTTCAGAAATTCTATGTTTGGCAGGAACTACATGTATGTCAATTATTTTCTGGGTTGTATTTCTATTTACTGCTGACCTGCATTTGGGAGCACTGGGTATCATGGCAGGCACAGTATGAAGGGTAGCAAGATGACACTACTAAGGCACAAGGAAGGTGGAAGCCCTCATGTCGGAGCAGGTAAACTCTGAGAATATGAGGAGATGAAAAGATTATAAAAAGAGAATCATTCTAATCTGTAATTACATTACCTGTGAATTACTAGATATAATTGTTCTGCTTTTTGCATGTGACTGTGTCTGATGAATGGTACAGTGCCTTGAAAAAGTATTCTTTACCAAAAAATGCTTCCACCTTTTTTCACTTCACAACCACAAACTTAAACATATTTTATTAGGATTTTATTTGATATATCAACCTAATGTAGTGGGTATTTTGAGATGTTAATAAAATTATACATACTGTAGTTTTCTAATTATTTAAAAATATAAATCTGAAAATTGTAATGTGCATTTGTATTCAGCCCCCTTTAGGGTACGTTCCCACATTCAGGAATTGCTGCGGTTTTGACGCTGTGTATTTATGCAGCATCAAACCTACAGCGGCCAGATATTACAGCATAGAAATCCCATGTCCACTATCAGACAATGTGCAAGTTCGGAACACCTGTGGAGACTGACATGCTGCGATGCTGCGCGTCTTTCAATACCGCAGCATGACAATTTCTCTTGCGGAGACTCAAGCCTCTGCAACAGAATTGACATCAATAGAATGTATTGAGCACGGTAAATCTGCATGGTTCAGTGAACACATGCAGATTTACCGGCGTTCAATAGAACCCAGTGAAAATATGCTGCATCCACAGCGCTGCTCATTCAGGATCATGGACACGTAGCCATATTCTGATACCCCTGAATAAAAACCTGATTGACCAATTGCCTCCAGAAGTCATATAATTAGTACATTGAGTCCACCTGTGTGTAATGTATTCACAGTATAACTACATCTTCTCTGTGAAGGCCACAGAGTTTTTCTTTTTTAGAACATTAGGGATCAACCAGCATTATGAAAACCAAGGATCACACCAGACAGATCAGGGATAAAGTTGTAGATAAGAGTAAAACAGGGTTAGGTTATAAAAAAAATAGCCCAAGCTCTGACTATCTTGCAGAGCACTGTTCAATCCATCATCCAAAAATATGGAATATGGCGCAATTGCAAACCTACCAAGACATCACTGTCCACCTAAACTGACATCACAAGAAAGGAGAACACTAATTAGAGAAGAAGCCAAGAGGCCCACAGTCACTCTGGAGGATCTGCAAAGATCTGCAGCTCAGGTGCGAGAGTCAGTCCACAGGACAACTATTTAGTCTTGTACTTTATAAATCTGCCCTTTATAGAAAAGTGGTAAAGAAAGCCATTTTGAAGGCAAGCCATGGGAAGTTCCGTTTGCAGTTTGTAAAAAGCCATGCAGGGGACACAGCTAGCATGTGTAGAAAGGTACTCTGGTCAAATGAGACCAAAGTAGGACTTTTTAGGCTAAATGCAAAGCGCTATGTGTGGCGAAAAATTAACACTGCACATTACCCTGAAAATACCATCTCTGAAAAAAACATGATGGAGGCAACATCATGCTGTAGGGATGCTTTTCTTCAGCAGGGACAAGGAACCTGGTCAGAATTGATGGGGAGATTGAAGGAGCCAAATACATTGCAATCCTGGAGGAAAACCTTTTAGATGATGCAAAAGACTGAGACTGGGACTTAAATTCACCTTACATCAGGACAACAACCCTAAACATACTGCCAGTACTACAATGGTACCGTCTAAAAATGCTGAGCAATTGTTGACTGCTTTTCCTTGACTCTCCAGCTTAACTCATCCAAAACCTATCACTTTTGTCCATGAAGCATGTGATGCAGCAATCTATAATTCACTTTCTTTATGAAATGGTTCAAGGTGTGTTTTGGAGCAGGCTCAAAAGCTCAGCCAGCTCTAGTAGGATCAGTTGCTGAATGAGATAAATATATAGTTACTTTAGCTTTTAGAAAAAAATTGAAATTGTTTCTTTTTTTTGGTGATCCTCTAAAAAATAGAGTAAAAGCGATTACCGTATATAGTCGTATTATGTCAAAATGGTGCAATATATACAACTGTCATAACAAAAAGTTATAGATCTATGGATCCCTATAATGCCAGATTCATACATTTTTGGTTCACGGTCTGCAGCACAGACCGCCCGCCAGTCTTCTAACCTGAACGTTACAGTCTCATGATGCTGTCCATTTCTAGTCCTGTGGCCAGTCTGAACACTACGATCCTTGCTCTAACTTCAAAACATGTATATGTGAATCCTGCCTCATCTTATCTCGAAGTCAAGTCTCTAATTTTATACAAGTGACGTTCAGCAGTGATTTTTTCCTTTTGTTAATTTAATTAAATAATATATTAGATTTTTTCATATTTAGTTTTTACAACCATATACTGTACTTCAAGAAATAAACAAGCAGGAGCATGTAGAAATGCCTTCTCCATACTATCTTCTTCCCATCAATTTTGTGCAAATTAATCTTAGTATTATCTATCCAAAGAATGCTTTTTCCAGAATTGGACTGGCTTCTTTAGATGCTCTTTGGCAAAGTCTAATCTGGCCTTTCTATTTCTAAGGCTGATTAATAGTTTGCACTTTGTGGTGAACTCTCTGTATTTGCTCTCATGAAGTCTTCTCTTTATGGTACAGTTAGATACTGAAATACCTACTTCCTGGAGAACATTCTTCACTTGGGTGGATGTTGGGAAGGGATTTTTCTTCACCATGAAAAGGGTTCTGCAGTCAACCACTACTCTTGTCTTCCATCTTCCATGAATGTCCAGGCCTTTTTAAGTTCCAAGTTTACCAGTGAACTCTTTTTTGGCAGAATGTACCAAACTGTTGATTTGGCCACGCCTGACATTTCTGCTATCGCCGGATGGATTTTTTTTTTCAGCCTAATGATGGTCTGTTTCTCTTCCACTGAGAGCTCCTTTGACCGTATGTTGTGGGTTCACAGCAAATGTAAATACCACACTTGGAATCAGCTCCAGACCTTTTGCCTTAATTGATACTTATCAATGGATTAACAGGTGAATAGCCCATGGGATCCCATTTTGTCCAACTACCTTTTGTCCCTTTAAAAGTAGGCAACTGTAATTCCTAAACCCTTACTCCAATTAGGATGTGACTACCCTCATAAAACACTGATTGTATTGAAACACTAAAACACCGCACGGTAAGTAGGGTCTCTGCTCATAAATTATGGTGCTCTCAGATTATAAAGCAAAACCCTGTTAGGACTGGCGGAACGCACCAAGTAAAAGATGTAATAATATTGGTGCGTTCGCAGTCCGGGGTCCACCGTGCAGGTGAAAACCCGCTGCTAGCAAATGGCGGCGCTATATGGCGGTGGAAGCGAACCCTGCTAAGCCACAGGTCCGCAATACCGCACAAATGAGTGCAAGCAAGGAGTCGGCGAACTCAATCCCAAGACTCAGGGTAGAAGTCCGTTCAGACAACTTGCTCACCACACCGCAACTGAGTGTGTAGGAATAGCAAGAGCACCGAAGTGCGAACTGTGCCGTGCTGGCAGACACCACTAGTACCCAGACGTGGGTTAAGAAGCGCACTACTGGCGCGTGGCGCCACACTGGCGGTCACAGCGATAGACGCTGACTCGTGTGTAACACGTGGAGTGCTTAGTCGGACGCTAGGTAGCAGTCATACACCTTACGCGAGCTTTCATACAATAGGGTAGGGGTAATTAATGAACGACTTGCACTCACAACAAACACACGTATACAAATGTACACTAGCGCATGGCCGTGCGGCCATGCGAGCCTTATATAGCTGCAGCAAGTAAAAGACCTTCCTAAAAGGACCAATGAGAGACTGTCATACCAGAGCATGTGACCCTAAATCTCCACTGAGAGATCTTGCCCTGGGCATGCTCAGTGTGTGCAAAGTAAGACTTAGCCTTTGCACTTAAAGGACCTTCCTGAAAGGACCAATGAACTTAGCTGCAGTGTCTGACCATGTGACCCTCGATCTCCACTGAGAGATCTCACTCAGGGCATGCTCAGAATGAGAAAAGCAGGACTTAGTCCCACAAGCGTCTATTTGCCGCTGCCCAGCACTGACTTCAATGGCAGAAGCCAGAGAAGCAGCAGTAACTCTTTGTACAGAGCGGGACTGAGCAAGACGCTGGGACCGACGTCTCTGCTGAGCAGGCTCCACTGCGGCAGGAGAAGAATGGGAGACCGCAGCAGAGACGGCCCGAGATTCCCCCTGTGCAGAAGCGGGATCTCGACCCCTAACATTACCCCCCCTCCTTGGACCTCGCTACGCTCGAAGGCAGCAATAAGCTGCAGAGCCCGAATGTGCTCAGCAGGCTCCCAAGACCTGTCCTCAGGACCACAGCCTTTCCAATCCACCAGATAAAATTTTTTGCCATGTACCACCTTGTATCCCAGAATGGCATTCACCTCGTAATCGTCTGTAGACGAACCTGATGTCCCAGCAGATGACTCGGAAAACCGGGACATGTATACGGGCTTCAAAAGGGACACATGAAAGGTGTCGGTGATACCTAGGCGAGGCGGAAGGGCTAAAAGGTAGACCACGGGATTAACCCATTCGAGAACCTTAAAAGGACCTAAGTAGCGAGGTGCAAACTTTGTAGACTCAACTCGCAGCCTGATGTTACGGGCGGAGAGCCACACTAAGTCACCAGGAGCAAAGGTCGGAGCGGGGCGCCGATGTGCATCAGCGGAGGACCTCATTCTCTCCTTGGAAGCCCGAATGGCATCCTGAGTGCGATCCCAAATGTCCCGCGCCTCCACAGCCCAGTCTGCCACCCTGGAATCGGCGGAGGACACAGGCATGGGCACAGGTACCCGCGGATGCTGACCATAGTTAAGGAGGAATGGGGTCTGTCCAGTGGAGTCGGCTACAGCATTGTTCAGAGCAAACTCCGCCCATGATAGCAAAGATGCCCAGTCATCTTGCCTAGCAGAGACAAAATGTTGCAGATATGTGACCAAGGTCTGGTTGACTCTCTCTACCAACCCATTCGTCTCGGGATGATAGGCAGAAGAGAGATTTAACTCAATACTGAGAAGATGGCAAAGCTCTCTCCAGAACCGAGACGCCAACTGGGGACCCCGATCACTGACAATTTTGTCCGGCATACCGTGAAGGCGGAAGATATGCTTAATAAATAACGCTGCCAAGGCCCGTGCAGAAGGTAGCCGAGGAAGCGGCACCAAATGCACCATTTTAGAAAAATGGTCGGTGATTACCCAAATGACGGTACAGCCACGAGACTTGGGCAAACCCACAACAAAGTCCATCCCGACCATCTCCCAGGGCCTGTCTGCCACCGGCAGAGGGTATAACAAACCAGCTGGCCGTTGACGAAGAGACTTATTTTTGGCACAAGAGACACCTGCCCGAACGTAGTCCCCGATGTCACGAACCATATGTGGCCACCAGTACGTTCTCGCCAGCAAGTCAGATGTCCTCTTTGCCCCAAAGTGTCCACCCACTCTGAACGAATGAGCCCAAGAGAGAACCTCCGGTCGCAAATTGATGGGAACAAAAGTCTTGCCCGGAGGCACAGACTCTAGCGAAACCGGAGCTACGGTTCTAAGACTCTCTGAAGGGACAATAAGCCGAGGCTCCTCCTCGTCCTCCTCAGTTGACACAAGGGAGCGAGAGAGGGCGTCAGCACGAATGTTCTTCTCCCCGGCGAGATAATGGAGAGTGAAGTGGAACCGGGAGAAGAACAAGGACCATCTGGCCTGACGAGAATTCAGCCGCTGAGCTGTATGCAAATAGACCAAATTTTTGTGGTCTGTGAAGACTTGGAAGGGAAACCGAGCACCTTCCAAAAGATGTCTCCATTCTGAAAAGGCCAACTTCATTGCTAGCAACTCCCTATCCCCGATGGCGTAATTTCTCTCTGCTGGCGTGAAGGTCTTTGAGAAGAAGAAGCATGGATGCTTCCGGCCTTGAGCATCCTTTTGATAGAGGACTGCTCCAGCACCAACGGATGAGGCATCCACCTCAATTAGGAATGGCTTGTCCACATCGGGACGATTTAAGATGGGAGCGCTAGCAAAATGAGACTTAGTAGAAGTGAAGGCCTTGGAGACCTCTTCCGACCACAATTTGGGATTCGCTCCTTACTTGGTGAGGGATACCAAGGGAGCTACCAAAGTTGAGAAGTGGGGAATGAACTGGCGATAGTAATTTATGAACCCCATAAAGCGCTGCACCGCTTTAAGAGAATGGGGTTCTTGCCAGTCCATCACAGCCTGTAGCTTGGCAGGATCCATAGCCAATCCCTGGGCAGAGATGATATAGCCAAGGAAAGGTAAAGACTCCTGCTCAAACACACACTTCTCCAACTTTGCATAAAGAGAATTCGCCCGTAGGAGTTCGAAGACTCTGCCAACATCTCTCCGGTGGGAGTCAATATCTGGAGAGAAGATGAGAATATCATCCAGATAGACTACGACCGAGGTGGAAAGCATATCCCGGAAGATATCGTTCACAAAGTCCTGAAAAACGGCTGGGGCATTACAGAGCCCGAAGGGCATCACCAGATACTCATAGTGCCCATCCCTGGTATTAAAAGCCGTTTTCCATTCGTCCCCCTCACGGATGCGAATCAGGTTGTAGGCACCCCGCAGATCTAATTTGGTGAAAACCCTTGCTCCCCTTAGCCTGTCAAAGAGCTCAGAAATCAGGGGCAAAGGGTATTTATTTTTAATGGTGATGGCATTAAGACCCCTGTAATCGATGCAAGGACGTAATTCCCCGTTCTTCTTCTGTACGAAGAAGAATCCCGCCCCTGTGGGAGACACTGACTTCCTAATGAATCCTCTTGCCAAATTCTCCTGGATGTATTGAGACATAGCCTCCGTCTCAGGGAGAGAGAGGGGATATACCCTTCCCCGAGGAGGTTCGGCTCCAGGCAAGAGGTCAATAAGACAGTCGTATGGGCGATGAGGCGGTAGAGTCTCAGCTGCCTTTTTAGAGAATACGTCTACATAGCACCAATAACATTTGGGAAGAGAAGGTTTACGGGTACCTCGGTAGAAGAAACCTGTACACACTCACTCACACACCAGCCCATACAAGCCTTACTCCAACCCAATATTCTCCCTGAGGACCACTCAATATGTGGAGAGTGGAAACGGAGCCAGGGTATTCCCAGTAAAATCTCATCCATTCCCTCGGGAAGGACAAGAAGGGAAATAATCTCCTGGTGGGAAGGGGACATGGACAACGAGAAAGGGACAGTCTGATGTGTGATTTGCAGTGGAAGTGTGGTCCCATTCACAACTCTAACTGTTACAGGTTTAGCGAGCATAACTAATGGTATAGCGTGGCGCAAAGCAAAAGCAGAGGACATAAAATTCCCCTCTGCTCCTGAATCCACACAAAGCTCGACTGTTCGAGTGGAAGAGCCTAACAGGATTGTCCCTTTAAAGGACAGTTTGGAGGAAAATGTAGCAGTGTCTAGTGAACCTCCCCCAATGGTTACTAGACGTGATCGTTTCCCGATCGCCGTGGACATTTATTGGCATAATGTCCTAGTTGGTGACAATACTTGCAAACCACGGATACTCGAGCGGCCTGAGACTTAGGTCCCGCTCGAGAAACCTCCATGGCCTCATGGGAGTCGGACGCCAAAACAGGAGATACAAGATGTCTGGCGAAGGTAGGAGCCAGCCGAAACCTTTTGCCTACACTGGGTCCGCTCTAACCTCCACTCGTGAAAACAGAGATCAATGCGGGTAGATACAGAAATAAGCTCCTCCAGAGTAGCGGGTATCTCCCTGGTGGCCAAGGCGTCCTTCACGTGGTCTGCCAGTCCCTTCCAGAACACCGGAATTAGAACTTTGTCTGGCCACTCTAACTCTGAAGCTAGAGTCCGGAACTGGATGGCAAACCGGCTGACCACGGACGAGCCCTGAGTAATAGTCAACAACTGGAGCGCGGTATCGTGGGTAACACGAGGTCCTAAGAAGACCTGCTTCAGTGCATCCAGAAAGAGAGGAGCACTCTGTACCGCATGATCATCATGCTCCCAAAGTGGCGTTGCCCACTCCAACGCCCTGCCCGACAGGAGAGATAGAATAAATCCCACTTTCGCCCGTTCCGTAGGGAAACGTGACACCAGAAGCTCAAGGTGTATGGAGCACTGGCTCACGAATCCGCGACATTGCTTACTGTCACCAGCAAACTTGTCGGTAAGTGGGAGACGGGATAAAGTCGGGGCAGGGGTGGCAGCGGACAAACTGGCTGCAGCTACACTTGCAGCCTGAACAGCGACAGCAGTGACATCCACAGCCGAAGTTGAACGCTCAAGAGCCGCCAACCTTCCCTCCAGCTGCTGGATGTACTGCTGTAAACGCTGATCGTCCGCCATTTACTAGCCAGACCCTGGCGCTAGTGTTCTGTTAGGACTGGCGGAATGCACCAAGTAAAAGATGTAATAATATTGGTGCGTTCGCAGTCCGGGGTCCACCGTGCAGGTGAAAACCCGCTGCTAGCAAATGGCGGCGCTATATGGTGGTGGAAGCGAACCCTGCTAAGCCACAGGTCCGCAATACCGCACAAATGAGTGCAAGCAAGGAGTCGGCGAACTCAATCCCAAGACTCAGGGTAGAAGTCCGTTCAGACAACTTGCTCACCACACCGCAACTGAGTGTGTAGGAATAGCAAGAGCACCGAAGTGCGAACTGTGCCGTGCTGGCAGACACCACTAGTACCCAGACGTGGGTTAAGCGCACTACTGGCACGTGGCGCCGCACTGGCGGTCACAGCGATAGACGCTGACTCGTGTGTAACACGTGGAGTGTTTAGTCGGACGCTAGATAGCAGTCATACACCTTACGCGAGCTTTCATACAATAGGGTAGGGGTAATTAATGAACGACTTGCACTCACAACAAACACACGTATAAAAATGTACACTAGCGCATGGCCGTGCAGCCATGCGAGCCTTATATAGCTGCAGCAAGTAAAAGACCTTCCTAAAAGGACCAATGAGAGACTGTCATACCAGAGCATGTGACCCTAAATCTCCACTGAGAGATCTTGCCCTGGGCATGCTCAGTGTGTGCAAAGCAAGACTTAGCCTTTGCACTTAAAGGACCTTCCTGAAAGGACCAATGAACTTAGCTGCAGTGTCTGACCATGTGACCCTCGATCTCCACTGAGAGATCTCACTCAGGGCATGCTCAGAATGAGAAAAGCAGGACTTAGTCCCACAAGCGTCTATTCGCCGCTGCCCAGCACTGACTTCAATGGCAGAAGCCAGAGAAGCAGCAGTAACTCTTTGTACAGAGTGGGACTGAGCAAGATGCTGGGACCGACGTCTCTGCTGAGCAGGCTCCACTGCGGCAGGAGAAGAATGGGAGACCGCAGCGGAGATGGCCCAAGATTCCCCCTGTGCAGAAGCGGCAACTCAACTCCTAACAAACCCGTCAACAAATTCTATTTAATTTGCCTTAATTAGATTACAATCCAGTAGCTCCACTAAAAGAAAACCCAAAGTTTATGTCTGAGTAATATGTAGCTCAAATTAAAAGGTAGAAATATAAAAAAATTGTGCAAAATTTGCTTTTTATCACTTGAAGGTCGAGTCCCTAGATTATTAGTAACTAGACTGAGTTTTCGTTATTAGTTCATGCATAGCATACTTTTCACGAAGACATGTACACACAATCATAATTTATATTGTACTAAATAAAAAATGTATATTATATTAAATCAGTCAATCCAACAATACAAGTCATGCCAGAACTTCTCGATTTTAGTGTTTGCAGCAATTTTAGAGCAAAGGAGACAGTGCCAGAACAGCTCTTAGATTGTACTTGTAATATCAGAAAAAATATGGCATACAAAAAGGATAATAACCAGCTGTCATTTAACAAATATATATATGATCGGCAACATATAATCTATATGTAGTAATCCATGTTTACAAGTAATAAATAAGGGAGGATGAGAGACCTGCTAACATCTAATGGAAACTCCAAGGTCTAGGAACAAACATAATAAAACACACCAGAGATGATGGGGCAAAATGCTTCACCACATGAATTAAATGGTATTATACCACAATATGTGCAAAATTTCTTTCATGCTAATTACCCTATAGACCATACTGCATCAGAATTACATGCTTAAATTATATTTGTTTTGATGTCGCACACTGAACCTCCCCACACTAAAAAAAAAAAAGAATGATACAAAAATGTGACTATTCTACAGAGTAAATCAGTCCTTCACGGTGTTAAAGATTTCACTGACATCCATTTGTAATTAGTACCTTTAAAAAAAAGCCCAAAGCAAAGAACGTGTCTAATTGTGACCACATGTTCCCCTTCAGGGACTGTCATTCCACAGTACTGATCCTCTGTTACCTCTTTGTCTCTGCTTGAAGTCCCCCATGGGAACTGATGTCAGCAAAGCTTCACTCCTGAGATAAAGTGTCTGGAGTTCATTCATCTGTGGTCACACTGCTTCAGTATACATGCACAGTAGCATTTTACTTAGCTGAGTGCCCCACTGGATGGAATCATGATGAATTAGTCTCATGACCCAGCAATCCTCCATTAACAGATACCTTCCCTGTGAATGACAGTTCTGATGGGAGAGCTGGCTATAGACACAACGATTATTTGTTTTAGAACAAGAGATCAATGAGAACAATAGAGCTATATGAGAACTATACATGGAAACAAAGTAATATATTTCCAATTGTTAAACATAATAAATCTATATTAAAATTGTGATATTCCATCACGTTAATGACAATACAGAACAGGCTCTTTATGGAGTTTAGGAAGAGGATCAGGCATACAAAATATTATGTCACCTTATTCTTATATCACCAGGAATTGGCTAAAGATCAACCGTCTCCTTTATAAGTAAGTCTGAAGATTGCATAACTGCTGTAACAGGCACTTGTGCTGCTTCATAGTAGTTATCCACTGCTTCATTAGTGGAAGAGGCACTAACCAATGAGGCAGCTGCTTCACTCCAGGGGAATGACTACTGTCAACTATGTCAAATGTCTTCATTGTGAAGGTAACAGAATCCATCAGGCAGGACATGCAGCGGGTATATAGGGATGCATGCACTGTATATACAGATACTGCAGAGCTGATGGTGGGAGAATACGATCCCCCAAGTCTGTGGTTTCACATGGGACTGCTGGTGAAGCCACATTATTCTGAAGAAGACATTACCCCAAATAGCTGAGAAATAACCAGATCAACTCAACCTTTTTTTCAATTATCTATCTATCTATCTATCTATCTATCTATCTACAGTATCTATCTATCTATCTATAATCTATGTATCTATGATCTTTCTAGCTATCTATCATCTAGATATCATCCATATAAACTTTAACTTTTATATATCGATCAGTCAATATCTATCTTATCTATCAATTGTCTATCTCATATTCATCCATCAATCTATCTATATTTTTAATCCGGCCATGTCTCCATAAGTCTATTCATTAATAAACATATGAATTAATTGTAAAAAACTGAGAAATAAATGTAATTTCACATATTGTAATGTAATATTAACTATTGTAACATTTCATATAATAGGGGAGTGCCAGAGAAGGACACAGAGGTGCCATTACATTGTTACTGGTCTCTTATGCCTGTATGTAAAATGTTTTTATTTATGTGAAAATATCAGCTCCCCCCATCCAATCTACTGCAGACGGTCAGGGTGCATGCTGCTGGTCATGGTCACACATGCTATGCTTACCTGCTGCAGGTGGACACAGTCACACTTTCTCTGCTTACCTGCTGCAGACAGTCAGGGTGCATGCTGCCGGTCATGGTCACACATGCTCTGCTTACCTGCTGCAGACGGTCAGGGTGCATGCTGCCGGTCATGGTCACACTTTCTCTGCTTACCTGCTGCAGACGGTCAGGGTGCATGCTGCTGGTCATGGTCACACATGTTCTGCTTACCTGCTGCAGACGGTGAGGGTGCATGCTGCTGGTCATTGTCACACTTTCTCTGC
The DNA here is from genome assembly GCF_051348905.1 of Ranitomeya variabilis. Taxonomy (NCBI): domain Eukaryota; kingdom Metazoa; phylum Chordata; class Amphibia; order Anura; family Dendrobatidae; genus Ranitomeya; species Ranitomeya variabilis. The sequence goes on from NC_135236.1 coordinate 317,686,163, forward strand.
TTACCTGCTGCAGACGGTCAGGGTGCGTGCTGCTGGTCATGGTCACACATGTTCTGCTTACCTGCTGCAGACGGTCAGGGTGCATGCTGCTGGTCATGGTCACACTTTCTCTGCTTACCTGCTGCAGACGGTCAGGGTGCGTGCTGCTGGTCATGGTCACACATGTTCTGCTTACCTGCTGCAGACGGTCAGGGTGCATGCTGCTGGTCACAGTCACACTTTCTCTGCTTACCTGCTGCAGACGGTCAGGGTGCATGCTGCCGGTCATGGTCACACATGTTCTGCTTACCTGCTGCAGACGGTGAGGGTGCATGCTGCTGGTCATGGTCACACTTTCTCTGCTTACCTGCTGCAGACGGTCAGGGTGCGTGCTGCTGGTCATGGTCACACATGTTCTGCTTACCTGCTGCAGACGGTCAGGGTGCATGCTGCTGGTCACAGTCACACTTTCTCTGCTTACCTGCTGCAGACGGTCAGGGTGCATGCTGCCGGTCATGGTCACACATGTTCTGCTTACCTGCTTCAGACGGTCAGGGTGCATGCTGCTGGTCATGGTCACACTTTCTCTGCTTACCTGCTGCAGACGGTCAGGGTGCATGCTGCTGGTCATGGTCACACATGTTCTGCTTACCTGCTGCAGACGGTCAGGGTGCATGCTGCTGGTCATGGTCACACTTTCTCTGCTTACCTGCTGCAGACGGTGAGGGTGCATGCTGCTGGTCATGGTCACACATGTTCTGCTTACCTGCTGCAGACGGTCAGGGTGCATGCTGCTGGTCATGGTCACACATGTTCTGCTTACCTGCTGCAGACGGTCAGGGTGCATGCTGCTGGTCATGGTCACACTTTCTCTGCTTACCTGCTGCAGACGGTCAGGGTGCATGCTGCTGGTCATGGTCACACATGTTCTGCTTACCTGCTGCAGACGGTCAGGGTGCATGCTGCTGGTCATGGTCACACATGTTCTGCTTACCTGCTGCAGACGGTCAGGGTGCATGCTGCCGGTCATGGTCACACATGCTCTGCTTACCTGCTGCAGACGGTCAGGGTGCATGCTGCTGGTCATGGTCACACATGTTCTGCTTACCTGCTGCAGACGGTCAGGGTGCATGCTGCTGGTCATGGTCACACATGTTCTGCTTACCTGCTGCAGGTGGCGCTGAGCTCACACGTCCCAGGCAGCGTCGTCCCCTCCATCCAGCATCACACTGGGACTTGGGGCAGAACTTGTACTTGGTCCCTGTACTTTGAGTGCATGTCTTCCAGTCCGTCCTCTCAGGATGAGGGCTCCCGTCTCCTACACGCCAGTTACCACTGCTGTGATCAGTTAGTAAAGCAGGAATGTGGAACTGTGTTGGCTTTAATGTCATTTTCTAAGACCAGATCCTAAGCTTTTGTTCTATTCTGTTCCTCATTTTACTTAAGGGTTTCCCTCTGGGGCTGATTCAGCTCCTGCTAATTAAGAATAGTGAATTCTGCCACTTGCTATTCAGATAGGAGAGTAGCGGCTCCTGGAACTTTGATGCTTGTTTGCTCCTGGCATCCTTGGCAGCGCTGCTGCTGCCGGACAATTAGTCCTCCGAGTGGCCTCCCGTTCCCATACTGTGCTTAATGAGAGACCACACTCTCTGCTCTCACAGCAGCTTCCATCACAGGCTGAGGGGTCTCCGGTGCACCAGGCTGCTCCTCCAGCAGCCTGCACATCTATCTGCCGCCCCACGGTACCAAGCATCACCTTCTCCGTCTCCTGGCACACCCACTCTGACGTCACCTGCCACTCACCCCACTCACAGGCAAGGGGTGAAACTGAGCACAAAGGCGAGGAAAATAGCCTGGGTGTCATTTCATTAGGGGATGAGACAATAAGCATGTACTGCTCCCACAGTGAGAGACAAGGAGTAATGCTAGACTGTTCTGCTACAGCTATGTCCCATTTCTATCTGTCTGTCTATCAATTATCTATATCCCATATCTAGCTACCTCTCATCTATCTATCTATCTATCTATCTATCTATCTATCTATCTACCTCTCATCTATCTATCTATCTATCTATCTATCTATCTATCTATCCATTATCTATCTATAGATCTATCTATCTATCTATCTATCTATCTATCTATCTATCTATCCATTATCTATCTATAGATCTATCTATCTATCTATCTATCTATCTATCTATCTATCTATCTATCTACAGTTGTGGCCAAAAATATTGACACCCCTGCAATTCTGTCAGATAATACTCAGTTTCTTCCTGAAAATGATTGCAAACACAAATTCTTTGGTATTATTACCTTCATTTAATTTGTCTTAAATGAAAAAACACAAAAGAGAATGAAGCAAAAAGCAAAACATTGATCATTTCACTAGTTGTTGAGCGATACCTTCCGATATTCAAAAGTATCGGTATTGGATCGGCCGATATCCAAAAAATATCGGATATCGCCGATACCGATACCCGATACCAATGGAAGTCAATGGGACACAAATATCGGAAGCGATCCTGGATGGTTCCCAGGGTCTGAAGGAGAGGAAACTCTCCTTCAGGCCCTGGGATCCATATTCATGTAAAAAATAAAGAATAAAAATAAAAATATGGATATACTCACCCCTCCGACAGCCCCCGGTTCTCAGCGGTGCAACCGGCAGCCTCCGTTCCTAATGCAGTGAGTGTAGGACCTGTGATGACGTCGTGGTCACGCGACCGCTCACGCAACCAGTTACAAGACTGCGACGTCATTGCAGGTCCTACACTCACTGCATTCTTAGGAACGGAGGCTGCCAGTTGCACCGCTGAGGTCCAGGGTGTATTTTTTACATGAATATGGATCCTAGGGCCTGAAGGAGAGTCTCCTCTCCTCCAGACCCTGGGAACCATATGCACCGCACACGCCGAAGATGACTGGGAACATATAGGAACTTCCGATTCCGATTTCCAATATCACAAAAATATCGGAACTCGGTATCGGAATTCCGATACAGCGAATATCGGCTGATACCCGATATTTGCAGTATCGGAATGCTCAACACTACATTTCACACAAAACTCCAAAAATGGGCCAGACAAAAGTATTGGCACTCTCAGCCTAATATTTGGTTGCACAACCTTTAGCCAAAATAACTGCGAACAACCGCTTCCGGTAACCATCAATGAGTTTCTTACAATGCTCTGCTGGAATTTTAGACCATCCTTCTTTGGCAAACTGCTCCAGGTCCCTGATATTTGAAGGGTGCCTTCTCCAAACTGCCATTTTTAGATCTCTCCACAGGTGTTCTATGGGATTCAGGTCTGGACTCATTGCTGGCCACCTTAGAAGTCTCCAGTGCTTTCTCTCAAACCATTTTCTAGTGCTTTTTGAAGTGTGTTTTGGGTCATTGTCCTGCTGGAAGACCCATGACCTCTGAGGGAGACCCAGGTTTCTCACACAGTGCCCTACATTATGCTGCAAAATTTGTTGGTAGTCTTCAAACTTCATAATGCCATGCACACGGTCAAGCAGTCCAGTGCCAGAGGCAGCAAAGCAATCCCAAAACATCAGGGAACCTCCACCATGTTTGACTGTAGGGACCGTGTTCTTTTCTTTGAATGCCTCTTTTTTTCTCCTGTAAACTCTATGTTGATGCCTTTGCCCAAAAAGCTCTACTTTTGTCTCATCTGACCAGAGAACATTCTTCCAAAACGTTTTAGGCTTTTTCAGGTTTCAGGTTTCAAGTTTTGGCAAACTCCAGCCTGGCTTTTTTATGTCTTGGGGTATGAAGTGGGGTCTTCCTGGGTCTCCTATCATACAGTCCCTTTTGATTCAGACGCCGACGGATAGTACGGGTTGACACTGTTGTACCCTCGGACTGCAGGGCAGCTTGAACTTGTTTGGATGTTAGTCTAGGTTCTTTATCCAACATCCGCACAATCTTGCGTTGAAATCTCTTGTCAATTTTTCTTTTCCGTTCACATCTAGGGAGGTTAGCCACAGTGCCATGGGCTTTAAACTTCTTGATGACACTGAGCACGGTAGACACAGGAACATTCAGGTCTTTGGAGATGGACTTGTAGTCTTGAGATTGCTCATGCTTCCTCACAATTTTGTTTCTCAAGTCCTCAGACAGTTCTTTGGTCTTCTTTCTTTTCTCCATGCTCAATGTGGTACACACAAGGACACAGGACAGAGGTTGAGTCAACTTTAATCCATGTCAACTGGCTGCAAGTGTGATTTAGTTATTGCCAACACCTGTTAGGTGCCACAGGTAAGTTACAGGTGCTGTTAATTACACAAATTAGAGAAGCATCACATGAATTTTCGAACAGTGCCAATACTTTTGTCCACCCCCTTTTTTATGTTTGGTGTGGAATTATATCCAATTTGACTTTAGGACAACTCTTTTTGTGTTTTTTTGTTTAAGAAAAATTAAATGAAAATAATAATACCAAAGAATTTGTGTTTGCAATCATTTTCAGGAAGACACTGAGTATTATCTGACAGAATTGCAGGGGTGTCAATACTTTTGGCCACAACTCTATCTATCTATCTATCTATCTATCTATCTATCTATCTATCTATCTATCTATCTATCTATCTATCTATCTATCTATCTATTCCATGTCTATCTGTCTATCAATTATCTATTTGTCTATCATCTATGTATCTATTATCTATCTATACTTTATCTATCGATCCCACCTCTATCTATCCCATATCTATCTATTTATCTATTATCTATCTACCTATCTAAATAGAGTAAAATGAAGTAGCACAAAATGCAAAACAAATAAAAAAAACTCAATGTGAAAGCCTCCTGTACTTACAATCCCACACTAAATAGATAAAGATAATTGGAGACAGCACTTCATTAATAAGCAAAAAGTGTGGACTAGAGTTGAGCAACTTTACTTTTTTCGGATCGTGTCGGGTTTAGCGAAACCTGACTTTGTCAAAAGTCGGGTCGGGTGAAATCGGCCGATTATTGTGAAAAGTCGGGGGCCGACTGAAACACGAAACCCAATGCAAGTCAATGGGGAATCAAAGTCGGCAGTGAGTGGAGGACAGGAAAACACCTACAGTGCCCATTTTAATGCCAAAAACATCAATTCTTATTACTTAAGCTTGTCAATCTTAATTTACTTTATAATAATAGTTAGGCATTGAAAACTGGGGGTCATTTTGCTAAAGTTGTGGGGGGGTAGGGCTGGCTCAAGATTTTCGTGGGCCCAGGAAACGCGAAATACGTCACGGTGGTGGAGCAGGGAGAGGTAAGTATTTCAACTTTGCAAGTGCTGTGATCCTGAGCAAGCAGGGGGGGGCACTCGTTGGCACTGGCACAGGGCCCCTCATAGTACGGCGGTGTGTTTGGTGTGTTTGACGGCGGGTGGCGCCTCCCACTGGCAGAGACACTTTTGCATACTATGAGGGGCCCTGTGCCAGTGACGTCACCAACGAGTATGCCCCCCCACCTGATGAAGGAACCTGCACTTTCATCTGCACCTTCCTCTTTGTCCCCGTGTAAGGTGGTATAGTATGCGAGAAGGGGAACCTGACTTTCAGCAGGGTCAGATTCTGGCTGTGTAGAGTGCAAGGGGAATGTAGTGGTCTGGGTCAATGTACCAGCAGACTCATCTAGCAGTGGCTGGGCAATGGGCAGGATGAGGAGGAAACTGTTATGATCCTTAGTGGCTGAGGATCACCAATAGACCAGCAAGTGAATAAACTTAGGACAAGCTCTAGGGAGATGGTAACTGGACTGATCGCAAATCTGAACCTATCCAACACAACTAGAGGTAGCCGGTGAACGTGCCTAAAAAATTCCTAGACGTCTCGAGCCAGCCTGAGGAACTAGCTACCCCTAAAGAGAAAGAAAGACCTCGCTTGCCTCCAGAGAAATAATCCCCAAAGATATAGAAGCCCCCAACAGATATTAACGGTGAAGTAAGAAGAAGGCACATACATAGGGATGAAATCAGATTCAGCAAAAGAGGCCCACTAGTACTAGAAAGCAGAAAATAGAGCAGGGGTCTATGCGATCAATAAAAAACCCTTACAAAATATCCATCCTGAGATTTCAAGAACCCACGCACCGACTAACGGTGTGTGGGGAGAAACTCAGTCCACTAGAGCAACCAGCAAGCGAGGGAATCACATTTTAGCAAGCTGGACAAGAATACATGATAAACACTGCTGATCAAAAAATGAGCAAACAAAACTTAGCTTGTCCTGGATGGACTGGGAGCAAGGTAGTCAGAAGGAATCTGAGTAGCACTGATTACATCGACAGCCGGCGACAAGTGGAAGTAAAACAGAGCTATATAGGAACCTCCCAGAGGATAACGAACCAGCTGATAGCCAACGACCAGCAGGATAACAAACAAAGCCACCAGGGGGAGCCCAAAGCAAAAGTCACACCATACCACCAGTGACCACAAGAGGGAGCCTGAAAACAGAGTTCACAACAGTACCCCCCCCTTGAGGAGGGGTCACCGAACCCTCATGAAAACCCCCAGGGTGATCAGGATGAGTCAGATGGAAGGCACGAACCAAATCGGCCGCATGAACATCAGAGGCGACAACCCAATAATTATCCTCCTGACCATAGCCCTTCCACTTAACCAAATACTGGAGCCTCCGTCTAGAAATACGAGAATCCAAGATCTTCTCCACCACGTATTCCAATTCTCCCTCAACCAGCACCGGGGCAGGAGGCTCAACCGGAGGAACCACAGGCACCACATACCTCCGCAACAACGAGCGATGGAACACATTATGAATTGCAAATGATGCCGGGAGGTCCAGAAGAAATGACACAGGGCCAAGGACTTCCAGAATCTTATAAGGACCGATAAACCGAGGCTTGAACTTAGGAGAGGAGACCTTCATAGGAACGAAGCGAGAAGACAACCACACCAAGTCCCCAACGCGAAGTCGGGGACCCACACAGCGACGGCGGTTGGCAAAGAGCTGAGCCTTCTCTTGTGACAGCTTCAAATTGTCCACCACATGATTCCAAATCTGATACAACCTATCAACCACAACATCCACTCCAGGACAGTCAGAAGGCTCCACCTGACCCGAGGAAAAACGAGGATGAAACCCCGAATTACAAAAAAAAGGAGAAACCAAAGTAGCAGAACTAGCCCGATTATTAAGGGCAAACTCGGCCAACGGCAAAAAAGTAACCCAGTCGTCCTGATCAGCAGAAACAAAACATCTTAAATAAGTCTCCAAGGTCTGATTAGTTCGCTCGGTTTGGCCATTCGTCTGAGGATGGAAGGCCGACGAAAAAGACAAATCAATGCCCAATTTAGCACAAAAGGTCCGCCAAAATCTAGACACAAACTGGGATCCTCTGTCAGAAACAATGTTCTCAGGAATCCCGTGCAAACGAACCACATTTTGAAAAAACAGTGGAACCAACTCGGAGGAGGAAGGCAACTTAGGCAAGGGCACCAAATGGACCATCTTAGAAAAACGATCACACACCACCCAGATGACAGACATTCTCTGAGAGACAGGGAGATCTGAAATAAAATCCATGGAAATGTGCGTCCAAGGCCTCTTCGGGACAGGCAAAGGTAACAGCAAACCACTGGCACGAGAACAGCAAGGCTTAGCCCGAGCACAAATTCCACAAGACTGCACAAAGGAACGCACATCCCGCGACAAGGAAGGCCACCAAAAAGACCTGGCCACCAAGTCTCTGGTACCAAATATTCCAGGATGGCCCACCAACACCGAAGAATGAACCTCGGAGATGACTCTGTTGGTCCATCTATCCGGGACAAACAGTCTCTCCGGTGGACAGCGGTCAGGTCTATCCGCCTGAAACTCTTGCAGCACACGTCGCAAATCTGGGGAGATGGCAGACAAAATCACCCCTTCTCTAAGGATACCAGCCGGCTCTGAATCTCGAGGAGAGTCAGGCACAAAACTCCTAGAAAGAGCATCAGCCTTCACATTCTTTGAACCAGGCAGGTACGAGACAATGAAATCAAAACGAGAGAAAAACAACGACCAACGAGCCTGTCTGGGATTCAGCCGTTTGGCCGCCTCAAGATAAATCAAATTCTTGTGATCAGTCAAGACCACCACACGATGCTTAGCTCCCTCGAGCCAATGTCGCCACTCCTCAAATGCCCACTTCATAGCCAACAGCTCCCGATTACCGACATCATAATTCCGCTCGGCAGGCGAAAACTTTCTTGAAAAGAAAGCACATGGCTTCATCACAGAGCCATCTGAGCTTCTCTGCGACAAAACAGCCCCCGCTCCAATTTCGGAAGCATCAACCTCCACCTGGAAGGGAAGTGAGACATCTGGCTGACATAAGACCGGAGCCGAATAAAACCGATGCTTCAGCTCCCGAAAGGCCTCCCCAGCCGCAGGGACCAGTTAGTCACATCCGAACCTTTCTTGATCAAATCCGTCAAAGGCTTAACAACACCAGAAAAATTAGCTATGAAGCGACGGTAGAAATTAGCAAAACCCAAGAACTTCTGAAGACTCTTAACAGATGTAGGCTGCGTCCAGTCATGAATAGCCTGAACCTTGACTGGGTCCATCTCAATAGTAGAAGGAGAAAAAATGAAACCCAAAAAAGAAATCTTCTGGACTCCAAAAAGACATTTTGAGCCCTTCACAAATAAAGCATTGTCACGCAGGACCTGAAAGACCATCCTGACCTGCCTAACATGAGACTCCCAATCATCCGAAAAAAACAGAATATCATCCAGATACACAATCATAAACTTATCCAGATATTCACGGAAGATGTCGTGCATAAAGGACTGAAAGACTGAAGGAGCATTAGAAAGTCCAAAAGGCATCACCAAGTACTCAAAATGGCCTTCAGGCGTATTAAATGCAGTTTTCCATTCATCACCCTGTTTTATACGCACAAGGTTATACGCACCGCGAAGATCTATCTTGGTGAACCAACTAGACCCCCTAATGCGAGCAAACAAATCAGTTAACAATGGCAAAGGATACTGAAATTTGACCGTGATTTTATTCAAAAGGCGATAATCAATACAAGGTCTCAGGGAACCATCCTTCTTAGCCACAAAAAAGAATCCTGCACCAAGAGGGGATGAGGACAGGCGAATATGTCCCTTCTCCAAAGACTCCTTTATTTAACTCCGCATGGCAGCATGCTCCGGCACAGATAAATTGAAAAGTCGTCCCTTAGGAAACTTACTACCAGGAATCAAATTTATAGCACAATCACAGTCCCTATGAGGAGGTAGAGAATTGAGTTTGGGCTCCTCAAATACATCCTGGTAGTCTGACAAAAACGTAGGGACTTCAGAAGGAGTGGACGAAGCAATTGACACCACAGGAGCATCACCATGAATTCCCTGACAACCCCAACTTGACACAGACATAGTTTTCCAATCCAGGACTGGATTATGAGTCTGCAACCATGGTAGACCCAACACGACAACATCATGCAAATTATGCAATACAAGGAAGCGAATCACCTCCTGATGAACAGGAGTCATGCACATGGTCACTTGTGTCCAGTACTGAGGTCTATTCGTAGCCAATGGTGTAGAATCAATTCCCCTTAGTGGAATAGGGAATTTTAAAGGCTCTAAATCAAAACCACAGCGCCTGGCAAATGACCAATCCATAAGACTCAGGGCAGCACCTGAATCTACAAAAGCATTAACCGGGTAAGATGACAGGGAACAAATCAGGGTAACAGACAAAATGAACTTAGGCTGTAAAGTACCAACGGTGACAGATTTATCAACCTTCTTTTTGCGCTTAGAGCATGCTGAGATAACATGAGCTGAGTCACCACAGTAAAAGCACAACCCATTTTGCCGTCTATAATTTTGCCGTTCACTTCTGGTCAGAATTCTGTCACATTGCATAGATTCAGGTGTCTGTTCAGAAGACACCGCCAAATGGTGCACAGGTTTGCGCTCCCGCAAACGCCGATCAATCTGAATGGCCAGAGTCATTGACTCATTCAGACCTGCAGGCGTAGGGAACCCCACCATGACATTCTTAATGGCTTCAGAAAGACCTTCTCTGAAATTTGCAGCCAGGGCACACTCATTCCACTGAGTAAGCACCGACCATTTCCGAAATTTCTGGCAGTACACCTCTGCTTCATCTTGCCCCTGAGAGAGGGCCAATAACGCTTTTTCAGCCTGGTTCTCAAGATTAGGTTCCTCATAGAGTAATCCAAGGGCCAGAAAAAACGCATCCACACTGAGCAATGCAGGATCCCCTGGCGCCAATGCGAAGGCCCAATCTTGAGGGTCGCCACGCAAAAAGGAAATGATAATCTTAACTTGCTGAACGGCATCACCAGAGGAACGAGGTTTCAAAGAAAGAAACAACTTACAATTGTTCTTAAAATTCAGGAACCTAGATCTATCTCCAGAAAACAACTCCGGAATAGGTATTCTAGGCTCAGACATAGGACTGTGAACAACAAAATCCTGAATACTTTGAACCCTAGCAGCAAGATGATCCAGACTGGAAGCCAAGCTCTGGTCATCCATGTCAGCAGCTGAACTCAGAGCCACACCAAGATTAAGAGGAGGAGAGAAGCTAGCCACAGCAGCTAGACACACGGCAACAAAAAAAAAAAAAAAATTCCCAAGGCTTCTTTTCTCCTGCTTCTGCCATGCAATTAACACTTTCTGGGCCGGCTGTACTGTTATGATCCTTAGTGGCTGAGGATCACCAATAGACCAGCAAGTGAATAAACTTAGGACAAGCTCTAGGGAGATGGTAACTGGACTGATCGCAAATCTGAACCTATCCAACACAACTAGAGGTAGCCGGTGAACGTGCCTAAAAAATTCCTAGACATCTCGAGCCAGCCTGAGGAACTAGCTACCCCTAAAGAGAAAGAAAGACCTCGCTTGCCTCCAGAGAAATAATCCCCAAAGATATAGAAGCCCCCAACAGATATTAACGGTGAAGTAAGAAGAAGGCACATACATAGGGATGAAATCAGATTCAGCAAAAGAGGCCCACTAGTACTAGAAAGCAGAAAATAGAGCAGGGGTCTATGCGATCAATAAAAAACCCTTACAAAATATCCATCCTGAGATTTCAAGAACCCACGCACCGATTAATGGTGTGTGGGGAGAAACTCAGTCCACTAGAGCAACCAGCAAGCAAGGGAATCACATTTTAGCAAGCTGGACAAGAAAACATGATAAACACTGCTGATCAAAAAATGAGCAAACAAAACTTAGCTTGTCCTGGATGGACTGGGAGCAAGGTAGTCAGAAGGAATCTGAGTAGCACTGATTACATCGACAGCCGGCAACAAGTGAAAGAGAAACAGAGCTATATAGGAACCTCCCAGAGGATAACGAACCAGCTGATAGCCAGAGACCAGCAGGATAACAAACAAAGCCACCAGGGGGAGCCCAAAGCAAAAGTCACACCATACCACCAGTGACCACAAGAGGGAGCCTGAAAACAGAGTTCACAACAGGAAACACAGATATAGGCCCAAATAATAAAGTAGGCTAAATGCAGTTCAAAATTGGTAACAGGACTAAACAGGCAGCATTGCTTTGTTCAGTGGAGGACAACTGTAATGAGTGGCAGACACAGTTAGTAGGCCCAAATAATAAAGTAGGCTAAATGCAGTTCAAAATTGGTAACAGGACTAAACTGGTGGCATTGCTTTGTTCAGTGGAGGAAAACTGTTATGAGTGGCAGACACAATTAGTAGGCCCAAATAATAGAGTAGGCTAAATGCAGTTCCAAATTGGTAACAGGACTAAACAGGCGGCATTGCTTTGTTCAGTGGAGGAAAACTGTAATGAGTGGCAGACACAGGTATAGGCTCAAATAATAAAGTAGGCTAAATGCAGTTCAAAATTGGTAACAGGACTAAACAGGCGGCATTGCTTTGTTCAGTGGAGGAAAACTGTAATGAGTGGCAGACACAGTTAGTAGGCCCAAATAATAAAGTGGGCTAACTGTCTGCCAAAAAATTGTTCATAAATAAACAGGTGGCATAGCTAGGTACAGGGGTGGGCTCCTCTGCTGAGTAGCAGACAGTGGTAGTAGGCGCAAAGTATTAACTGGTCTGAATGGAGGCCAGGGCCCCTGTATATTTTAACTATCATCTATCATTTCAACAAATTTGTATTGGCAGTGCCATTGAAGGATTTAACAGCACAGACTACACAGTGGTGGAGCAGGGAGAGGTAAGTATTGCAAGTGGTAGAGCACTGTTTGAGCTGGGGGGAACACGTTCGCATGGGCGGTGGTACTGGCACAGGGCCCCTCATATTACGACGGTGTGTCTGACATTGGTTGTGCACCACCACCCTCAGAGGCACTTCATTGTACTATGAGGGACCCTGTGCCAGTGCCGTCGCCCAAGATTGGGCACACCCACCTGTCCAGGCAAATGGCACTCACACGGATCCTTGCGCCAGGTGGTGACCTGTTATGATCCCAATGGCAAAGGATCTCAGAGATTACAGCAAAGTCTGCAAACATAAATACCAGCTCATAGGGACGTGGTAACTAGGCTGACCATATACCTGATCCTAGCACAAACACTAACAGTAGCCGGGGAACGTGCCTACGTTGATCCTAGACGTCTCGCGCCAGCCGGAGAACTAACTAACCCTATAAGGGAAAATAAGACCTCTCTTTTGCCTCCAGAGAAAAGACCCCAAAGTAATACAAGCCCCCAACAAATAATAACGGTGAGGTAAGAAGAAAAGACAAACGTAAGAATGAACTAGATTTTAGCAAAGAGAGGCCCACTGACTAATAGCAGAATATAGTAAGATGACTTATATGGTCAGCAAAAACCCTGCAAAATATCCACGCTGAATATCCAAGAACCCCCAAACCGACTAACGGTGTGGGGGGAGAATATCAGCCCCCTAGAGCTTCCAGCGATAACAGGAATCACATTTTGTACAAGCTGGACAAAAATATAAACAATGCAAATGATCAAAAATAAGAAAGCAGGACTTAGCTTATCTTGCAAAGAACCAGGACCTGAAGACAGGAGCAAACAGAAATGAACTGATTACAACGATGCCAGGCACTGGACTGAGAATCCAGGAAGTTTAAATAGCAACACCCCAGGCCTAACGAAGCAGGTGAGTACCAACCTGGTAAAAGACAATCCAAGTGCCAAATCACTAGTGACCACAAGAGGGAGCCAAGAAGTATAGTTCACAACAGTACCCCCCCTTTAAGGAGGGGTCACCGAACCCTCACCAAGACCACCAGGGCGACCAGTATGAGCAGCGTGGAAGGCACGAACCAAATCGGCCGCATGAACATCAGAGACGGCCACCCCAGGAATTATCCTCCTGACCATAGCCCTTCCATTTGACCAAATACTGAAGCCTCCGTCTAGAGAGACGAGAATCCAAGATCTTCTCTACCACGTACTCCAACTCGCCCTCAACCAACACCGGAGCAGGAGGCTCAACAGCAGGAACCACAGGCACAACGTACCGCCGCACCAAAGACCTATGGAACACGTTGTGAATGGCAAACGACACCGGAAGATCCAAACGAAAAGAAACTGGGTTAAGAACTTCCAAAATTTTATAAGGACCAATAAAGCGAGGCTTAAACTTAGGAGAGGAAACCTTCAGAGGGACATACCGAGAAGACAACCAAACAAAATCCCCAACACGAAGCCGGGGGCCCACACCGCGGCGGCGGTTGGCAAAACGCTGAGCCTTCTCCTGTGACAACCTCAAGTTGTCCACCACAAGATTCCAAATCCGCTGCAACCTATCCACCACAAAATCCACCCCAGGACAGTCAGAAGACTCAACATGACCCGAGGAGAAACGAGGATGAAAACCAGAGTTGCAGAAGAATGGCGAAACCAAAGTAGCGGAACTAGCCCGATTATTAAGGGCAAACTCCGCCAATGGCAAGAAGGTCACCCAATCATCCTGGTCCGCAGAAACAAAACATCTCAAATAAGCCTCCAGTGTCTGATTAGTTCGCTCCGTTTGACCATTAGTCTGAGGATGGAAGGCAGATGAAAACGAGAAATCAATGCCCATTTTAGCACAAAAAGATCGCCAGAATCTGGACACAAACTGGGATCCTCTGTCGGACACGATATTCTCCGGAATGTAAACGAACCACATTCTGAAAAAACAAAGGAACCAGATCGGAAGAGGAAGGCAACTTAGGCAAGGGTACCAAATGGACCATCTTGGAAAAACGATCACACACCACCCAGATGACAGACATTCCTTGAGACACCGGAAGATCAGAAATGAAATCCATGGAAATGTGTTTCCAAGGCCTCTTCGGGACGGGCAAGGGCAGAAGCAACCCGCTAGCACGAGAACAACAAGGCTTAGCCTGAGCACAAGTCCCACAGGACTGCACAAATGACCGCACATCCCGTGACAAGGAAGGCCACCAAAAGGACCTAGCCACCAAATCTCGGGTACCAAAAATTCCCGGATGCCCTGCCAACACTGAGGAATGAACCTCGGAAATGACTTTGCTGGTCCATTTATCAGGAACAAACAGTCTGTCGGGTGGACAAGAGTCAGGTCTACCAGCCTGAAATCTCTGCAACACACGTCGCAAATCAGGAGATATGGCCGACACGATTACTCCCTCTTTAAGAATACCAGCTGGCTCCGAGACTCCAGGAGAGTCAGGCACAAAGCTCCTAGAAAGAGCATCAGCCTTAACATTCTTCGAACCAGGCAGGTACGAGACCACAAAGTCAAAACGAGAGAAAAACAATGACCAACGAGCCTGTCTAGGATTCAGGCGCTTAGCAGACTCGAGATACATCAGATTTTTGTGATCAGTCAAGACCACCACACGATGCCAAGCACCCTCGAGCCAATGACGCCACTCCTCAAATGCCCACTTCATGGCCAACAACTCCCGATTACCAACATCATAGTTCCGCTCAGCAGGCGAAAACTTCCTAGAGAAAAAAGCACATGGTCTCATCACAGAGCAACCAGAGCCTCTCTGCAACAAAACAGCCCCAGCATCGATCTCAGAAGCATCCACTTCAACCTGAAAGGGAAGTGAGACATCAGGCTGGCACAAAACAGGCGCCGAAGTAAACCGGCGCTTCAGCTCCTGGAAGGCCTCCACGGCTGCAGGGGCCCAACTAGTCACATCAGAACCTTTCTTGGTCATATCCGTCAAAGGTTTAACAACGCAAGAAAAGTTAGCGATAAAGCGACGGTAGAAATTAGCAAACCCCAAGAACTTCTGAAGACTCTTAACAGACGTGGGCTGAGTCCAATCATGAATAGCTCGGACCTTGACTGGGTCCATCTCCACAGCAGAAGGGGAGAAAATAAAACCCAAAAAGGAAACCTTCTGCACTCCAAAGAGACACTTTGAGCCCTTCACAAACAAAGCATTATCACGCAAAACCTGAAACACCATCCTGACCTGCTTTACATGAGAATCCCAATCATCCGAGAAAACCAGAATATCATCCAGATAAACAATCATAAATTTATCCAGATACTTCCGGAAGATATCATGCATAAAGGACTGAAACACTGAAGGAGCATTAGAGAGCCCAAAGGGCATCACCAAGTATTCAAAATGACCTTCGGGCGTATTGAATGCAGTTTTCCATTCATCTCCCTGCCTAATGCGCACAAGGTTGTACGCACCACGAAGATCTATCTTGGTGAACCACTTGGCACCCTTAATCCAAGCAAACAAGTCTGACAATAGTGGCAAAGGATACTGAAACTTAACAGTGATTTTATTCAGAAGCCGATAGTCTATACAAGGTCTCAAAGACCCGTCTTTCTTGGCCACAAAAAAGAATCCCGCACCAAGAGGGGAAGAGGATGGGCGAATATGCCCCTTCTCCAAAGACTCCTTGACATAAGAACGCATCGCGGCATGCTCAGGTACAGACAAATTAAATAATCGTCCCTTAGGAAATTTACTGCCAGGAATCAAATCTATTGCGCAGTCACAGTCCCTATGAGGAGGAAGAGCACTGGACCTGGACTCACTGAATACATCCTGATAGTCACACAAATACTCAGGAACCTCTGAAGGAGTAGAAGTAGCAACAGACACCGGCGGAGAATCGCAATGAATTCCCTGACAACCCCAA
The DNA here is from genome assembly GCF_051348905.1 of Ranitomeya variabilis. Taxonomy (NCBI): domain Eukaryota; kingdom Metazoa; phylum Chordata; class Amphibia; order Anura; family Dendrobatidae; genus Ranitomeya; species Ranitomeya variabilis. Next base: position 317,702,247 of record NC_135236.1, read on the forward strand.
CTCGACACCGACATAGCCTTCCAATCCAAAACAGGATTATGGGTCTGTAACCATGGCAGACCCAACACGACCAAATCATTCATTTTATGCAGAACAAGAAAACGAATCACCTCCCGATGTTCAGGAGTCATGCACATGGTCACTTGTGTCCAATACTGTGGTTTATTTTCCGCCAGTGGCATAGCATCAATTCCTCTGAGAGGAATAGGAACTTTTAAAGGCTCCAGGATAAAACCACAGCGCTTGGCAAACGACAAGTCCATAAGACTCAGGGCACCACCTGAATCCACAAACGCCATAACAGGGTAGGAAGACAATGAACAAATTAAAGTCACAGACAAAATAAATTTAGGCTGCAAATTGCCAATGGAGACAGGACTGACAACCTTGGTTAGGCGTCTAGAGCATGCTGATATAACATGTGTAGAATCACCACAGTAAAAACACAGCCCATTCCGTTGTCTATGATTTTGTCGTTCGGTTCTAGTCAGGATTCTATCACATTGCATTGCTGGATCGGGTTTTCTATCACATTGCATTGAAACAGGTGTCTGTTCAGACAACACCGCCAGAGGATTAGCGGATTTGCGCTCCCGCAAACGCCGATCAATCTGAATAGCCAGCGCCATAGAATCATTCAGACTTGTAGGAATTGTGAAACCCACCATCACATTCTTAATGGCTTCAGAAAGACCATTTCTGAAATTTGCGGCCAGAGCACATTCATTCCATTGAGTAAGCACGGACCATTTCCAAAATTTTTGGCAATACACTTCGGCTTCATCCTGGCCCTGAGAGATAGCCAGTAGAGCTTTTTCTGCCTGCATTTCAAGATTAGGCTCCTCATAAAGCAATCCGAGCGCCAGAAAAAACGCATCAACATCCGCCAATGCCGGATCTCCTGGCGCTAACGAGAAAGCCCAATCCTGAGGGTCGCCACGCAAGAAGGAGATAACAATTTTAACTTGCTGAGCTGAATCTCCAGACGAACGAGGTTTCAAAGATAGAAACAATTTACAATTATTCCTAAAATTCCTAAATTTAAATCGATCTCCAGAGAACAGCTCAGGAATAGGTATCTTAGGCTCAGACATAGGACTGCTAACAACAAAATCCTGAATGCTCTGCACTCGTGCAGCAAGCTGATCCACACTAGTAATCAAGGTCTGAACATTCATGTCTGCAGCAAAGCTTACAGCCACTCTGAGAAAAAGGGGAAGGAAGAAAGAGGAGAAAAAAAAACAAAAAAAAACTCAGAACTCCTTTTCTTTTAATCCCACTTCTGCAATGCATTAACTATTCATTGGCCTGGCATACTGTTATGATCCCAATGGCAAAGGATCTCAGAGATTACAGCAAAGTCTGCAAACATAAATACCAGCTCATAGGGACGTGGTAACTAGGCTGTCCATATACCTGATCCTAGCACAAACACTAACAGTAGCCGGGGAACGTGCCTACGTTGATCCTAGACGTCTCGCGCCAGCCGGAGAACTAACTAACCCTATAAGGGAAAATAAGACCTCTCTTGCCTCCAGAGAAAAGACCCAAAAGTAATACAAGCCCCCAACAAATAATAACGGTGAGGTAAGAAGAAAAGACAAACGTAAGAATGAACTAGATTTTAGCAAAGAGAGGCCCACTGACTAATAGCAGAATATAGTAAGATGACTTATATGGTCAGCAAAAACCCTGCAAAATATCAACGCTGAATATCCAAGAACCCCCAAACCGACTAACGGTGTGGGGGGAGAATATCAGCCCCCTAGAGCTTCCAGCGATAACAGGAATCACATTTTGTACAAGCTAGACAAAAATATAAACAATGCAAATGATCAAAAATAAGAAAGCAGGACTTAGCTTATCTTGCAAAGAACCAGGACCTGAAGACAGGAGCAAACAGAAATGAACTGATTACAACGATGCCAGGCACTGGACTGAGAATCCAGGAAGTTTAAATAGCAACACCTCAGGCCTAACGAAGCAGGTGAGTACCAACCTGGTAAAAGACAATCCAAGTGCCAAATCACTAGTGACCACAAGAGGGAGCCAAGAAGTATAGTTCACAACAGTGACCACAGCCCTGTGGGGGGAGTCAGCCCATTTAGGGAGGTATAAAAATGGCCTATGGTGGACATTCAGCAGCTGCGAATGGAGGAATTGGAGAAGTCAGTAAGAGGAAGCCAAAATCAAGACATTTTTCAGTCAAGCTACGTGTCAGCAGGGGAAGGTGGGGCAAAATAATTTGAAATCCATGATTGGTTCATTTTAATGAAGGTTAGATCATCAACATTTTTGGTAGCCAGACGTGTCCTTTTTTCGGTCAGTATTGAACCAGCAGCACTGAAGGCTCTTTCTGATAGCACACTAGCAGCAGGGCAAGCGAGCTCCTGTAATGCATATTCTGCCTATTCAGGCCAGGTGTCTATTTTAGATGCCCAGTAATCAAAGGGGAATGACCTGTGAGGGAGAACATCGATAAGGGAGGAAAAGTAGTTCGTAACCATACTGGACAAATGCTGTCTTCTGTCACTTTGAATCGATGCAGCAGTACCTGTCGTGTCAGCGGTCATTGCGAAATCACTCCACAACCTGGTCATAAAACCCCTCTGTCCAACGCCACTTTGGATTTGTGCACCTCTAACACCTCTGCCATGTTACCCCCTACGGCTCGTGTGAGAACCATCACCATCGCTGGGAATGCCTGAACCAAATGGTCTACAAGAGTTGCTTGTTTGGTAGCCAATATTTGCTCAAGGTTCTCATGTGGCATGATATTTTGTAATTTTCCTTTATATCTTGGACCCAGGAGGCAGGCCAACCAGTAATCGCCATCGGTCATCATTTTGATAATGCGGGGGTCCCTTTTTTGGATACGCAAGGCATACTCAGTCATGTGGGCCAATGTTCCAGGTGTCAATTGACAGCTTGTGCTGGGTTGAGGAGCACTTTCTTGCAAATCAACATCACTTGTGTCCCGCAAAAACCCTGTACCTGACCTTGCAACGCCACCAGTTTCTATTGCCCCCTGATAAGCATCCTCCTCCAATAAATATTCATCCCCATCATCCTCCTCCTCCTCCTCTTTGTCCACCACATTGTCCAGGAGAGTTCCCTGAGCAGACAATGGCTGACTGTCATCAAGGCTTCCCTCCTCCTCGGCTGCAGAGGGCTGCTCCTTAAGGTGCGTCAAACTTTGCATCAGCAGACGCATTAGTGGGATGCTCATGCTTATGATGGCGTCGTCTGCACTTTCCAGCCGTGTGCATTCCTCAAAACACTGAAGGACTTGACAGAGGTCTTGTAGCTTCGACCACTGCACACCAGACAACTCCAAGTCTGCCATCCAAGTGCCTGCCCGCGTATGTGTATCCTCCCACAAATAAATTACAGCACGCCTCTGTTCGCACAGCCTCTGAACCATGTGCAGTGTGGAGTTCCACCTTGTTGCAACGTCGATTATTAGGCGGTGCTGGGGAAGATTCAGCGATCGCTGATGGTTCAGCATACGGCTGGAGTGTACAGGCGACCGGCGGATGTGCGAGCAAAGTCTTCGCACCTTCAGGAGCAGGGCTGGTAACTCCGGATAATTTTTGAGACAGCACTGCACCACCAGGTTCAAGGTGTGAGCCAGGCAAGGTATGTGTTTCAGTTCTGAAAGGGCTATGGCAGCCATACAATTCCTTCCGTTATCACTGACTACCTTGCCTGCCTCAAGATGTACACTGCCCAGCCATGACTGAGTTTGTTGCTTCAAGTACTTGGCCAGTACTTCAGCGGTGTGTCTGTTGTTGTACAAACACTTCATTTGTAACACAGCCTGCTGACGCTTACCACTAGCTGTTCCATAATGGGACACCTCGTATGCAACACTGGCAGCTGCGGATGGAGTGGTCATGCGACTGCGCTCTGTGGACGAGCTTTCGCTTCTGGAGGAGGAGGAGGAGGAGGACGAGGGGTGGTGAACGCCTACAGCCAACTGTTTCCTAGACCATGGGCTAGGCAGAACTGTCCCACTATGGCTGTCCTCTGTGGACCCTGCGTCCACCACATTAACCCAGTGCGCCGTGATGGACACGTAATGTCCCTGGCCATGCCTACTGGTCCATGCATCTGTTGTGAGGTGCACCTTTCCACTGACTGATTGCCTCAGTGCATGGACAATGCGGTCTTTGACATGCTGGTGGAGGGCTGGGATGGCTTTTCTTGCAAAGAAGTGCCGACTGGGTAGGTCATAGCATGGTACTGTGTAGGCCATCAGGTCTTTGAAAGCTTCACTTTCAACCAACCGGTAGGGCATCATCTCTAATGAGATTAGAATAGCAATGTGGGCGTTCAAACCCTGTGTATGCGGATGAGAGGATGAGTACTTTCTTTTCCTAACGAGAGTCTCTTGTAGGGTGAGCTGGACTGGAGAGCTGCATATGGTGGAACTAGCAGTGTTGGTGGTGGACATGGCGGATTGAGAGAGGGTTGGTGATGGTATTCTTGATGTTTGCCTACAGACAGTGTTTCCTAACAATAACCTTGTGATACCCTGACTGCTTTGGCCTTGCGACGATACCTCCACATTTGCTGCTGCTGGTGTCCTAACCGGTGGGCTTACAGTGAGGGAAGCAATGTAGCGTTGCTGACTACCCTTATTCTGAGCAGGTGCACCAACGGTACGTGACGTTTGGTAGTTAGTCCAGGCTTGCAAATGCATGCTGGTTAAATGTCTAAGCATGCACGTTGTATTTAAATTTTGAAGATTCTTCCCTCTGCTAAAGGTCTTTGAGCATTTCTTACAGATAACTTTTGACTGATCATTCGGATCTTGGTTAAAAAATTGCCACACTACACTCTTCCTACTATGGAATACCTTTTCAGGCATTGCACGCTGTGCTACTTTTGCCGGATGGTCACGCTGTCCTCAAACTGTTTTTGTTTTTGACACACGTTTTTGGCCTGATACGGACCTGCCAGATGACAGCTGTTGCGATGTAGATGGCTGCTGCGGATCATCCTCCTTTGCTTCTGAGCTACTGGCAGCAGCACCCTCTTCCCCCAATGGCTGCCAATCTGGGTCAACAACTGGGTCATCTATCACCTCCTCTTCAATGTCATGTGCACCTTCCTCTGTGTCACCGTGTAAAGTGCTATAGCGTGGCACCATAGTCTCATCAGGGTCAGATTCTGGCTCAGTACACTGCGAGGGCAATGTAGTGATCTGAGTCAATGGAACAGCATAATAATCTAGCTGTGGCTGTGCATCAGTGCACTCCATGTCCGATTCATCTTGTAATGGGCAGTTAACAATTTCCCTTTCTAACCCAGGCACGGTATGTGTAAAGAGCTCCGTGGAGTAACCTGTAGTGTCGCCTGATGCATCCTTCACTTTTGGTTTGGGTGAAGGACACAAGGAAACGTCTTGTTCCTGACCGGCAGCATCCACTGACGACTCACTGCTTTTATATTTGGAACTTTCTGCAGAGGAGGCGAAAGAGCTAGAGGCTGAGTCAGCAAGGAAAGCTAAAACTTTTTCCTGCTGCTCCGGCTTTAAAAGCTGTTTTCCTACTCCCAGATAAGGGAGCCTTCGAGGCCTTGTGTAGCCAGACGATGATGCTGGCTCAACACCTCCAGCCTTAGGTGCTATTGTGCTTTTGCCACTACCACCAGATGCACCACCACCACCATCAGTACAAGCTGGCAACCACCACCCATGGGCTCTTCCACCAGACTTCCTCATTTTTTGGAAAATCTAACCAAAATAACAACCGTTATATGGTACTGTAAAACAAGGTAGAAGGTGTATATAAACTTATTGAGAATTTAAATCTCCCTTTTATGGGGGGAGACTGAACCAAAACTCAGGCCCTGTGCATAAAAAAAAACAATGTAAGTGGCAGAAAGTGGCTGGCTGATATAAGACAAACTAACAGGACTGAAGTATATCCACTTTGTGAGAATTTGAATCTCACTTTTTTGGGGGGGAGACTGAAACAAAACTCAGGCCCAGTGTATAAAACAACACAATGTAAGTTGCAGAAAGTGGCTGGCTGATGTATGACAAACTAATAGGACAGAAGTTTATCCACTTTGTGAGAATTTGAGTCTCACTTTTTTTGGGGGAGACTGAACCAAAACTCAGGCCCAGTGTATAAAACAACACAATGTAAGTGGCAGAAAGTGGCTGGCTGATATACGACAAACTAACAGGACAGAAGTATATCCACTTTGTGAGAATTTGAATCTCACTTTTTTGGGGGGAGACTGAACCAAAACTCAGGCCCAGTGTATAAAACAACACAATGTAAGTGGCAGAAAGTGGCTGGCTGATATACGACAAACTATCAGGACATAAGTATATCCACTTTGTGAGAATTTGAATCTCACTTTCTTTTAGGGAAACTGAACCAAAACTCAGGCCCAGTGTATAAAACAACACAATGTAAGTGGCAGAAAGTGGCTGGCTGATATACGACAAACTAACAGAGCAGAAGTATATCCACTTTGTGAGAATTTGAATCTCACTTTTTTGGGGGGGAGACTGAACCAAAACTCAGGCCCAGTGTATAAAACAACACAATGTAAGTTGCAGAAAGTGGCTGGCTGATATACGACAAACTAACAGGACAGAAGTATATCCACTTTGTGAGAATTTGAATCTCACTTTTTTTGGGGGGGAGACTGAACCAAAACTCAGGCCCAGTGTATAAAACAACACAATGTAAGTGGCAGAAAATGGCTGGCTGATATACGACAAACTAACAGGACAGAAGTATATCCACTTTGTGAGAATTTGAATCTCACTTTTTTGGGGGGAGACTGGACCAAAACTCAGGCCCAGTGTATAAAACAACACAATGTAAGTGGCAGAAAGTCGTTGGCTGATATACGACAAACTAACAGGACAGAAGTATATCCACTTTGTGAGAATTTGAGTCTCACTTTTTTTTGGGGAGACTGAACCAAAACTCAGGCCCAGTGTATAAAACAACACAATGTAAGTGGCAGAAAGTTGCTGGCTGATATACGACAAACTAACAGGACAGAAGTGTATCCACTTTGTGAGAATTTGAATCTCACTTTCTTTTAGGGAAACTGAACCAAAACTCAGGCCCAGTGTATAAAACAACACAATGTAAGTGGCAGAAAGTGGCTGGCTGATATACGACAAACTAACAGAGCAGAAGTATATCCACTTTGTGAGAATTTGAATCTCACTTTTTTGGGGGGGAGACTGAACCAAAACTCAGGCCCAGTGTATAAAACAACACAATGTAAGTTGCAGAAAGTGGCTGGCTGATATACGACAAACTAACAGGACAGAAGTATATCCACTTTGTGAGAATTTGAATCTCACTTTTTTTGGGGGGGGAGACTGAACCAAAACTCAGGCCCAGTGTATAAAACAACACAATGTAAGTGGCAGAAAATGGCTGGCTGATATACGACAAACTAACAGGACAGAAGTATATCCACTTTGTGAGAATTTGAATCTCACTTTTTTGGGGGGAGACTGAACCAAAACTCAGGCCCAGTGTATAAAACAACACAATGTAAGTGGCAGAAAGTCGTTGGCTGATATACGACAAACTAACAGGACAGAAGTATATCCACTTTGTGAGAATTTGAGTCTCACTTTTTTTTGGGAAGACTGAACCAAAACTCAGGCCCAGTGTATAAAACAACACAATGTAAGTGGCAGAAAGTTGCTGGCTGATATACGACAAACTAACAGGACAGAAGTGTATCCACTTTGTGAGAATTTGAATCTCACTTTTTTGGGGGGGAGACTGAACCAAAACTCAGACCCAGTGTATAAAACAACACAATGTAAGTGGCAGAAAGTGGTTGGCTGATATACGACAAACTAACAGGACAGAAGTTTATCCACTTTGTGAGAATTTGAATCTCACTTTTTTGGGGGGAGACTGAACCAAAACTCAGGCCCAGTGTATAAAACAACACAATGTAAGTGGCAGAAAGTGACTGGCTGATATACGACAAACTAACAGAACAGAAGTATATCCACTTTGTGAGAATTTGAATCTCACTTTTTTTGGGGGGAGACTGAACCAAAAACTCAGGCCCAGTGTATAAAACAACACAATGTAAGTGGCAGAAAGTGGCTGGCTGATATACGACAAACTATTAGGACATAAGTATATCCACTTTATGAGAATTTGAATCTCACTTTCTTTTAGGGAAACTGAACCAAAACTCAGGCCCAGTGTATAAAACAACACAATGTAAGTGGCAGAAAGTGGCTGGCTGATATACGACAAACTAACAGAGCAGAAGTATATCCACTTTGTGAGAATTTGAATCTCACTTTTTTTGGGGGGAGACTGAACCAAAACTCAGGCCCAGTGTATAAAACAACACAATGTAAGTTGCAGAAAGTGGCTGGCTGATATACGACAAACTAACAAGACAGAAGTATATCCACTTTGTGAGAATTTGAATCTCACTTTTTTTTGGGGGGAGACTGAACCAAAACTCAGGCCCAGTGTATAAAACAACACAATGTAAGTGGCAGAAAATGGCTGGCTGATATACGACAAACTAACAGGACAGAAGTATATCCACTTTGTGAGAATTTGAATCTCACTTTTTTGGGGGGAGACTGAACCAAAACTCAGGCCCAGTGTATAAAACAACACAATGTAAGTGGCAGAAAGTCGTTGGCTGATATACGACAAACTAACAGGACAGAAGTATATCCACTTTGTGAGAATTTGAGTCTCACTTTTTTTTGGGGAGACTGAACCAAAACTCAGGCCCAGTGTATAAAACAACACAATGTAAGTGGCAGAAAGTTGCTGGCTGATATACGACAAACTAACAGGACAGAAGTATATCCACTTTGTGAGAATTTGAATCTCACTTTTTTGGGGGGGAGACTGAACCAAAACTCAGACCCAGTGTATAAAACAACACAATGTAAGTGGCAGAAAGTGGTTGGCTGATATACGACAAACTAACAGGACAGAAGTTTATCCACTTTGTGAGAATTTGAATCTCACTTTTTTGGGGGGAGACTGAACCAAAACTCAGGCCCAGTGTATAAAACAACACAATGTAAGTGGCAGAAAGTGACTGGCTGATATACGACAAACTAACAGAACAGAAGTATATCCACTTTGTGAGAATTTGAATCTCACTTTTTTTTTGGAGACTGAACCAAAACTCAGGCCCAGTGTATAAAACAACACAATGTAAGTGGCAGAAAGTGGCTGGAAGATATATGAAAAAATACAATACAATCTCCCTACAAAGATCTCAGGACAAGTATGGCAGCAATAAAAAGGACTGCTGCACACAAAAGTGTTGACAAATAAACAAGATAACTGTGCAGAAAGGAGCAACAGGATTTTTGCTTTTAAAAAAGCAGTTAGTTTGCACAGCAGCATGCAAACAGCAATGCAGCTATCAGGAACCCTTATAAGGCAGCCTAATAAGCTACAGAGCTGATGAACAAAAACCTAGCCTCCTCTGTTCCTGCAAAAAAAAGGTGGTGTTGGACAGTGGAAATCGCTACAGCACAAGCAGTTTGGGGGTTAATCTTCCCTCCCTAACTATATCCCTTCTTCGGATGAAGCTGCAGCAACCTCTCCCTATGCTAAGATCGGCAGAAGTAAGATGGCGGTCGGCGTGCACGCCCCTTTATAGCCCCTGTGACGCCGCAGAAAGCAAGCCAATCACAGTCATGCCCTTCTCTAAGATGGTGGGGACCGAGACCTATGTCATCAAGCTGCCCACACTCTGCGTCCTCCTTCATTGGCTGAAAAATGGCGCTGAAAGCGTCATACGAAACGCGACTTTGGCGTGAAGATCGCCAACCGCATGGCCGATCCCACACTAGGATCGAGTCGGGTTTCATGAAACCCGACTTTGCCGAAAGTCGGCGATTTTTGAATTTGTCCGATCCGTTTCGCTCAACCCTACACTGTACATTATGTGGGTTTTGGATACAAAAGTCGCATCACCTCAGCTGCTGTAGAATATCATATCACTTTTTTAGTATATTATAGTCATATATGATGATCTGCAGCAGCAGAGGTGGTGTAATTGCTTCATGCAAAACCAATATAAGTAGTACTGGACACAGACACAGTCAGAAGCAGATAGCAGAGTATATATTACTAGCTACTGAACTCTTTCTACGCCCGGGTGGCAAACATTTCTATTGGTTTATTTCTATGTGCTTCTTCCATCCTGCGCCCTAATCTTGTCATGTGCTGCTAATATCTTGTTCCCCCTTCCTGCAATGTGCAGCCCTATCCTGCGCCCCCTTCCTGACATGTGCAGCCCCCATCCTGCGCCCTCATCCTGTTTTGTGCGTCTCCATCTTGTCATGTGCTACTCTCTTCCTGTGCCCTCATCCTGTCATGTGCTCCCATTCTGCGCCCCAATTCCGGTATGTGCTGCCCCCATCCTGGTATGTGCTACTCCAATTCCACCTCCCCAACCTGTCATATGGTGCTCACATTTTGTCATGTGGTGTTCCCATCCTGCGCCCCATCCTGTAATGTGCTGATCTCATCCTGCGCTCTCATACTGTAATGTGCTGCTCCCATCCTGCTCCCCAATTCTGTCATGTGCTGCACCCATTCTGTGCCCCATTATATCAACTCTATAGCATAAGGCAGCCCCATAGGTGGACTCTGTAGTATAAGGCAGCCCCCCACAGGCAGACTATAATATAAGGCAGCACCCCATAGGCAGACACTGTAGTATAAGGCAGCACCCCACAGAGAGACTCTGTAGCATAATACAGCACCCCATAGGCAGACCCTGTTGTATAAGGCAGCACCCCATAGGCAAACTCTAGTGTGAGGCAGAACACCATAGGCAAACTCTGTAGTATAATGCAGCATCCCCATATCAGACTTTATAGCATAGGGCAGCCCCCACAGGCAGACTCTGTAGTAGAAGGCAACCCCCCATAGGCAGACTCTATAGTATAAGGCAGCACCTCATAGGCAGACTCTGTAGTATAAGGCAGCACCCCATAGGCAGACTCTGCAGTATAAGGCAGCACCCCATAGGCAAACTCTATAATACAATGCAGCACCCTGTAGGCAGACCCTGTAGTACAAGACAGTACCCCATTGGCAGACCCTGTAGCACAAGGCACCACTTAATAGGCAGACTCTGCAGTATATGGCAGCACCCCCCACAAGCAGACTCTGCAGTGTACGGCGGCACCCCCCACAGGCAGACTCTGTAGTATAAGGCAGTAGCCCTCCACAGGCAGTCACTGTAGTTTAAGGCAGCACCCCCCACAGGCAGACCCTGCAGTATAAGGCAACACCCCCCAATGGCAGACCCTGTAGTATAAGGCAACACTCCCCACACAGGCAGACACTGTTGTATAAGGCAGCACCCCACACAGGCAGGTCCTGTAGTATAAGGCAGCACCCCCCTACAGGCAGACCCTGTAGTATCAGGCAGCACCCCCCACAGGCAGACCCTGTAGTATAAGGCAGCCCCCTGTTATGACCTGGTGGGTACGGAGCGGTACTGAGATGACCTGGTGGGCAAAACCAATCATGGACTCACTACGGAGCAGCACTGAAATGACCTGGTGGGTAAAACAAAAATAGGACTAGCTCTGAGGAGGTGGTAACTTTACTGACCGCAATCACTACTCCTAACACCAACACTAGAAATAGCCGTGGAGCGTACCTAACTCTGCCTAGACGCCTCTGCACAGCCTAAGAACTAGCTACCCCTAAAGATGGAAATGGAAAGCTATCTCGCCTCAGAGAAACCCCCAAAGGAAGACAGCCCCCCACAAATATTGACGGTGAGTGGAGAGGGAAATGACAAACTCAGAAATGAAACTAGATTTTTTAGCAAAGGAGGCCAATACTATCTAAATAGACAGAGATAGGATAGATTGCTGTGCGGTCAGTATAAAAACTAAAAGTCCACGCAGAGTTTACAAAAATAACCACCAGAAAAAAAGCAAGATTCTATGTGTCGACTGTATGTCGCATAGAAAGAACCACTGTATAAATATGTAACAAAGCAAAAAAAGTGGAAATATAAAACGTAACTTTTATTGTAACTAAAGCCACTAAAACAATACACCCAAGTGAATACTAAAAAAAGGGGGAAGGTTTCAAGCTAATGGTATGATGACCATAGAACACAATTAACCCCTAACAGGATCATATGATTCCACCTAGTTGTAGGTGAAATCAAAAAGACTAGGTTATAACCAATATAAGAGCTGAAATGAAAACACATACAGCACAGTATACCTAGTTACATGTAGGAACAACAATTAACCAGCAGTGGAAGCATATATTATAGTCAATACCACTGGTGGCTATATATATATAAAAAAAGGAACAGTCTCACCAGTTCCAATGTATGGGCACAAGGAGCATCGGATGTCCACTGGTCAGGGGATGATCCGGAAAGGAGGGACGACAGGGCAGGAGCTTTGGGGTATAGCTGACTGATAGCCCCATAGGGACTGACATAGGGTCTGTCGTCCCTCCTTTCCGGATCATCCCCTGACCAGTGGACATCCGATGCTCCTTGTGCCCATACATTGGAACTGGTGAGACTGTTCCTTTTTTTATATATATATAGCCACCAGTGGTATTGACTATAATATATGCTTCCACTGCTGGTTAATTGTTGTTCCTACATGTAACTAGGTATACTGTGCTGTATGTGTTTTCATTTCAGCTCTTATATTGGTTATAACCTAGTCTTTTTGATTTCACCTACAACTAGGTGGAATCATATGATCCTGTTAGGGGTTAATTGGGTTCTATGGTCATCATACCATTAGCTTGAAACCTTCCCCCTTTTTTTAGTATTCACTTGGGTGTATTGTTTTAGTGGCTTTAGTTACAATAAAAGTTACGTTTTATATTTCCACTTTTTTTGCTTTGTTACAAAAATAACCACCACACTGACTCACGGTGTGGAGGGGCAAATCTGCGACCCCAGAGCTTCCAACTAGCCGGAATATTTCATAATGACAAGCTGGACAAAAGAGGCATAAATTGAACTGAACAGAAGGTCATAAGCAGGGAAACACCCAAAAAGTAGCAGACTTATCTTAAGCTTAAAATGGACTGGCCAACAGAGAACTTCCAGGAAAGGACTGAATCCACAGGAAATACATTGACAGCTGGCATCTACCAAAGCCAAAAGCCCAGTTAAATAACAAGGCCAGGAAACCGATTAGTGAACGCAGCTGCTAAGTTCCACTTGAAACCACCAGAGGGAGCCCAAGAGCAGAACTCCCAAAAATACCATTCGCAACCACAGAATGGAGCCCAAGAACGGAATTCACAACAGTACCCCCCCCTTGAGGAGGGGTCACCGAACCCTCACCAGAGCCCCCAGGCCGATCGGGATGAGCCAAATGAAAAGCACGTACCAAATCGGCAGCATGGACATCGGAGGCAAAAACCCACAAATTATCCTCCTGGCCATAACCCTTCCACTTGACCAAATACTGAAGTTCCCGCCTTGAAAGACGAGAATCCAAAATCTTCTCCACCACATATTCCAGCTCCCCCTCAACCAACACCGGAGCAGGAGGGTCAACAGAGAGAACCATGGGCACCACATATCTCCGCAACAAAGATCTATGGAACACATTATGAATGGAAAACGAAGCTGGAAGGGCCAAACGAAACGACACCGGATTGATAATTTCCGAAATCCTAAAAGGACCAATAAAACGAGGTTTGAACTTAGGGGAAGAGACCTTCATAGGAACATGACGAGAAGACAACCAGACCAAATCCCCAACCCGAAGCCGGGGACCAACGCACCGACAGCTGTTAGCAAAACGTTGAGCCTTTTCCTGAGATAATGTTAAATTGTCCACCACTAGTGTTGAGCGATACTTTCCGATATCGGAAAGTATCGGTATCGGAAAGTATCGGCCGATACCGTCACAGTATCGGAATCCAATCCGATACCGATACCCGATCCCAATGCAAGTCAATGGGACGAAAATATCGGAATTAAAATAAACCCTTTCTTTCCTTGTAGGTTAATTCTACATGAAGGAAAACAACTAACAATAATGTAGGATGTATTGGGGGACGTGGCGGAGACATTAAAGGCACAGGGGTTTATCCCAATCAAATAGAATAGCAGTATTTTTAATTTTTTTATGACGTTCGGCGTTAGAAAGAATTTGACTATGTTAATTTTTTATTTATTTTGTCAGATATTGATGTTTCACTACTTCCACGCCCTTCACCCTATTTTTTACTTCTCCCACACTTTCTTCTTCATTATCCTCATCATCAGCTTCTGTGACATCAACTTCTTCACCTTATTCATCTTCTTCTTTTCTACGTATATATATATTTTTTTTTTTACATTGTTCATATTCTTTTTATTTAACTATTATCTTTTTTATATTCAACTTCTTCATCATATTCTTATTTGTGACAGGCATTCCCGTAGTTGTTATCTATAAAAGTTTGAAGATTACACCTTCCGTTCTGCCTGTCACAAAACAGTTACATTTGTCCGCGTTCAGTTTGGCCTGCAGCATCAGGCTTTATCCAGGGGCACCACGAGGAGGAACGGACTCACCCCCATACACTGCTTAGTCTTCTTCTGCTTATAATTTAGATAATATCTTTTGCTCTGATATTTAGTCTTATGCTTAATGTTCTTCTGCTCTTTGTTCTGCAGCCTCTTGTTCTTCTGCTTCTCGGTCTTCCAGGTTGTCGTCGTCATCTCCAGGGTCGTCATCTCCAGGGTCGTCGTCATCGGGGTCGTCGTCATCGGGGTCGTCGTCATCGGGGTCGTCTTCAGGGTCATCGTCTCCAGGGTCGTCGTCATCTCGGTGGTTGTCGTCTCTGGTGTCGTCATCATCTTAGGGGTGGTCTTCCGGGTCATCGTCTTTCGGGTCTTGAACTTGGAAATGTAGCAGAAGGTACAAGAAGGCTGAGAAAATGCCGAGAAACAGCTGATGGAACTGGAACTCGGATGGCTACCCGAAGGTCCAAGAGCCAATGGAACTACCGAGGACCAGCTGACGTTACTGGAACCCGGTTACTAAGCAGGAGGTACCCGTGCCTGAAAGCACTACCAAGGACCACCTGACGTTGGTGGAACTCGGATACCCAGAGGGAGGCACCTAAGCCAAAGGCTCTGCCCGGAACCAGCTGACGGTACTGGAACCAGGATGGGGAGCAGAAGGTACAAGAGCAAAAGACACTGCCGAGAACCAGCTGACGGTACTGGAACCCGGATGGGGACCTATTCAAGCTTGTCTTCCTAGGGCCCCAACTGGCGGTGTGTTAGAGCCCAGGGACAGCAGGAGGAGGAGCAGGGGGAGGGGAGTGTAGGCCGAAGCCTGCACAGGCGGCAGCTTTGGGTGTGTTGTGTCTGCGTGGCTTTTGCAGGACACGTTGCCGGCTACACAGCAGGGGAACAGCTGGCGGTGCTGGACCCCACTGACACATTGGCGAGGTGTTTGGCTCTGTGCAGCCAGCACTTCCGGACAGCAACTAGCGTTGTTGGAGCCCGGGCTCTGCAGGTGGAGCAGAGTGTAGGCCGAAGCCTAATTGAACCGATTTCAAAAGTCACCTTTAACCCCCCCCTCAGGGGTTACAAAGTAGAAGAGCCACAGCTTATGCAGCAGCAGTGCTGCGCAAGTCAAAGGTTGCTCTTGTAATTTTTCTCCTTGCACACGCTGAATGGAACACGTATAACATTTAGCCCTTTATACAGTCAAACTGTGTAATGGAGGCGAGAGTTCCCTTTGTAATGAGACGCAGCACAGGTGTCAAGAATCCCACCTTGGTGCTGGGTGCAGCCTCCCGAGCGTTGTTATTTGCTGTACAGGAGTCTGCGCTGTCGTGTTATCCCCTGGCCTAGCGCCGTTAGCGCTGCCCATCTTCTGGCATCATGTAATGTCGGCCGGTGCGGTTCGCGATGCCCATGAATCCCAGCCCCGCAGTGTCTTAACATTGTTAAAACACTGCGGGGCTGGGATTCAGGGCCTGGCGCAGCACATATGTTGGCCTCTCACACTCGGGTCCTTACACCCGCTTCAGACTGTGCGGCGTCATCTGATCCCTTATCGCATGCCACGGCCATGAAGCCGCACAGTCCGAAGAAGGCGGAAGGAGAGGAGGGACAGTCGAACTGATGCACTGATCCTGCCCATCAATCACACCCTCGCAGTCCCAATAAATAAGACACCGAGGGGCGTTGTGTGGGTCAGGGCGGCCGCAGAGGCGCAGCCAGCCAAACAATGATGCCAGAAGACGGGCAGCGCTACCAAGGGGGTTGCAGCGTGTCATTACAAAGGAAAGTCACACCACTGGGACGGTTAAATGGTCACACAGAGGACACATTTCAGACGTGTTTTCAGTTCCACATGTGCGAGGAGAATACGTTTCTGAGCCACCTTGCACACATGCAGCATTACCGCTGTACAAGGTGGCTGGATAACGTAAAAACGCCTGGGGGAGGGGGGACAGGTTCCCTTCAATTTCAGTTCTTGTGTCTGCATGGCTTTTGCAGGACACGTTGCCGGCTGCACAGCAGGGGAACAGCTGGCGGTGCTGGACCCCACTGACACATTGGCTGGTGTTTTTCTGTGCAGCTAGCACATCTGGGCCCCAACTGGCGGTGTGTTAGAGCCCAGGGACAGCAGGAGGAGGAGCAGGAGGAGCAGGGGGAGGGGAGTGTAGGCCGAAGCCTGCACAGGCGGCAGCTTTGGGTGTGTTGTGTCTGCGTGGCTTTTGCAGGACACGTTGCCGGCTACACAGCAGGGGAACAGCTGGCGGTGCTGGACCCCACTGACACATTGGCGAGGTGTTTGGCTCTGTGCAGCCAGCACTTCCGGACAGCAACTAGCGTTGTTGGAGCCCGGGCTCTGCAGGTGGAGCAGAGTGTAGGCCGAAGCCTAATTGAACCGATTTCAAAAGTCACCTTTAACCCCCCCTCAGGGGTTACAAAGTAGAAGAGCCACAGCTTATGCAGCAGCAGTGCTGCGCAAGTCAAAGGTTGCTCTTGTAATTTTTCTCCTTGCACACGCTGAATGGAACACGTATAACATTTAGCCCTTTATACAGTCAAACTGTGTAATGGAGGCGAGAGTTCCCTTTGTAATGAGACGCAGCACAGGTGTCAAGAATCCCACCTTGGTGCTGGGTGCAGCCTCCCGAGCGTTGTTATTTGCTGTACAGGAGTCTGCGCTGTCGTGTTATCCCCTGGCCTAGCGCCGTTAGCGCTGCCCATCTTCTGGCATCATGTAATGTCGGCCGGTGCGGTTCGCGATGCCCATGAATCCCAGCCCCGCAGTGTCTTAACATTGTTAAAACACTGCGGGGCTGGGATTCAGGGCCTGGCGCAGCACATATGTTGCCCTCTCACACTCGGGTCCTTACACCCGCTTCAGACTGTGCGGCGTCATCTGATCCCTTATCGCATGCCACGGCCATGAAGCCGCACAGTCCGAAGAAGGCGGAAGGAGAGGAGGGACAGTCGAACTGATGCACTGATCCTGCCCATCAATCACACCCTCGCAGTCCCAATAAATAAGACACCGAGGGGCGTTGTGTGGGTCAGGGCGGCCGCAGAGGCGCAGCCAGCCAAACAATGATGCCAGAAGACGGGCAGCGCTACCAAGGGGGTTGCAGCGTGTCATTACAAAGGAAAGTCACACCACCGGGACGGTTAAATGGTCACACAGAGGACACATTTCAGACGTGTTTTCAGTTCCACATGTGCGAGGAGAATACGTTTCTGAGCCACCTTGCACACATGCAGCATTACCGCTGTACAAGGTGGCTGGATAATGTAAAAACGCCTGGGGGAGGGGGGACAGGTTCCCTTCAATTTCAGTTCTTGTGTCTGCGTGGCTTTTGCAGGACACGTTGCCGGCTGCACAGCAGGGGAACAGCTGGCGGTGCTGGACCCCACTGACACATTGGCTGGTGTTTTTCTCTGTGCAGCTAGCACATCTGGGCCCCAACTGGCGGTGTGTTAGAGCCCAGGGACAGCAGGAGGAGGAGCAGGAGGAGCAGGGGGAGGGGAGTGTAGGCCGAAGCCTGCACAGGCGGCAGCTTTGGGTGTGTTGTGTCTGCGTGGCTTTTGCAGGACACGTTGCCGGCTACACAGCAGGGGAACAGCTGGCGGTGCTGGACCCCACTGACACATTGGCGAGGTGTTTGGCTCTGTGCAGCCAGCACTTCCGGACAGCAACTAGCGTTGTTGGAGCCCGGGCTCTGCAGGTGGAGCAGAGTGTAGGCCGAAGCCTAATTGAACCGATTTCAAAAGTCACCTTTAACCCCCCCCTCAGGGGTTACAAAGTAGAAGAGCCACAGCTTATGCAGCAGCAGTGCTGCGCAAGTCAAAGGTTGCTCTTGTAATTTTTCTCCTTGCACACGCTGAATGGAACACGTATAACATTTAGCCCTTTATACAGTCAAACTGTGTAATGGAGGCGAGAGTTCCCTTTGTAATGAGACGCAGCACAGGTGTCAAGAATCCCACCTTGGTGCTGGGTGCAGCCTCCCGAGCGTTGTTATTTGCTGTACAGGAGTCTGCGCTGTCGTGTTATCCCCTGGCCTAGCGCCGTTAGCGCTGCCCATCTTCTGGCATCATGTAATGTCGGCCGGTGCGGTTCGCGATGCCCATGAATCCCAGCCCCGCAGTGTCTTAACATTGTTAAAACACTGCGGGGCTGGGATTCAGGGCCTGGCGCAGCACATATGTTGGCCTCTCACACTCGGGTCCTTACACCCGCTTCAGACTGTGCGGCGTCATCTGATCCCTTATCGCATGCCACGGCCATGAAGCCGCACAGTCCGAAGAAGGCGGAAGGAGAGGAGGGACAGTCGAACTGATGCACTGATCCTGCCCATCAATCACACCCTCGCAGTCCCAATAAATAAGACACCGAGGGGCGTTGTGTGGGTCAGGGCGGCCGCAGAGGCGCAGCCAGCCAAACAATGATGCCAGAAGACGGGCAGCGCTACCAAGGGGGTTGCAGCGTGTCATTACAAAGGAAAGTCACACCACCGGGACGGTTAAATGGTCACACAGAGGACACATTTCAGACGTGTTTTCAGTTCCACATGTGCGAGGAGAATACGTTTCTGAGCCACCTTGCACACATGCAGCATTACCGCTGTACAAGGTGGCTGGATAACGTAAAAACGCCTGGGGGAGGGGGGACAGGTTCCCTTCAATTTCAGTTCTTGTGTCTGCGTGGCGGTCGCAGGACACGTTGCCGGCTACACAGCAGGGGAACAGCTGGCGGTGCTGAACCCCACTGACACATTGGCTGGTGTTTTTCTCTGTGCAGCTAGCACATCTGGGCAAAAACTGGCGGTGTTAGAGCCCAGGGTCAGCAGGAGGAGCAGGGGGAGCGGAGTGTAGGCCGAAGCCTGCACTCGAGCAAGTTGAAAGGAAACCTTTAACCCCCCCCCCCCCCCAGGCGTTTGTAGCTGAAAGAGCCATTGTGTACAGCACTAATGCTGGAAAAGGTAAACTTAGCTCTTTTAATTATGGTCCTTGTACATGCGGAACCTAACATTTATGAAATGTGTCTCCTCACAGCGTTAAACCGTCCGGTAGGTGGAACTTTCCTTTGTCGTGTGACGCAGCACAGCCATCATTTTTACCCCCTTGGCGCCGTGCGCCGCCTCCTCAGCGTTGTTTGAATCTGTCCCGGAGCCTGCGCTGTTAGGTTAGCCCTTGGCCATGCACACATGTTGCGCTGCCCGTCTTCTGACCTCATTTGGTGTCAGGCTGGCTGCGCCTGTGCGGGTGCGCTGGCCGAGATCCCGCCTCGCAGTGTCGTCTAATGTAATCCCACCGCGGGCCTGTGATCCGTGCCCGTGCGCAGTGCATATCCTCTCCTCTCACTCCCCTCCCTACGGCTTTTTCAGACTGTGCGGTGTCACGGCCGTGGCATGCTATTAGGGACCAGCTGACATCGCACAGTCTGAAGAAGCCGTAGGGAGGGGAGTGAGAGGAGAGGATATGCACTGCGCACGGGCACGGATCACAGGCCCGCGGTGGGATTACATTAGACGACACTGCGAGGCGGGATCTCGGCCAGCGCACCCGCACAGGCGCAGCCAGCCTGACACCAAATGAGGTCAGAAGACGGGCAGCGCAACATGTGTGCATGGCCAAGGGCTAACCTAACAGCGCAGGCTCCGGGACAGATTCAAACAACGCTGAGGAGGGGGCGCACGGCGCCAAGGGGGTAAAAATGATGGCTGTGCTGCGTCACACGACAAAGGAAAGTTCCACCTACCGGACGGTTTAACGCTGTGTGGGGACACATTTCATAAGTGTTTGGTTCAGCATGTGCAAGGAGCATCACGAAAAGAGGCACTTTTTCCCTTTGCATCATTACTGCTGCACAAGGTGGCTCCTTCAGTAACAAACGCCTGGGGGGGGGGGGGGTCAGGTTCCCTTACATTTAACTTGTTGTGCCTGCGTGGCGGTCGCAGTACACGTTGCCGTATACACAGCAGGGGAACAGCTGGCGGTGCTGAACCCCACTAACACATTGGCGAGGTGTTTGGCTCTGTGCGTACAGCACTTCTGGACGGCAACTGGCGGTGTTGGAGCCCAGGGACAGGTGGAGGAGGAGGAGGTTGGAGGAGGTTGGAGGAGGTAGGAGGGATTGCCACACACACAGCAGGGGAACAGCTGACGTTACTGAACCCCAATAACAGAGGAGGGACTGTTGACTGTGCGTACAGCACTTCTGGACGGCAACTGGCGGTGTTGGAGCCCAGGGACAGATGGAGGAGGAGGAGGTTGGAGGAGGTAGGAGGGATTGCCACACACACAGCAGGGGAACAGCTGACGTTACTGAACCCCAATAACAGAGGAGGGACTGTTGACTGTGCGTACAGCACTTCTGGACGGCAACTGGCGGTGTTGGAGCCCAGGGACAGGTGGAGGAGGAGGAGGTTGGAGGAGGTAGGAGGGATTGCCACACACACAGCAGGGGAACAGCTGACGTTACTGAACCCCAATAACAGAGGAGGGACTGTTGACTGTGCGTACAGCACTTCTGGACGGCAACTGGCGGTGTTGGAGCCCAGGGACAGGTGGAGGAGGAGGAGGTTGGAGGAGGTAGGAGGGATTGCCACACACACAGCAAGGGAACAGCTGACGTTACTGAACCCCAATAACAGAGGAGGGACTGTTGACTGTGCGTACAGCACTTCTGGACGGCAACTGGCGGTGTTGGAGCCCAGGGACAGGTGGAGGAGGAGGAGGTTGGAGGAGGTTGGAGGAGGTAGGAGGGATTGCCACACACACAGCAGGGGAACAGCTGACGTTACTGAACCCCAATAACAGAGGAGGGACTGTT
Source organism: Ranitomeya variabilis (assembly GCF_051348905.1). Lineage (NCBI taxonomy): Eukaryota > Metazoa > Chordata > Amphibia > Anura > Dendrobatidae > Ranitomeya > Ranitomeya variabilis. The sequence goes on from NC_135236.1 coordinate 317,723,590, forward strand.
GACTGTGCGTACAGCACTTCTGGACGGCAACTGGCGGTGTTGGAGCCCAGGGACAGGTGGAGGAGGAGGAGGTTGGAGGAGGTAGGAGGGATTGCCACACACACAGCAGGGGAACAGCTGACGTTACTGAACCCCAATAACAGAGGAGGGACTGTTGACTGTGCGTACAGCACTTCTGGACGGCAACTGGCGGTGTTGGAGCCCAGGGACAGGTGGAGGAGGAGGAGGTTGGAGGAGGTTGGAGGAGGTAGGAGGGATTGCCACACACACAGCAGGGGAACAGCTGACGTTACTGAACCCCAATAACAGAGGAGGGACTGTTGACTGTGCGTACAGCACTTCTGGACGGCAACTGGCGGTGTTGGAGCCCAGGGACAGGTGGAGGAGGAGGAGGTTGGAGGAGGTAGGAGGGATTGCCACACACACAGCAGGGGAACAGCTGACGTTACTGAACCCCAATAACAGAGGAGGGACTGTTGACTGTGCGTACAGCACTTCTGGACGGCAACTGGCGGTGTTGGAGCCCAGGGACAGGTGGAGGAGGAGGAGGTTGGAGGAGGTAGGAGGGATTGCCACACACACAGCAGGGGAACAGCTGACGTTACTGAACCCCAATAACAGAGGAGGGACTGTTGACTGTGCGTACAGCACTTCTGGACGGCAACTGGCGGTGTTGGAGCCCAGGGACAGGTGGAGGAGGAGGAGGTTGGAGGAGGTTGGAGGAGGTAGGAGGGATTGCCACACACACAGCAGGGGAACAGCTGACGTTACTGAACCCCAATAACAGAGGAGGGACTGTTGACTGTGCGTACAGCACTTCTGGACGGCAACTGGCGGTGTTGGAGCCCAGGGACAGGTGGAGGAGGAGGAGGTTGGAGGAGGTAGGAGGGATTGCCACACACACAGCAGGGGAACAGCTGACGTTACTGAACCCCAATAACAGAGGAGGGACTGTTGACTGTGCGTACAGCACTTCTGGACGGCAACTGGCGGTGTTGGAGCCCAGGGACAGGTGGAGGAGGAGGAGGTTGGAGGAGGTTGGAGGATGTAGGAGGGATTGCCACACACACAGCAGGGGAACAGCTGACGTTACTGAACCCCAATAACAGAGGAGGGACTGTTGACTGTGCGTACAGCACTTCTGGACGGCAACTGGCGGTGTTGGAGCCCAGGGACAGGTGGAGGAGGAGGAGGTTGGAGGAGGTAGGAGGGATTGCCACACACACAGCAGGGGAACAGCTGACGTTACTGAACCCCAATAACAGAGGAGGGACTGTTGACTGTGCGTACAGCACTTCTGGACGGCAACTGGCGGTGTTGGAGCCCAGGGACAGGTGGAGGAGGAGGAGGTTGGAGGAGGTAGGAGGGATTGCCACACACACAGCAGGGGAACAGCTGACGTTACTGAACCCCAATAACAGAGGAGGGACTGTTGACTGTGCGTACAGCACTTCTGGACGGCAACTGGCGGTGTTGGAGCCCAGGGACAGGTGGAGGAGGAGGAGGTTGGAGGAGGTTGGAGGAGGTAGGAGGGATTGCCACACACACAGCAGGGGAACAGCTGACGTTACTGAACCCCAATAACAGAGGAGGGACTGTTGACTGTGCGTACAGCACTTCTGGACGGCAACTGGCGGTGTTGGAGCCCAGGGACAGGTGGAGGAGGAGGAGGTTGGAGGAGGTTGGAGGAGGTAGGAGGGATTGCCACACACACAGCAGGGGAACAGCTGACGTTACTGAACCCCAATAACAGAGGAGGGACTGTTGACTGTGCGTACAGCACTTCTGGACGGCAACTGGCGGTGTTGGAGCCCAGGGACAGGTGGAGGAGGAGGAGGTTGGAGGAGGTAGGAGGGATTGCCACACACACAGCAGGGGAACAGCTGACGTTACTGAACCCCAATAACAGAGGAGGGACTGTTGACTGTGTGTACAGCACTTCTGGACGGCAACTGGCGGTGTTGGAGCCCAGGGACAGGTGGAGGAGGAGGAGGTTGGAGGAGGTTGGAGGAGGTAGGAGGGATTGCCACACACACAGCAGGGGAACAGCTGACGTTACTGAACCCCAATAACAGAGGAGGGACTGTTGACTGTGCGTACAGCACTTCTGGACGGCAACTGGCGGTGTTGGAGCCCAGGGACAGGTGGAGGAGGAGGAGGTTGGAGGAGGTAGGAGGGATTGCCACACACACAGCAGGGGAACAGCTGACGTTACTGAACCCCAATAACAGAGGAGGGACTGTTGACTGTGCGTACAGCACTTCTGGACGGCAACTGGCGGTGTTGGAGCCCAGGGACAGGTGGAGGAGGAGGAGGTTGGAGGAGGTAGGAGGGATTGCCACACACACAGCAGGGGAACAGCTGACGTTACTGAACCCCAATAACAGAGGAGGGACTGTTGACTGTGCGTACAGCACTTCTGGACGGCAACTGGCGGTGTTGGAGCCCAGGGACAGGTGGAGGAGGAGGAGGTTGGAGGAGGTTGGAGGAGGTAGGAGGGATTGCCACACACACAGCAGGGGAACAGCTGACGTTACTGAACCCCAATAACAGAGGAGGGACTGTTGACTGTGCGTACAGCACTTCTGGACGGCAACTGGCGGTGTTGGAGCCCAGGGACAGGTGGAGGAGGAGGAGGTTGGAGGAGGTAGGAGGGATTGCCACACACACAGCAGGGGAACAGCTGACGTTACTGAACCCCAATAACAGAGGAGGGACTGTTGACTGTGCGTACAGCACTTCTGGACGGCAACTGGCGGTGTTGGAGCCCAGGGACAGGTGGAGGAGGAGGAGGTTGGAGGAGGTTGGAGGAGGTAGGAGGGATTGCCACACACACAGCAGGGGAACAGCTGACGTTACTGAACCCCAATAACAGAGGAGGGACTGTTGACTGTGCGTACAGCACTTCTGGACGGCAACTGGCGGTGTTGGAGCCCAGGGACAGGTGGAGGAGGAGGAGGTTGGAGGAGGTAGGAGGGATTGCCACACACACAGCAGGGGAACAGCTGACGTTACTGAACCCCAATAACAGAGGAGGGACTGTTGACTGTGCGTACAGCACTTCTGGACGGCAACTGGCGGTGTTGGAGCCCAGGGACAGGTGGAGGAGGAGGAGGTTGGAGGAGGTAGGAGGGATTGCCACACACACAGCAGGGGAACAGCTGACGTTACTGAACCCCAATAACAGAGGAGGGACTGTTGACTGTGCGTACAGCACTTCTGGACGGAAACTGGCGGTGTTGGAGCCCAGGGACAGGTGGAGGAGGAGGAGGTTGGAGGAGGTTGGAGGAGGTAGGAGGGATTGCCACACACACAGCAGGGGAACAGCTGACGTTACTGAACCCCAATAACAGAGGAGGGACTGTTGACTGTGCGTACAGCACTTCTGGACGGCAACTGGCGGTGTTGGAGCCCAGGGACAGGTGGAGGAGGAGGAGGTTGGAGGAGGTAGGAGGGATTGCCACACACACAGCAGGGGAACAGCTGACGTTACTGAACCCCAATAACAGAGGAGGGACTGTTGACTGTGCGTACAGCACTTCTGGACGGCAACTGGCGGTGTTGGAGCCCAGGGATAGGTGGAGGAGGAGGAGGTTGGAGGAGGTTGGAGGAGGTAGGAGGGATTGCCACACACACAGCAGGGGAACAGCTGACGTTACTGAACCCCAATAACAGAGGAGGGACTGTTGACTGTGCGTACAGCACTTCTGGACGGCAACTGGCGGTGTTGGAGCCCAGGGACAGGTGGAGGAGGAGGAGGTTGGAGGAGGTAGGAGGGATTGCCACACACACAGCAGGGGAACAGCTGACGTTACTGAACCCCAATAACAGAGGAGGGACTGTTGACTGTGCGTACAGCACTTCTGGACGGCAACTGGCGGTGTTGGAGCCCAGGGACAGGTGGAGGAGGAGGAGGTTGGAGGAGGTAGGAGGGATTGCCACACACACAGCAGGGGAACAGCTGACGTTACTGAACCCCAATAACAGAGGAGGGACTGTTGACTGTGCGTACAGCACTTCTGGACGGCAACTGGCGGTGTTGGAGCCCAGGGACAGGTGGAGGAGGAGGAGGTTGGAGGAGGTTGGAGGAGGTAGGAGGGATTGCCACACACACAGCAGGGGAACAGCTGACGTTACTGAACCCCAATAACAGAGGAGGGACTGTTGACTGTGCGTACAGCACTTCTGGACGGCAACTGGCGGTGTTGGAGCCCAGGGACAGGTGGAGGAGGAGGAGGTTGGAGGAGGTAGGAGGGATTGCCACACACACAGCAGGGGAACAGCTGACGTTACTGAACCCCAATAACAGAGGAGGGACTGTTGACTGTGCGTACAGCACTTCTGGACGGCAACTGGCGGTGTTGGAGCCCAGGGACAGGTGGAGGAGGAGGAGGTTGGAGGAGGTTGGAGGAGGTAGGAGGGATTGCCACACACACAGCAGGGGAACAGCTGACGTTACTGAACCCCAATAACAGAGGAGGGACTGTTGACTGTGCGTACAGCACTTCTGGACGGCAACTGGCGGTGTTGGAGCCCAGGGACAGGTGGAGGAGGAGGAGGTTGGAGGAGGTAGGAGGGATTGCCACACACACAGCAGGGGAACAGCTGACGTTACTGAACCCCAATAACAGAGGAGGGACTGTTGACTGTGCGTACAGCACTTCTGGACGGCAACTGGCGGTGTTGGAGCCCAGGGACAGGTGGAGGAGGAGGAGGTTGGAGGAGGTAGGAGGGATTGCCACACACACAGCAGGGGAACAGCTGACGTTACTGAACCCCAATAACAGAGGAGGGACTGTTGACTGTGCGTACAGCACTTCTGGACGGCAACTGGCGGTGTTGGAGCCCAGGGACAGGTGGAGGAGGAGGAGGTTGGAGGAGGTTGGAGGAGGTAGGAGGGATTGCCACACACACAGCAGGGGAACAGCTGACGTTACTGAACCCCAATAACAGAGGAGGGACTGTTGACTGTGCGTACAGCACTTCTGGACGGCAACTGGCGGTGTTGGAGCCCAGGGACAGGTGGAGGAGGAGGAGGTTGGAGGAGGTAGGAGGGATTGCCACACACACAGCAGGGGAACAGCTGACGTTACTGAACCCCAATAACAGAGGAGGGACTGTTGACTGTGCGTACAGCACTTCTGGACGGCAACTGGCGGTGTTGGAGCCCAGGGACAGGTGGAGGAGGAGGAGGTTGGAGGAGGTTGGAGGAGGTAGGAGGGATTGCCACACACACAGCAGGGGAACAGCTGACGTTACTGAACCCCAATAACAGAGGAGCGACTGTTGACTGTGCGTACAGCACTTCTGGACGGCAACTAGCGGTGTTGGAGCCCAGGGGCAGGTGGAAAAGCAGAGGAACACAATGTAGGCCGAAGCCTGAGAAAGTCGAAAGGGAACCTTTAACCCCCCCCCCAAGGCGTTTGTAGCTGAAAGAGCCAGCTTGTGCAGCACAAAAGATGCAAAAGGAAAAGGTGGCTCTTTTCATCATGCTCCTTGCAAACACAGAACTAAACACTTTTAAAATGTGTCCCCTGAAGCCGTGAAACCGTCCCGGAGGTGGGACTTTCCTTCGTAATATGACGCAGCACAGCCATCATTACTACCCCCCCGCCGCCGTGCCCCGGCTCCTCAGCGTTGTTTGATTCCGTCCCGGAGCCTGCGCTGTTATGTTATCCCGTGGCCAGGCACACTTAGCGCTGCCCATCTTCTGACATCATTTGGTGTCAGGCTGGCTGCGCCTGTGCGGCCGCGCTGGCCGAGAGCCCGCCTCGCAGTGTCTTCTGATGTAATCCCACTGGGGGCCTGGGATCCATGGCCATGCGCAGTGCATATCCTCGCCTCTCACTCCCCTCCCTACGGCTTCTTTTTCAGACTGTGCGGTGTCACGGCCGTGGCATGCTATTAGGGACCAGCTGACACCGAACAGTCTGAAGAAGCCATAGGGAGATGAGTGAGAGGTGGAGGTTCAGATATGCACTGCGCATGTCCATAGATCCCAGGCCCCCAGTGGGATTAAATCAGAAGACACTGCGAGGCGGGCTCTCGGCCAGCGTGGCCGCACAGGCGCAGCCAGCCTGACACCAAATGATGCCAGAAGACGGGCAGCGCTAAGTGTGCCTGGCCACGGGATAACATAACAGCGCAGGCTCCGGGACGGAATCAAACAACGCTGAGGAGCCGGGGCGCGGCACCGGGGGGGTAGGAATGACGGCTGTGCTGCGTCATATTACGAAGGAAAGTCCCACCTCCGGGACGGTTTTACGGTATCAGTGGACACATTTTATAAGTGTTAAGTTTTGCGTGTGCAAGGAGCAAAACCAAAATAGCTACCTTTTTCCTTGTGCAGCATTACTGCTGCACAAGGTGGCTCTTTCAGTAACAAACGCCTTGGGGGGGGGGGGACAGATTCCCTTACATTTCAGTTGTTGTGTCAGCGTGGCGGTCGCATGACACATTGCCGGCTACACAGCTGGGGATCAGCTGACGTTACTGAAACCCAATAACACTGGGTCGTATGTTTTGACTGTGCAGACGGCACATCTGAGCCTCAACTGGCGGTGTTGGAGCCCAGGAATTTAAGTTCAGGTGGTAGAAAGATGAACACAACAGGAGACCTGGATAACGTATACAGTGACCTAATTATTTAATCAGGAGGAGGAGTGGCAAATTCCTGCGAGATCCAGGCCTTGTTCATTTTCAGGAAAGTAAGCCGGTCAACGTTATCGGAGGATAGTCGCATGCGACGGTCAGTTAGTACACCACCTGCAGCACTAAAGACACGTTCCGATAATACACTGGCCGCAGGGCAAGACAGCACCTCCAATGCATACTGGCTTAGCTCTGGCCATGTATCCAGCTTTGAGACCCAAAACTTGAAAGGGGAAGAGCCGTCTGGGAGTACAGCAAGAGGGCAAGACATGTAGTCTGTCACCATCTGACGGAACCGTTGCCTCCTGCTGACTGGAGCCGTCTGTGATGGTGTAGACTTTTGTGGCGGGCACAGAAAACTGTGCCACAGTTCGGCCATACTGGTCTTGCCTTGGGCAGAGGCACTGCTTCTGCTCCCTCTTTGTGCAGAGCCTCCACCACTGCCTGGACGCACTGAGCTGCTTTGGAATGCACTAGCAGCACTTCTCTCAGTTGGAATGGAGAAGATGATGGAACTGACCAGTGTGTCTTGGTACTCCCGCATTTTTCGCTCCCGGTTCAACGGTGTGATGAGGCTTTCTACGTTGTCCCGGTAGCGAGGATCGAGGAGGGTGAACACCCAATAATCAGACATGTTGAGAATGTGGTCGATGCGGCGGTCGTTTCTCAGGCACTGCAGCATGTAATCCACCATGTGCTGCAGACTGCCAACTGCCCAAGAAACGCTGTCCCCAGCTGGAGGCGTGATCTCTGCCCGCTCGTCATCACCCCACCCTCGCTGTACACACTGAGTACTGGACAATTCGGGAACTCCCTCCTCTGGACGGATGTCTTCCTCCTCCATTGACTCCTCCTCATCCTCCTCACAAACTGTCCCCTGCCTACGCGTTTGTGAGGAACCACGTGGCGCTGACTGTCCAGAAGATGATGGAAGTGGTGAATCCTCATCCTCCACCTCTTCCACAACATCATCCCTTAGCGCTTGCAGTGATTTTTCAAGCAGGCAGATAAGGGGGACAGTCATGCTGACTAGTGCATCATCTGCACTCGCCATCCGCGTGGAATAATCAAAGGGACGCAAAACCTGGCAGACATCCTTCATAGTGGCCCACTCTGTGGTTGTGAAGTCTGTACGGCGCTGACTGCGACTTTTTTGCGCCTGATACAGCTGGTACTCCATTACAGCTTGCTGCTGCTCACACAACCGCTCCAACATATGTAACGTGGAATTCCACCTGGTAGGTAGGTCACATATGATGCGATGTTCCGGCAGGCGGTGTCGGCGCTGCAGAGCCGCAATGCGCGCTTTTGCCGTGCTGGAACGCCGCAAGTGAGCACACTCTAGGCGGACCTTGTGCAGCAGTGCATCAAGATCCGGATAGTCCCTCAAAAAACTCTGCACGACCAAATTGAGCACATGTGCCAGACATGGGATGTGAGTGAGGTTGCCGAGGCCCAGGGCTGCCACCAGATTTCGGCCATTATCACACACTACCATGCCTGGCTGGAGATTCGCTGGCTCAAACCACACATCGCTCTCCTGCTTGATGGCATTCCAGAGCTCCTGCGCTGTGTGGCTACGATTCCCCAAAAAAATTAATTTCAAGACGGCCTGTTGACGTTTGGCCACGGCTGTGCTCATGTCGGTCGTAACAGGTACACGTTCATCACGGGTCCATGTGGAGGTGGACTGTGACGGCTCCTGCAGCGATGATTCTGAGGAACTGGTGTAAGAGGAGGAGTCAATGCGTACAGAATGGATTCCTGCAATCCTTGGAGTGGGCAGGACACGTCCTGCGCCACTCGCACGGTCTGTACCCGGCTCAACGACATTAACCCAATGGGCAGTGAGGGAAAGGTATCGCCCCTGTCCATGTTGACTGGTCCACGCATCGGTGGTGAGGTGGACCTTGCTACTGACGGCGTTCAGTAGCGCGTGTTTTATGTGTCCCTCCACATGCTTGTGCAGGGCAGGGACGGCTTGCCTGCTGAAGTAAAAGCGGCTGGGCACACTGTACTGTGGGACTGCCAATGACATCAAGTCACGGAAGCTGTCAGTCTCCACCAGCCTGAATGACAGCATTTCCAGTGACAGAAGTTTGGCAATGCCTGCAGTCAGAGCCTGTGCTCGTGGGTGGTTTGACGAGAAAGGCCGCCTTTTCTCCCATGCCTGTACTACCGATGGCTGTAGACTGGGCTGGGAGTGTGTGGTTGACTGGGAAAGTGGTGCTGCGGGTGGAATGACAGCGGGTCTCTGGACAACAGGGCCAGAGGTTCTTCCACGGCGATCCTGGGAGGAAGCCGAACCAGCTGCGTGTGAGCTAGAGGAAGAGGCAACACGAGCTGAAGAGGTGGTAGCTGCCGCTGTTGGTTGGCCTAGCTCTTCAGTGTGTTTGTCTAACTCCGCCGGGTGCCTGTTGCGCACATGTTTCCACATGTTGGAGGTATTGAGGTTGGCGACTTTTTGACCTCTTTTGATTTTTTGATGACACACCTTGCATCTGACATAGCAAATGTCATCTGCAACTGTGTCAAAAAAGGACCAGGCACTGCAAGTCTTGGGAGCCCCCCTTTTGACTTTTGGAAGAGACATGCTCCTTACGGGTGCCAAAGCGGAGGCTGCAGGATCCGCAGTCTTCCCCCTCCCTCTCCCTCTTTGGGCCGTACGGGGAATCTCTTCCTCAGAGCTGCTCCCACCACCTTCCTGTCCCTGATGCCAAGATGGGTCAAGGACCTCATCATCTACACTACCCTCTGCCCCCAACTGCTCCTCCTGGGTAGTTTCAGCAGCAGAGCACGCACCAGTAAGTGGCACCTGAGTGTCATCATCAGCTGATGCGGCCTGCGAGGTGGTGACCGGAGCCACTGGCCCACCCGCCTCTTCAGAGGAAGACAGAAAAAGCTGTTGGGCATCACTGCACCCTGCCTCTTCTTCCATTTCTCCAATGCTGCTTGGCTGGCCCCCTGTTTCCAAGCCAAGAGATGATTCAGAGAACAGAAGTAGAGACTGCTCCTGTCCTGGGATCTCTGTCTGCCTGGGCAATTTTGCAGGTGGTGAAGAGACAGATGGCTGCTCTCCAGTGCTCTGTGTCTGAGAGGATGTGGCACTAATGGAAGTTGATGCATTAGCTGCCATCCATCCCACAACGGCTTCAATTTGGTCTTCACGCAGCAGCGGTGTACGGCGCTCGGCGACAAAGCTGCGCATGAACGACTGTTCCCTTGTGAAAGTGGGTGCTGATGACTCACCGGTGCCCGCAGCAGGCACAGAATCCCCACGTCCCCTCCCTGCTCCGCGCCCACGCCCACGCCCACGTGCCTTACTCACTGCCTTCTTCATCTTGGTTGACTGATAAAGATAAGCAGAAAAGTACTAACGGCTTTGTGTGCTTATTCCTGAGCAACTCCTCCTAACAGGTATAAGACACACTAATTTTCTAAAGTGTGGACTAGACTTGAATATGAGCTAATGTGGCCTACACAAATGTAAAGTGGTGTAACTGGTGTGTTTGGTGAACTTTATTATTTATTTATTTTTTTGGGGCTGAACTGACAACGGATAGAGCTGCAATCACACGGAGACCGTGCAGACAGCCGTAAACGGCGCTGCAAGGCCCAAAAACCCTCCTCTACTTTATCCTATGTAGTGTTTTTCCACAAATTAGCTGGAGACGGGTGGAAAGACACTAATAGGATTTTTTAAAATAAATTAGCAGCAGACTACACTACTTTGAAAAAAAAGAAAATTGATTTGGCGGTATGACGCAGTGAAAAACCCTGAGCTGCAGGCAACCAGGCTACGGCTGCTCACAGACTACAGGGCGAGCTGCAGTCACACGGAGACCGTGCAGACAGCCGTAAACGGCGCTGCAAGGCCCAAAAACCCTCCTCTACTTTATCCTATGTAGTGTTTTTCCACAAATTAGCTGGAGACGGGTGGAAAGACACTAATAGGATTTTTTAAAATAAGTTAGCAGCAGACTACACTACTTTGAAAAAAAAGAAAATTGATTTGGCGGTATGACGCAGTGAAAAACCCTGAGCTGGAGACAACCAGGCTATAGCTGCTCACAGATTACAGGGCGAGCTGCAGTCACACGGAGACCGTGCAGACAGCCGTAAACGGCGCTGCAAGGCCCAAAAACCCTCCTCTACTTTATCCTATGTAGTGTTTTTCCACAAATTAGCTGGAGACGGGTGGAAAGACACTAATAGGAATTTTTGGAAAAAATGTGCAGCAGCCTGCACTACTTCAAAAAAAAAAAAAAAAAGGACAGTATGAGGCAATGAACCACCCTCCCTGAACTGAATACAACCAGCTATGGATGGCCTATGTGGCTGCACTCAGACTAGAGAGTGGGCTGCACTCACACACACACACAGAGAGACCTTGCAGATCGCTGTGAAAACAGCGCTACAAGGCAAAAGGAAGGTGAATAGTAGGTGAACACAGCGGTTGCTAAATTAGCCTTTGGAAAGCACAAAGAAGCAAATCGCTATCTCTAAACTGTCCCTCAGTCAGCAAACAGCGTCCTGTCACTAACTGAATTCACAGCAGAGTGATCGCAAAATGGCGCCAGCGACTTTTAAACTGCATCATGACATCATTTCAGCAGCCAATCACAGCCTTGCCAGTAGTTTCATGCCCTCCATGCTAAACAGGATGTGCCCACACTTGGAATCTTTCTCATTGGCTGAATTTCTGAATTTTGAATCATTGAACTTCCGATTCCGGTATCCGATACGCGCCAAGTATCGGAATCCCGGTATCGGAATTCCGATACCGCTAGTATCGGCCGATACCCGATACTTGCGGTATCGGAATGCTCAACACTATCCACCACATGAGTCCAAATCCGCTGCAACCTGTCCACCACAGAATCCACCCCAGGACAGTCCGAAGACTCAACCTGCCCTGAAGAAAAATGAGGATGAAAACCGAAATTGCAAAAAAAAGGCGAAACCAAAGTAGCCGAACTAGCCCGATTATTAAGGGCAAACTCGGCCAACGGCAAGAAGGTAACCCAATCATCCTGATCAGCAGACACAAAGCATCTCAAGTAGGTTTCCAAGGTCTGATTGGTTCGCTCCGTCTGTCCATTTGTCTGAGGGTGAAATGCCGAAGAGAAAGACAAATTAATGCCCATTCTACCACAAAAGGACCGCCAAAACCTAGAAACAAACTGGGTACCTCTGTCAGACACAATATTCTCCGGAATACCATGCAAGCAAACCACATGCTGGAAAAACAAAGGAACCAAATCAGAGGAGGAAGGCAACTTAGGCAAAGGACCAAATGGACCATTTTAGAAAACCGGTCACAAACCACCCAGATGACAGACATCTTCTGAGACACAGGAAGATCGGAAATAAAATCCATGGAAATATGTGTCCAGGGCCTCTCAGGGATAGGCAAGGGCAAAAGCAACCCACTAGCAGGAGAAAAGCAGGGATTAGCCCGAGCACAAATTCCACAGGACTGCACGAAGGAACGCACATCCCGTGACAAAGAAGGCCACCAAAAGGACCTGGCAACCAAATCTCTGGTTCCAAAGATCCCAGGATGACCAGCCAACACCGAACAATGGATCTCAGAAATAACCTTATTAGTCCATCTATCAGGAACAAACAATTTCCCCACAGGACAGCGGTCGGGTCTATCAGCCTGAAATTCCTGAAGCACCCGCCGCAAATCAGGGGAGATAGCAGAAAGAATCACCCCCTCTTTGAGAATACCAGCCGGCTCACGGACTCCAGGAGAATCAGGCAAAAAACTCCTAGACAAGGCATCAGCTTTCACATTCTTAGATCCCGGAAGATACGAGACCACAAAATCAAAACGGGAGAAAAACAAAGACCACCGAGCCTGTTTAGGATTCAAGCGCTTGGCCGACTCAAGGTAAATCAGATTCTTATGGTCGGTCAAGACCACAACACGATGCTTGGCTCTCTCACGCCAATGTCGCCACTCCTCAAATGCCCACTTCATAGCCAACAACTCCCGATTGCCGACATCATAATTACGCTCAGCAGGTGAAAACTTTCTGGAGAAGAAAGCACACGGCTTCAACACAGAGCCATCAGAGCTTCTCTGAGACAAAACAGCTCCTGCCCCAATCTCAGAAGCGTCAACCTCAACCTGAAAAGGGAGAGAAACATCTGGCTGATGCAACACAGGGGCAGAAGTAAAACGACGCTTAAGCTCCTGAAAGGCCTCCACAGCCGCAGAGGACCAATTCACCACATCTGCACCTTTCTTGGTCAAATCGGTCAGAGGTTTAACCACAGTAGAAAAATTAGCAATGAAGCGGCGATAAAAATTAGCTAAGCCCAAAAATTTCTGAAGGCTCTTCACAGATGTGGGCTGAGTCCAATCATAAATAGCCTGGACCTTAACAGGGTCCATTTCAATAGCCGAGGGAGAAAAAATGAACCCCAGAAAAGAAACCTTCTGAACTCCAAAAAGGCACTTAGACCCCTTCACAAACAGTGTATTAGCACGAAGAATCTGAAATACCATCCTGACCTGCTTCACATGAGTCTCCCAATCATTGGAAAAAAACAAAATATCATCCAAATATACAATCATAAATTTATCCAAATACTCCCGGAAAATATCATGCATAAAGGACTGAAACACAGATGGAGCATTAGAGAGCCCGAAAGGCATCACAAGATATTCAAAATGGCCTTCGGGGGTATTAAATGCTGTTTTCCATTCATCACCCTGTTTGATGCGAACCAGATTATACGCCCCTCGAAGGTCAATCTTGGTAAACCAGCTAGCCCCTTTGATCCGAGCAAACAAATCAGAAAGCAAAGGCAAAGGGTACTGGAATTTGACCGTGATCTTATTGAGAAGGCGATAATCTATACAGGGCCTCAAGGAGCCATCCTTCTTGGCAACAAAAAACCCCCCCGCTCCCAACGGTGACGAAGACGGGCGAATATGCCCCTTCTTCAAGGACTCTTTTACATAAGTGTTATGATCCCAATGGCAGAGGATCTCTGATATTCCGGCAAGATAGCAAAAATATAAATACTGCTCTAGGGAGGTGGAAACTGGGCTAACCGCATACCTGATCCTGACACAAACAACTAAAAGTAGCCGGTGAACGTGCCTACGTTGATTCTAGACGTCTCGAGCCAGCCGGAGAACTGACTACCCCTAGAGGGAAAAAATAAGACCTCGCTTGCCTCCAGAGAAATTGAACCCCAAAGATATAGAAAGCCCCCAACAAATAATAACGGTGAGGCAAGAGGAAAACACAAACATAGAGATGAACTAGATTCAGCAAAGTGAGGCCCAATAGTCTAGATAGCAGAAAATAGATAGTGGACTATGCGGTTAGCAGAAAACCCTACAAAACATCCACGCTGAACATTCAAGAACCCCCACACCGACTGACGGTGTGGAGGGAGAATATCAGCCCCCTAGAGCTTCCAGCGAGTCAAAAATCAAATGTAAAGCAAGCTGGACAAAAACACTGAATAATGCAAACGATCCAAATTGTACAAAACAGACTTAGCTTTTCTTGCATGAGGCAGACTGAAAGGAATCCGGAGGAGACCAAATAGGTCTGGATACAACGATGCCAGGCAAGAGACTGAGTCCAGAGGAGACTCAAATAGGAAACACCCGCTGCTTAACGACACAGCTGGAGCTCAGGCCTGCAACAAGACATACCTAACACAATACCGTTAGTGACCACCAGAGGGAGCCCAGAAACACAGTTCACAACAGTACCCCCCCCCTTGAGGAGGGGTCACCGAACCCTCACCAAGACCCCCAGGGCGATCAGGATGAGCAGCGTGAAAGGCATGAACCAAATCAGCCGCATGAACATCAGAGGCGACAACCCAGGAATTATCCTCCTGACCATAGCCTTTCCACTTAACTAAATACTGGAGTTTCCGTCTAGAGATACGAGAATCCAGAATCTTCTCCACCACGTACTCCAACTCGCCCTCAACCAAAACCGGGGCAGGAGGCTCAACAGCAGGAACCATAGGCACCACGTACCGCCGCAACAAGGACCTATGGAACACATTATGAATAGCAAAAGACGCTGGAAGGTCCAAGCGAAAAGACACCGGGTTAAGGATTTCCAAAATCTTATAAGGACCGATAAAGCGAGGCTTGAACTTAGGAGAGGAGACTTTCAAAGGAACATGCCGAGAAGACAACCAAACCAAATCCCCAACACAAAGTCGGGGACCCACACCGCAGCGGCGGTTGGCAAACCGCTGGGCCTTGTCTTGTGACAATTTCAAATTGTCCACCACATGGTTCCAAATCCGCTGCAACCTATCCACCACAGAATCAACCCCAGGAGAGTCAGAAGGTTCAACCTGACCCGAGGAGAAACAAGGATGAAAACCAGAGTTGCAGAAAAAGGGTGAAACCAAGGTGGCAGAACTAGCCCGATTATTAAGGGCAAACTCGGCCAGTGGCAAAAAGGTAACCCAGTCGTCCTGATCAGCAGAAACAAAACATCTCAAATAAGTCTCTAACGTCTGATTAGTTCGCTTGGTCTGGCCATTAGTCTGAGGATGAAAAGCCGACGAAAAAGACAAATCAATACCCATCTTAGCACAAAAGGATCACCAGAATCTGGACACAAACTGGGATCCTCTGTCAGATACAATATTCTCAGGGATGCCATGCAAACGAACCACATTCTGAAAGAACAAAGGAACCAAATCAGAGGAGGAAGGCAACTTAGGCAAGGGCACCAAATGGACCATTTTAGAAAAACGATCGCACACCACCCAGATGACAGACATCTTCCGAGACACCGGAAGATCCGAAATGAAATCCATGGAAATGTGCGTCCAAGGCCTCTTTGGGATAGGCAAGGGCAAAAGCAACCCGCTGGCACGAGAACAGCAAGGCTTAGCCCGAGCACAAATCCCACAGGACTGCACAAAAGAACGCACATCCCGCGACAAGGAAGGCCACCAAAAGGACCTGGCCACCAAATCTCTGGTACCGAAAATCCCAGGATGTCCCGCCAACACTGAAGAATGAACCTCAGAAATAACTCTGTTGGTCCATCCATCAGGGACAAACAATCTCTCTGGTGGACAACGATCAGGCCTATCAGCCTGAAATTTTTGCAGCCCTCGTCGCAAATCTGGGGAAATGGCAGACAAAATTACTCCCTCTCTGAGAATACCAGCTGGCTCAGAGACTCCCGGAGAATCAGGCACAAAACTCCTAGAAAGTGCATCAGCCTTCACGTTCTTCGAACCAGGCAGGTACGAGACCACAAAGTCAAAACGGGAGAAAAACAACGACCAACGGGCCTGTCTAGGATTCAGGCGCTTGGCAGACTCGAGGTAAATCAGATTTTTATGATCAGTCAAGACCACCACACGATGTCTAGCTCCCTCGAGCCAATGTCGCCACTCCTCAAATGCCCACTTCATGGCCAACAACTCCCGATTACCAACATCGTAGTTCCGCTCAGCAGGCGAAAATTTCCTTGAAAAGAAGGCGCATGGCTTCATCATGGAGCCATCAGAACTTTTTTGCGACAAAACAGCCCCTGCACCAATTTCAGAAGCATCAACTTCAACCTGGAAGGGAAGAGAGACATCCGGCTGGCACAAAACTGGCGCTGAAGTAAACCGACGCTTCAGCTCCCGAAAGGCCTCCACGGCCGCAGGAGACCAATTCGCAACATCAGAACACTTCTTGGTCATATCCGTCAAAGGTTTAACCACGCTGGAGAAATTAGCGATAAAACGACGGTAAAAATTAGCAAAGCCCAAGAACTTCTGCAGGCTCTTAACAGACGTGGGCTGAGTCCAGTCATGAATGGCACGGACCTTAACTGGGTCCATCTCCACAGTAGAAGGGGAAAAAATAAAACCCAAAAAAGAAACCTTCTGTACCCCAAAGATACATTTTGAGCCCTTCACAAATAGAGCATTCTCCCGCAAAACCTGAAACACCATCCTGACCTGGTTCACATGGGACTCCCAATCATCAGAAAAAACCAAAATATCATCCAGATAAATAATCATAAATTTATCCAGATATTTCCGGAAGATGTCATGCATGAAGGACTGAAACACAGAAGGAGCATTAGATAATCCGAAAGGCATCACCAGGTACTCAAAATGACCCTCAGGCGTATTAAATGCCATTTTCCATTCATCTCCCTGCTTTATGCGCACAAGGTTATACGCACCACGAAGATCTATCTTGGTGAACCAACTGGATCCCTTAATCCGAGCAAACAAATCAGACAACAATGGCAAAGGATACTGAAATTTAACAGTGATCTTATTCAGAAGATGATAATCAATACAAGGTCTCAGAGACCCGTCTTTCTTGCCCACAAAAAAGAATCCTGCACCAAGAGGGGACGAGGATGGGCGAATATGTCCCTTCTCCAAAGACTCCTTTATATAACTCCGCATCGCGGCATGCTCTGGCACAGATAAATTAAAGAGTCGTCCCTTAGGAAACTTACTACCAGGAATCAAATCTATAGCACAATCACAGTCCCTATGAGGAGGAAGGGCACTGGACCTGGCCTCATTAAATACATCCTGAAAGTCTGACAAAAACTCAGGGATCTCAGAAGGAGTAGAAGAAGCAATAGACACCAATGGAGAATCGCCATGAATCCCCTGACACCCCCAACTAGACACAGTCATAGCTTTCCAATCTAAAACTGGATTATGGGCCTGTAACCATGGCAGACCCAAAACGACAACATCATGCATTTTATGCAGTACCAAAAAACGAATCACCTCCTGATGTACAGGAGTCATGCACATGGTCACCTGCGTCCAATACTGAGGTTTATTCTCTGCCAATGGCGTAGAATCAATTCCTCTAAGAGGAATAGGATTTTCCAAAGGCTCCAGGACAAAACCGCAGCGCTTGGCAAACGACAAATCCATCAGACTTAAAGCAGCACCAGAATCCACAAAAGCCATAACTGAGTAAGAAGATAATGAACAAATTAAAGTCACAGACAAAATAAACTTAGACTGAAAAGTACCAATGGCGACAGGATTAACTTTTTTCTTTAAACGTTTAGAGCATGCTGAGATAACATGTGTTGAATCACCACAGTAGAAACACAACCCATTTTGACGTCTATGATTTTGTCGCTCGGCTCTGGTCAGAATTCTGTCACATTGCATAGAATCAGGTGACCGTTCAGACAGCACCGCCAAAGGATTATCAGATTTGCGCTCCCGCAAACGTCGATCAATTTGAATGGCTAGAGCCATTGAATCATTTAGACCTGTAGGGATAGGAAACCCCACCATCACATCTTTAATGGCTTCAGAAAGACCATTTCTGAAATTTGCGGCCAGTGCACACTCATTCCATTGAGTAAGCACGGACCATTTCCGAAATTTTTGGCAATATACCTCAGCTTCGTCCTGACCCTGAGAGATAACCAGCAACATTTTTTCAGCCTGATTTTCAAGATTAGGCTCCTCATAAAGCAAACCAAGTGCCAGAAAAAACACATCAACATTCACCAATGCAGGATCTCCTGGCGCCAGAGAGAAGGCCCAATCCTGAGGGTCGCCGCGCAAGAAGGAAATAACAATCTTAACTTGCTGAGCGGAATCACCAGAGGAACGAGGTTTCAGAGACAAAAACAATTTACAATTATTCCTAAAATTCAGGAATTTAGATCTATCTCCAAAAAACGGCTCAGGAATAGGTATTTTTGGTTCAGACATAGGGCTATGGATAACAAAATCCTGAATGCTTTGCACCCTAGCAGCAAGCTGATCCACACTAGAAGTCAAAGTCTGGACATTCATATCTGCAGCAGAGTTTCAGCCACTCAGAGAAAAAGGGGATGGAAGAAGCTAGGCAAACTGCAGCAAAAAAAAACTACAAAAAAAAACAACTCAGAACTTATTTTTAATCCCGCTTCTGCGATGCATTAAACATTTTCTTTTGGTCCTGGCATTCTGTTATGATCTCAATGGCAGAGGATCTCTGATATTCTGGCAAGATAGCAAAAATATAAATACTGCTCTAGGGAGGTGGAAACTGGGCTAACCGCATACCTGATCCTGACACAAACAACTAAAAGTAGCCGGTGAACGTGCCTACGTTGGTTCTAGACGTCTCGAGCCAGCCGGAGAACTGACTACCCCTAGAGGGAAAAAATAAGACCTCGCTTGCCTCCAGAGAAATTGAACCCCAAAGATATAGAAAGCCCCCAACAAATAATAACGGTGAGGCAAGAGGAAAACACAAACATAGAGATGAACTAGATTCAGCAAAGTGAGGCCCAATAGTCTAGATAGCAGAAAATAGATAGTGGACTATGCGGTTAGCAGAAAACCCTACAAAACATCCACGCTGAACATTCAAGAACCCCCACACCGACTGACGGTGTGGAGGGAGAATATCAGCCCCCTAGAGCTTCCAGCGAGTCAAAAATCAAATGTAAAGCAAGCTGGACAAAAACACTGAATAATGCAAACGATCCAAATTGTACAAAACAGACTTAGCTTTTCTTGCATGAGGCAGACTGAAAGGAATCCGGAGGAGACCAAATAGGTCTGGATACAACGATGCCAGGCAAGAGACTGAGTCCAGAGGAGACTCAAATAGGAAACACCCGCTGCTTAACGACACAGCTGGAGCTCAGGCCTGCAACAAGACATACCTAACACAATACCGTTAGTGACCACCAGAGGGAGCCCAGAAACACAGTTCACAACACATAAGTCCGCATAGCGGTATGCTCTGGCACAGACAGATTGAAAAGTCGACCCTTAGGGAACTTACAGCCAGGAATCAAATTAATAGCACAATCACAGTCCCTATGAGGAGACAGAGGACTGGATTTAGGCTCCTCAAATATATCCTGGAAATCTGACAAAAACTCAGGAACCTCAGAAGAAGGGGACGAGGAAATTGACATCAGAGGAATGTCACTATGTATCCCCTGACAACCCCAACTAGTCACGGACATGGATTTCCAATCCAGCACTGGATTATGTACCTGTAACCATGGAAACCCCAGCACAACCACATCATGCAAATTATGCAACACCAAAAAGCGAATATTTTCCTGATGTGCTGGAGCCATGTTCATGGTTAACTGTGTCCAGTACTGAGGTTTATTCTTGGCCAATGGCGTAGCATCAATCCCCCTCAAGGGAATAGGACTCTGCAACGGCTCCAAGGAAAAACCACAGCGCTTGGCAAATTCCAGGTCCATTAAGTTCAGGGCAGCGCCAGAATCCACAAATGCCATTACAGAAAAGGACGACAATGAGCAAATCAGGGTAATAGACAAGAGAAATTTAGGCTGTAAAGTACTGATGGTAACCGACCTAGCAACCCTCTTAGTTCGCTTCGAGCAGTCAGAGATAGCATGAGTAGCGTCACCACAGTAAAAACACAGCCCATTCTGACGTCTGAACTCCTGCCGTTCTGCTCTCATCAAAACTCTATCGCATTGCATAGGCTCAGAACTCTGCCCAGAGGACACCGCCATATGGTGCACCTCCTTACGTTCACGTAAGCGCCGATCAATCTGAATGGCCAGAGACATTGATTCGTTCAAACTAGCAGGCGTGGGAAACCCCACCATAACATCTTTAAGAGCTTCAGAAAGACCCTTTCTGTAAACAGCCGCCAGGGCATCCTCATTCCATTTTGTAAGCACAGACCACTTTCTAAATTTCTGACAATATATCTCTACTGCTTCCTGACCCTGACACAGAGCCAGCAAAATTTTTTCTGCCTGATCCACAGAATTGGGTTCGTCATAAAGCAGTCCAAGTGCTTGAAAAAACGAATCTATATTGAGCAATGCAGGATTCCCTGGCTCAAGGGAGGATGCCCAGTCCTGCGGATCGCCACGCAACAGAGAAATAACAATCTTCACCTGCTGAATGGGGTCTCCAGGGGAACGGGGTCTCAGAGCAAAAAATAATCTGCAATTATTTTTAAAATTCAAAAACCTAGATCTATCCCCAGAAAACAAATCAGGAATAGGAATTCTAGGCTCAGAAACAGGAGTTTGAACAACATAGTCTTGGATACTCTGTACCCTTGCAGCGAGATGATCAACACGCGCAGATAGACCCTGAACCTCCATATCAGCACCAAGCTCCTGCACCATCCAAAAATCAAGGGGAAAAAAAGGACAAAACAAGCAACACAAAAAAAATGACTCAGAACTTTCTCTTCCCTCTTTTGAGATGCATTTAACACATTGTGGTCCAGCTGTACTGTTATGACCTGGTGGGTACGGAACAGTACTGAGATGACCTGGTGGGCAAAACCAATCATGGACTCACTATGGAGCAGCACTGAAATGACCTGGTGGGTAAAACAAATATAGGACTAGCTCTGAGGAGGTGGTAACTTTACTGACCGCAATGCCTACTCCTAACACCAACACTAGAAATAGCCGTGGAGCGTACCTAACTCTGCCTAGACGCCTCTGCACAGCCTAAGAACTAGCTACCCCTAAAGATGGAAATGGAAAGCTATCTCGCCTCAGAGAAACCTCCAAAGGAAGACAGCCCCCCACAAATATTGACGGTGAGTGGAGAGGGAAATGACAAACTCAGAAATGAAACTAGATTTTTTAGCAAAGGAGGCCAATACTATCTAAATAGACAGAGATAGGATAGACTGCTGTGCGGTCAGTATAAAAACTAAAAGTCCACGCAGAGTTTACAAACATAACCACCACACCGACTCACGGTGTGGAGGGGCAAATCTGCGACCCCAGAGCTTCCAACTATATTTCATAATGACAAGCTGGACAAAAGAGACATAAATTGAACTGAACAGATGGTCATAAGCAGGGAAACACCCAAAAAGTAGCAGACTTATCTTAAGCTGAAAATGGACTGGCCAACAGAGAACTTCCAGGAAAGGACTGAATCCACAGGAAATACATTGACAGCTGGCATCCACCAAAGCCAAAAGCCCAGTTAAATAACAAGGCCAGGAAACCGATTAGTGAACGCAGCTGCTAAGTTCCACTTGAAACCACCAGAGGGAGCCCAAGAGCAGAACTCCCAAAAATACCATTCGCAACCACAGGATGGAGCCCAAGAACGGAATTCATAACAGCCCCCCTCATTGGCAGACTCTGTAGTTTAAGCAGCACCCCCCCACAGGCAGATTCTCTAACATAAGGCAGCCCTTACAAAGTAAAACAAAAAATAAATGCTCACCTCTCTTCTTCCTGGTTCCTGCGCTGCGGGTTCTGCATACAGAAGTCGCATCACCTCAGCTGCTGCAGAATATAATATCACTATTTTAGTATAGTATATAGAGGTGGTATAATTGCTTCTTGCAAAACCATTATAAGTAGTACTGGTCACAGACGCAATCAGAAGCTATTGTACCCGTTCTATGCCCTGGTGGAGAGTATTTATATTGGCTTATGGTCTCCATCCTGGTATGTGCTTCTTCCATCCTGCGCCCTAATCTTGTCATGTGCTGCTACTATATTATGCCCCCTTCCTGCCATGTGCAGCCCCTATCCTGCACCCCCTTCCTGACATGTGCAGCCCCATCCTGTGCCCTCATCCTGTTTTGTGCGTCTCCATATTGTCACGTGTTACTCTCTTCCTGTGCCCTCATCCTGTCATGTGCTCCCATTCTGCGCCCCAATTCCGGTATGTGCTGCCCCCATCCTGGTATGTGCTACTCCAATTCTGCCTCCGCATCCTGTCATGTGGTGCTCCCATCCTGCGCCCCATCCTCTCATGTGCTGATCCTATCCTGCGCTCTCATTTTGTAATGTGCTGCTTCCATCCTGCTCCCCCATTCTGTCATGTGTTGCATCCTTTCTGACTCCCCATTCTATCAACTCTATAGCATAAAGCAGCCCCCATAGGCAGACTCTGTAGTATAAGGCAGCCCCCACAGGCAGACTATAATATAAGGCAGCAGCCCATAGGAAGACCCTGTAGTATAAGGCAGCACCCCACAGTGAGACTCTGTAGTATAAGACAGCACCCCATAGGCAGACCCTGTGGTATAAGGCAGCACCCCATAGGCAGACTCTGTAGTGTAAGGCAGCACCTCATAGGAAAACTCTGCAGTGTAATGCAGCATCCCCATATCAGACTTTATAGCATAAGGGAGCCCCCACAGGCAGACTCTGTAGTATAAGGCAACCCCACCATAGGCAGACTCTATAGTATAAGGCAACACTCCATAGGCAGACCCTGTAATACAAGGCAGCACCTCATTGGCAGACTCGGTAGTATAAGACAGCATCCTATAGGCAGACCCTGTAGTATAATACAGCACCCCATAGGCAGACTCTGTAGTATAAGGCAGCACCCCATAGGCAGACTCTGTAGTATAAGGCAGCACCCTATAGGCAAACCCTGTAGTATAAGACAGTACCCCATAGGCAGACCCTGTAGTATAAGGCAGCACCCCATAGGCAGACCCAGTAGTATAAAGCAGCACCTCATAGGCAGACTCTGTAGTATAAGACAGCAGCCTATAGGCAAACCCAGTAGTATAAAGCAGCAACTCATAGTCAGACTCTGTAGTATAAGGCAGCACCCCATAGGCAGACTCTGTAGTATAAGGCAGCAGCCCATAGGCAAACTCTGTAGTATAAGACAGCACCTCATTGGCAGACCCTGTAGTATAAGGCACCACCCACCCACAGGCAGACTCTGCAGTATAAGGCAGCACCCCCCCACAGGCAGCCTCTGTAGTATAAGGCAGCACCCCCACAGGCAGAATCTGCAGTATAAAGCAGCACCCCCCCACTGGCAGACCCTGTAGTATAAGGCATCACCCCCACACAGTCAGACACTGTAGTATAAGGCAGCACCCGCCACAGGCAGACTCTGTAGTATAAGGCAGCACCCCCACAGGCAGACCCTGTAGTATAAGGCAGCACCCCCCACTTGCAGACCATGTAGTATAAGGCAGCTCCCCCCCACAGGCAGACCCTGTAGTATAAGGCAGCACCCCTCCCACAGGCAGACCCTGTAGTAAAAGGCAGCCCCCCTCACAGGCAGACTCTGTAATATAAGGCAGCACCCACCCACAGGCTGATCCCCTAATATAAGGCAGCCCCCATAAGGAAAAACAATAAATAAATGCTCACCTCTCTTCTTCCTGGTTCCTGCGCTGCGGGTTCTGGATACAGAAGTCGCATCTCCTCAGCTGCTGCAGAATATCATATTACTATTTTAGTATATTATAGTCATATATGATGATCTGCAGCAGAGGTGGTGTAATTGCTTCATGCAAAACCAATATAAGTAGTACTGGTCACAGACACAGTCAGTAGCAGATAGCAGAGTATATATTACTAGCTATTGAATCCGTTTTATGCCTGGGTGGCGGGCATTTATATTGGTTTATGGTCTCGATCCTGGTATGTGCTTCTTCCATCCCATACCCTAATCTTGTCATGTGCTGCTGCCATCTTGTGCCCCTTCCTGCCATGTGCAGCCCCAATCCTGTGCCCCCTTGCAGACATGTGCAGCCCCCATCCTGCACCCTCATCCTGTTTTGTGCGTCTCCATCTTGTTATGTGCTACTCTCTTCCTGTGTCCTCATCCTGTCATGTGCTCCCATTCTGCACCCCAATTCTGGTATGTGCTGCCCCCATCCTGGTATGTGCTACTCCAATTCTGCCTCCCCATCCTGTCATGTGGTGCTCACATCCTGTCTTGTGGTGCTCCCATCCGGTGCCCCCATTGTCATGGTTCCCAATGGCAAGGGAAAGTCAGAGAACTTAAATAACAGACTAGCTCTTGCGTGATGGAATCTCGAGCTGACCGTGAGCTAAACCTACCACACAACTAACAGTGGCCGGGTGACGTACCTACGTTTTATCCCTAGACGCCCAGCGCCAGCCGGAGAACTAACTAACCCTAATAGAGGAAAAAACAGACCTGGCTTACCTCTAGGGAAATTCCCCCAAAAAGGAGACAGAAGCCCCCCACATATATTGACGGTGAGTTCAGAGGAAAAGACATACGCAGTATGAAGGTAGGTTCAGCAAAGCGAGGTCCGCTTACTAGATAGTAAGAAGATACAATAGGGAACTTCACGGTCAGCTGAAAACCCTATTAAAATACCATCCAGAAATTACTTTAAGACTCATGTGTCAACTCATGACACCGGAGTGGTAATTTCGGCCCACAAGAGCTTCCAGCTACAGAAACATAACATAACTGAGAACTGGAACAAAAATGCAAACAAACTTAGGACTAAGAGTCCAACTTAGCTGATAGTAGTCTAGAAGCAGGAACATGCAACAGAAAGGCTCTGGTTACATTGATGGCCGGCACTAGAATAACTGAGCAGCAAGGCTAAATAGGATACTCCCATATCCTGATGGAAACAGGTGAACAGAGAAAGTGAAGCACACAAGTCCAGTACCACCAGTGACCACCGGGGGAGCCCAAAAACCAAATTCACAACAGTACCCCCCCCTCAAGGAGGGGGCACCGAACCCTCACAAGAACCACCAGGGCGATCAGGATGAGCCCTATGAAAGGCACGGACCAAATCAGAGGCATGAACATCAGAGGCTGTCACCCAAGAATTATCCTCCTGACCGTAGCCCTTCCACTTGACCAGATACTGAAGTTTCCGTCTGGAAACACGGGAGTCCAAGATCTTCTCCACAACGTACTCCAATTCACCCTCAACCAACACCGGAGCGGGAGGCTCAACGGAAGGCACAACCGGTACCTCATACCTGCGCAATAATGACCGATGGAAGACATTATGGATAGAAAAAGATGCCGGGAGGTCCAATCGAAAGGACACAGGGTTAAGAATCTCCAAAATCTTATACGGGCCGATGAACCGAGGCTTAAACTTAGGAGAAGAAACCCTCATAGGGACAAAACGAGAAGACAACCACACCAAGTCCCCAACACGAAGACGAGGACCAACACGATGACGGCGGTTAGCAAAATGCCGAGTCTTCTCCTGGGACAACTCCAAATTGTCCACCACCTGTCCCCAAATCCGATGCAACCTATCCACCACAGTATCCACTCCAGGACAATCCGAAGACTCCACCTGACCAGAAGAAAAGTGAGGATGAAACCCCGAATTGCAAAAGAAAGGAGAAACCAAAGTGGCAGAACTAGCCCGATTATTGAGGGCAAACTCCGCCAACGGCAAAAAGGCAACCCAGTCATCCTGATCCGCAGACACAAAACACCTCAAATAAGTCTCCAAGGTCTGATTAGTTCGCTCAGTCTGGCCATTGGTCTGAGGATGGAACGCAGACGAAAAAGACAAATCAATGCCCATCCTAGCACAGAACGCCCGCCAAAATCTAGACACGAACTGGGTCCCCCTGTCAGAAACGATATTCTCCGGAATACCATGCAAGCGAACCACATTTTGAAAAAACAGAGGAACCAACTCGGAAGAGGACGGCAACTTAGGCAAGGGCACCAAATGAACCATCTTTGAAAAACGGTCACACACCACCCAGATGACAGACATTTTCTGAGAAACAGGGAGATCAGAAATAAAATCCATAGAGATGTGAGTCCAAGGCCTCTTTGGAATAGGCAAAGATAACAACAATCCGCTAGCCCGAGAACAACAAGGTTTGGCCCGAGCACAAACATCACAAGACTGCACAAAAACTCGTACATCTCGAGACAGAGAAGGCCACCAGAAGGACCTAGCCACCAAATCCCTGGTACCAAAGATCCCGGGATGACCTGCCAATGCAGAAGAATGAACCTCCGAGATGACTCTACTGGTCCAATCATCAGGAACAAACAGTCTACCAGGCGGGCAACGATCAGGTCTATCCGCCTGAAACTCCTGCAAAGCCCGTCGCAGGTCTGGGGAAACAGCAGATAATATCACCCCATCCTTAAGGATACCTGTAGGTTCAGAATCACCAGGGGAATCAGGCTCAAAACTCCTAGAAAGGGCATCCGCCTTCACATTTTTAGAACCTGGTAAGTATGAGACCACAAAATTAAACCGAGAGAAAAACAACGACCAGCGCGCCTGTCTAGGATTCAGGCGCCTGGCAGACTCAAGATAAATCAAATTCTTGTGATCGGTCAATACCACCACCTGATGTCTAGCCCCCTCAACCAATGATGCCACTCCTCAAAAGCCCACTTCATAGCCAAAAGCTCCCGATTACCAATATCATAATTTCGCTCGGCGGGCGAAAATTTTCGAGAAAAGAACGCACAAGGTCTCATCACGGAGCAATCGGAACTTTTCTGCGACAAGACCGCCCCAGCTCCGATCTCGGAAGCATCGACCTCAACCTGAAAAGGAAGAGTAACATCTGGCTGACGGAACACAGGGGCGGAAGAAAAGCGGCGCTTAAGCTCCCGAAAGGCCTCCACAGCAGCAGGGGACCAATCAGCAACATCAGCACCCTTTTTGGTCAAATCAGTCAAAGGTTTAGCAACATCAGAAAAACCAGTTATAAATCGACGATAAAAATTAGCAAAGCCCAAAAATTTCTGAAGGCTCTTAAGCGAAGAAGGTTGCGTCCAATCACAAATAGCCTGAACCTTGACAGGATCCATCTCAATGGAAGAGGGGGAAAAAATGTACCCCAAAAAAGAAATCTTTTGAACCCCAAAAATACACTTAGAACCCTTCACACACAAGGAATTAGCCCGCAAAACCTGAAAAACCCTCCTGACCTGTTGGACATGAGAATCCCAGTCCGAAAAAATCAAAACATCATCCAGATACACGATCATGAATTTATCCAAATATTCCCGGAAAATGTCATGCATAAAGGACTGAAAGACTGAAGGGGCATTTGAAAGACCAAAAGGCATTACTAAATACTCAAAATGGCCCTCGGGCGTATTAAATGCGGTTTTCCACTCATCCCCCTGCTTAATTCGCACCAAATTATACGCCCCATGGAGATCAATCTTAGAGAACCACTTAGCCCCTTTTATTCGAGCAAACAAATCAGTCAGCAGTGGCAGAGGATACTGATATCTGACTGTAATTTTATTCAAGAGTCGATAATCAATACACGGCCTCAAAGAGCCATCTTTTTTAGATACAAAGAAAAAACCGGCTCCTAAGGGAGATAAAGAAGGACGAATATGTCCCTTTTCCAGGGACTCCTTAATATATTCTCGCATAGCAGCATGTTCAGGTACAGATAGATTAAATAAACGACCCTTTGGAAATTTACTGCCTGGAATCAGATCTATGGTACAATCGCAATCTCTGTGAGGAGGTAGTGAACCAAGCTTAGACTCCTCAAAAACATCACGATAATCAGATAAAAATTCCGGAATCTCAGAGGGAATAGATGACGAAATGGAAACCAAAGGTACGTCCCCATGAGCCCCCTGACATCCCCAGCTTAACACAGACATTGCTTTCCAGTCAAGAACTGGGTTATGAGATTGTAACCATGGCAATCCGAGCACCAAAACATCATGTAGATTGTACAACACAAGGAAGCGAATCGTCTCCTGATGGTCTGGATTCATACGCATAGTCACTTGTGTCCAGTATTGTGGTTTATTACTAGCCAATGGTGTAGAGTCAATACCCTTCAGAGGTATAGGAACTTCCAGAGGCTCTAGATCAAACCCACAGCGCCTGGCAAAGGACCAATCCATTAGACTCAAAGCGGCGCCAGAGTCGACATAGGCATCCGCGGTAATTGACGATAATGAACAAATCAAGGTCACAGACAGAATAAACTTAGACTGTAAAGTGCCAATTGAAATAGACTTATCAACCTTTTTTGTACGTTTAGAGCATGCTGATATAACATGAGTTGAATCGCCACAATAGAAGCACAACCCATTTTTTCGCCTAAAATTCTGCCGTTCGCTTCTGGACAGAATTCTATCACATTGCATATTTTCTGGAGCCTTCTCAGAAGACACCGCCAAATGGTGCACAGGTTTGCGCTCCCGCAAATGCCGATCAATCTGAATAGCCATTGTCATGGACTCATTCAGACCTGTAGGTGCAGGGAACCCCACCATAACATCTTTAATGGCATCAGAGAGACCCTCTCTGAAATTCGCCGCCAGGGCGCACTCATTCCACTGAGTAAGCACAGACCATTTACGAAATTTTTGGCAGTATATTTCAGCTTCATCTTGCCCTTGAGATAGGGCCATCAAGGTTTTTTCAGCCTGAATCTCTAAATTAGGTTCCTCATAAAGCAACCCCAAAGCCAGAAAAAACGCATCCACATTGAGCAACGCAGGATCCCCGGGTACCAACGCAAATGCCCAATCCTGAGGGTCACCCCGCAGCAAGGAAATTACTATCCTAACCTGCTGTGCGGGATCTCCAGCGGAGCGAGATCTCAGGGAAAGAAATAATTTACAATTATATTTGAAATTCAGGAAACGAGATCTATCCCCGGAGAAAAATTCTGGTATAGGAATTCTAGGTTCAGATATAGGAGCATGAATAACAAAATCCTGTAAATTTTGAACCTTCGTAGCAAGATTATTCAAACCTGTAGCCAAACTCTGAGGATCCATTTTAATCAGGTGAGATCAGAGCCATTCAAGGATTAGAAGGAGAGAGAGAGGCAAAGGCTGCAATTAGAGCAGAAATGCAACAGAGTCAACTATAGAGCAAGCTCAGAAGAAAAAAAAAAAAAATCTGCAGACTTCTTTTTCTCTCCTTTCTTCTGCCAACGGTTTTAACCCTTGGCCGGCCATACTGTCATGGTTCCCAATGGCAAGGGAAAGTCAGAGAACTTAAATAACAGACTAGCTCTTGGGTGATGGAATCTCGAGCTGACCGTGAGCTAAACCTACCACACAACTAACAGTGGCCGGGTGACGTACCTACGTTTTATCCCTAGACGCCCAGCGCCAGCCGGAGAACTAACTAACCCTAATAGAGGAAAAAACAGACCTGGCTTACCTCTAGGGAAATTCCCCCAAAAAGGAGACAGAAGCCCCCCACATATATTGACGGTGAGTTCAGAGGAAAAGACATACGCAGTATGAAGGTAGGTTCAGCAAAGCGAGGTCCGCTTACTAGATAGTAAGAAGATACAATAGGGAACTTCACGGTCAGCTGAAAACCCTATTAAAATACCATCCAGAAATTACTTTAAGACTCATGTGTCAACTCATGACACCGGAGTGGTAATTTCGGCCCACAAGAGCTTCCAGCTACAGAAACATAACATAACTGAGAACTGGAACAAAAATGCAAACAAACTTAGGACTAAGAGTCCAACTTAGCTGATAGTAGTCTAGAAGCAGGAACATGCAACAGAAAGGCTCTGGTTACATTGATGGCCGGCACTAGAATAACTGAGCAGCAAGGCTAAATAGGATACTCCCATATCCTGATGGAAACAGGTGAACAGAGAAAGTGAAGCACACAAGTCCAGTACCACCAGTGACCACCGGGGGAGCCCAAAAACCAAATTCACAACACCCCATCCTTTCATGTGCTGATCCCATCCTGCGCTCTCATTCTGTAATGTGCTGCTCCCATCCTGCTCCTCATTCTGTCATGTGCTGCATCCATTCTTCGCCCCCATTCTATCAACTCTATAGCGTTAGGCAGCCCCCATAGGCAGACTATAATATAAGGCAGCACCCTATAGGCAGACCCTGTACTATAAGGCAGCACCCCACAGTGAGAT
Source organism: Ranitomeya variabilis (assembly GCF_051348905.1). NCBI lineage: Eukaryota > Metazoa > Chordata > Amphibia > Anura > Dendrobatidae > Ranitomeya > Ranitomeya variabilis. The sequence goes on from NC_135236.1 coordinate 317,753,862, forward strand.
TCTGTAGTACAATACAGCACTTCATAGGCAGACACTGTAGTATAAGGTAGCACCCCATAGGCAGACTCTGTAGTGTAAGGCAGCACCCCTTAGGAAAACTCTGTATTATAATGCAGCAACCCCATATCAGACTTTATAGCATAAGGAAGCCCCCACAGGCAGACTTTGTAGTATAAGGCAATGCCTCATAGTCAGACTCTATAGTATAAGGCAACACCCCATAGGCAGACCCAGTAATATAAGGCAGCACATCATAGGCAAACTCTGTTGTATAAGACAGCACCCTATAGGCAAACCCTGTAGTATAAGACAGCACGCCATAGGCAGACCCTGTCGTATAAGGCAGCATCCCATAGGCAGACTCTGTAGTATAAGGCAGCACCCCATAGGCAAACTCTGTAGTACAATGCAGCACCCCATAGGCAGACTCTGTAGTATAAGACAGCATCCCATTGGCAGACCCTGTAGTATAAGGCACCACGCAATAGGCAGACTCTGTAGTATAAGGCAGCACCCATCCACAGGCAGACTCTGCAGTATAAGGAAGCACCCCCACAGGCAGACTCCCCAGTATAACGCACCACACCCACTGGCAGACTCTGTAGGATAAGGCAGCACCCCCCACAGGCAGACTGTGGTATAAGGCAGTACCCACCCAAAGGCAGACACTGTAGTACAAGGCAGCACCCCCCAGAGGCAGACCCTATAGTATAAGGCAGCACCCCCACAAGCAGACCCTGTAGTAAAAGGCAGCACCCCCCACACAGGCAGACACTGTGGTATAAGGCAGCACCCACCACAGGCAGACTCTGTAGTATAAGGCAGCACCCCCACAGGCAAACTCTGTAGCATAATGCAGCACCCCCATATAAGACTTTATAGCATAAGGCAGTCCCCACAGGCAGACTTTGCAGTATAAGGCAACACCCCCTTAGTCAGACTCTATAGTATAAGGCAACACCCCATAGGCAGACCCAGTAGTATAAAGCAGCACCTCATAGGCAGACTCTGTAGTATAAGACAGCACCCTATAGGCAAACCCTGTAGTATAAGACAGTACCCCATAGGCAGACCCTGTAGTATATGGCAGCACCCCATAGGCAGACTCTGTAGTATAAGGCAGCACCCCATAGGCAGACCCAGTAATATAAAGCAGCACCTCATAGGCAGACTCTGTAGTATAAGACAGCAGCCTATAGGCAAACCCAGTAGTATAAAGCAGCAACTCATAGTCAGACTCTGTAGTATAAGACAGCACCATATAGGCAAACCCTGTAGTATAAGACAGCACCCCATAGGCAGACGCTGTAGTATAAGGCAGCACCCCATTGGCAGACTCTGTAGTATAAGGCAGCACCCCATAGGCAAACTCTGTAGTACAATGTAGCACCCCATAGGCAGACTCTGTAGTATAAGACAGCATCCCATTGGCAGACTCTGTAGTATAAGGAAGCACCCCCCACAGGCAGACACTCCAGTATAAGGCAGCACCCCCCACAGGCAGACTTGGTAGGATAAGGCAGTACCCACCCACAGACAGACACTGTAGTATGAGTCAGCACCCCCCAGAGGCAGACCCTGTAGTATAAGGCAGCACCCCCACAGGCAGACCCTGTAGTATAAGGCAGCACCCCCTATACAAGCAGACACTGTAGTATAAGGCAGCACTCGCCACAGGCAGACCCTGTAGTATAAGGCAGCACCCCCACAGGCAGACCCTGTAGTATAAGGCAGCACCCCTCCCACAGGCAGATCCTGTAGTATAAGGGAGCCCCCCGCACAGGCAGACTCTGTAGTATAAGCCAGCACCCCCCACAGGCAGATCCTCAAATATAAGGCAGCCCTCATAAAGAAAAACATTAAATAAATACTCACCTCTCTTCTTCCTTGTTCCTGCACTGCGGGTTCTGGATACAGAAGTTGCATCACCTCAGCTGCTGCAGAATGTCATATCACTATTTTAGTATATTATAGTCATATATGATAATCTGCAGCAGCAGAGGTGGTGTAATTGCTTCATGCAAAACCAATATAAGTAGTACTGGACACAGACACAGTAAGAAGCAGATAGCAGAGTATATATTACTAGCTATTGAACCCGTTCTATGCCTGGGTGGCGAGCATTTATATTGGTTTATGGTCTCCATCCTGGTATGTATCAAAAAGCTTGGCACTCAATAATGCTTGTAGAAAATAAAGTCATTTATTTTACATCTGGACAAACAGATCAGCGGTAGCTCGTTTCTTGCTAAACGTTTTCGGTCCTTTGTGGATCTTCCTCAGAGCAAGTTTATCTGGAGCGTAGGATCTGGACATTTAATCAGATGCATGAGTATACTGGCAATATATGTAGAAGCAAATTTCAGAAGCAGTAAAGTGCCTCTAGAAGTGCGGCTAGAACTTGCAGCGCGCCTCCCTCAGCGTCTCAGCATGCCACCAGCGCTCCAGGCAACAGAACGTGCACAGTGTGGGCATATCGCATGCCCAAGCAGCTTATTCTGCTCACATATATTGCCAATATACTCATGCATCTGATTAAATGTCCAGATCCTACGCTCCAGATAAACTTGCTCTGAGGAAGGTCCACAAAGGACCAAAACGTTTGGCAAGAAACGAGCTACCGCTGATTTGTTTGTCCAGATGTAAAATAAATGACTTTATTTTCTACAAGCATTATTGAGTGCCAAGCTTTTTGATACATGTGATTTAAGGGGCTGGAATCCTACTTGAGCACCTCTACTCACAAATCTGTAGAGTGCCGTGTATCTTGTTCTTGTTACATCCATCCCAGTATGTGCTACCTCCAATTCTGCCTAACCCATCCTGTCATATGGTGCTCACATGCTGTCATGTGGTGCTCCCATCCTGCACCCCCATCCTCTCATGGGCTGATCCCATCCTGCGCTCTCATTCTGTAATGTGCTGCTCCCATCCTGCTCCCCCATTCTGCTGTCATGTGCTGCATCCATTCTGCGCCCCCACTCTATCAACTCTATAGCATAAGGCAGCCTCCATAAGCAGACTCTGTAGTATAAGGCAGCTCCTCACAGGCAGACTATAGTATAAGGCAGCACCCCATTGGCAGACCCTGTAGTTTAAGGCAGCACCCCACAGGGAGACTCTGTAGTTTAAGACAGCACCCCATAGGCAGACCCTGTAGTATAAGGCAGCACCCCATAGGCAGACTCTGTAGTGTAAGGCAGGACCCCATAGGCAAACTCTGTAGTATAATGCAGCACCCCCATATCAGACTTTATAGCATAAGGCAGACCCCACAGGCAGACTCTGTAGTATAATGCAACCCCCCATAGGCAGATTCTATAGTATATGGCAGCACCCCATAGGCAGACTTTGTAGTATAAGGCAGCACCTCATAGGCAGAGTCTGTAGTATAAGACAGCACCCTATATGTTACCCGTTGAGTTCCCTCCTCTGCACAGGGGGAATCTCGAGCCATCTCCACTGCAGTTTCCCATTCTTCTCCTGCCGCAGTGGAGCCTGCTCAGCGGAGGTGTCGGTCCCAGCGTCTCGCTCAGTCTGACACTGTGCAAAGGGTTACTGCTGCCTTTCCAGCTTCTGCCATTGTAGCCAGTACTGGTCAGCGGCGAGCAGATGTCTTTGGGACTAAGGATACTGTCACACAGTGGTACTTTTGTTGCTACGACGGTACGATCCGTGACGTTCCAGCGATATCCATACGATATCGCTGTGTCTGACACGCAGCAGCGATCAGGGACCCTGCTGAGAATCGTACGTCGTAGCAGATTGTTTGGAACTTTCTTTCGTCGCTGGATCTCCCGCTGTCATCGCTGGATCGGTGTGTGTAACAGCGATCCAGCGATGCGTTCGCTTGTAACCAGGGTAAACATCGGGTTACTAAGCGCAGGGCCGCGCTTAGTAACCCGATGTTTACCGTGGTTACAGCGTAAAGGTAAAAAAAAAAAAACAGTACATACTCACATTCCGGTGTCTGTCCCCCGGCGTTCTGCTTCTCTGCACTGTGAGCGCCGGCCAGCCGGAAAGCGAGCACAGCGGTGACATCACTGCTGTGCTTTCCGGCTGGCGCAGACACAATGCAGAGAAGCAGAACGCCGGGGGACAGACACCGGAATGTAAGTATGTACTGTTTTTTTTTTTTTACTTTTACGCTGGTAACCACGGTAAACATCGGGTTACTAAGCGCGGCCCTGCGCTTAGTAACCCGATGTTTACCCTGGTTACCCAGGGCCTTCGGCATCGTTGGTCGCTGGAGAGCTGACTGTGTGACAGCTCCCCAGCGACCACACAACCACTTACCAACGATCACGGCCAGGTCGTATCGCTGGTCGTGATCGTTGGTAAATCGTTTAGTGTGACAGTACCCTAAGTCCTACTTTTCCCCTTCTGAGCATGCCCAGGGTAAGATCTCTCACTGGAGATCAAGGGTCACATGCTCAGGTACAGCAGCAATTCCCATTGGTCCTCTAGGAAGGTCCTGAAGTTGCTCAAGTTCTGTGGCAGCCTCACATTGGTCCTTCTGGGAAGGTCCTGTAGTTGCTGCAGCTATAAAAGGTTTGCATGACCGCATGGCCATGAACTAGTATTAATCCTTGTTATGTGCTTTGCGCCAGTTTGGTCATGTATGCCTGTGGTCAGGGTTGGCTGTAAAAGCCATTAGAATACCGGCACCTCCGCTCAGGAGTTTGGTTGCATGTATTCAGGGCCTGGCTGAAATAAGCCACTAGAATAAGCCTCCAGTGAGGAATTGGTTGTTTGCTTTCCTGACTGCATGACCACTGACTGCTATCTGCTCAGCAGTTATCTGTGTGCTCCTGTGAGCTTAACAGGACACAGTCCTTTTCTATATCAGCGACTCTATTAGGTAACAGAGTTCATGTATACCGCCATATAGTGCCATTTACTAGCAGCAGGTTCCTCCTGCACAGTGGACCCCGGGCTGCGAACGCATCAATAACATCATCTATATTTACTCAGTGCATTCCGCTAGCCTTAACAGAATGCCAGCGCCAGGGTCTGGATAGTAAATGGCGGATGATCAGCGTCTACAGTGGTACATCCAGCAGCTGGAGGGCAGGTTGGTGGCTCTAGAACGCACAACCTCAGCTGTGGATGTTACCACAGTCGCTGTTCAGGCTGCTAGTGTAGCTGCAGCCAGTTTGTCCTCTGCCACTCCTGCTCTGACTTTATCCTGTCTCCCGCTTCCAGACAAGTTTGCTGGTGACAGTAAGCAATGTTGGGGATTCGTGAGTCAGTGTTCCATACATCTAGAGCCCCTGGCTGCATGTTTTCCTATGGAACAGGCGAAAGTAGGTTTTATCTTATCCTTTTTGTCGGGCAGGGTGTTGGAGTGGGCAACGCCTATGTGGGAGCGTGATGATCGTGTGGTGCAGAGTGCTCCTCTCTTCCTGGACTCTCTGAAACAGGTCTTTTTAGGACCTCGTGTCACCCATGATACGGTGCACCAACTGTTGGCAATAACACAGGGTTCGTCCATGGTCAGCCAGTTCGCCGTCCAATTCTGGACTCTGGCCTCTGAGCTGGAGTGGCCGGATAAAGTCCTTATTCCGGTGTTCTGGAAAGGACTGGCAGACCTTGTGAAGGACGCCTTGGCCACCAGGGAGATTCCCACCACACCGGAGAAGCTCATTTCAATATCGACCCGCATCGACCTCCGTTTTAACGAGCGGAGGTTAGAGCAGACCCAGTGTAGGCAGACGTTCCGGCTGGCTCCTACCTTCACCAGTCCTCTAGAATCTCCTGTTCAGGCGTCCGACTCCCATGAGGCCATGGAGGTTTCTTGAGCAGAACCTAAGTCCCGGATGGCTTGAGTACCCATGGTTTGTAATATTTGCCAACAGTTAGGACATTATGCCAATAAATGTCCACAGCGGTCGGGAAACGATCGCGTCTAGTAACCATTGGAGGAGGTTCACTAGACACAGCGGCATTTTCCTCCAAGCTGTCCTTTAAAGGGACAATCACGTTAGGCTCATCCACTCTAACAGTCGAGCTTTGTGTGGACTCTTGAGCAGAGGGGAATTTCATGTCCTCTGCCTTTGCTCAGCACCATTCAATACCTCTGGTGATACTCACCAAACCGGTGACTGTTCGAGTAGTGAATGGGTCGACACTGCCCTCACAAATCACACATCAGACTATCCCTTTCACATTATCCATGTCCCCTTCCCATCAGGAGATTATTTCCCTTCTTGTCATTCCCGAGGGAATGGACGAGATTCTGCTGGGAATACCCTGGCTCCGTTTCCACTCCCCACATATTGAGTAGACCTCTGGGAGGATATTGGGTTGGAGTGAATCATGTAAGGGCAGATGTGTGAGAGAGTGCGTTCAGGTTACCACTACAGAGATACCCGCAGATCTTATTTCCCTTCCCAAGTGCTATTGGTCCAATGCAGACGTGTTCTCCAAAAAGCCTGCGGAGACCCTTCCGCCTCACCGCCCCTATGACTGTCCTATTGATCTCATATGAAAATAAGGAGAACAAATGGGAAGTTTTTTAGAAAATTTAAAAACAAACTTTATTAACAATATTAAATGGGTAAAAACACAAGCCACTGTCACATGATAACAGTGCCATGGACATACAAAGTGCCGTTGTTGATGACGTTTTATTTTTTTGGCGGGGAACGGTGCAGCAGTTGGATGGGTTTATGGCTATGCTCAATGATAATACCTATAACATCAAATTGACATATAGATATGACACAGCTCAAATTGACTTTCTGGACATCAGTCTGGGGGTGGACTCATCCTCCACCATCCAGACTGATGTCTATCGGAAAGAAACATCTGTCATTTCTTTAATACATGCATCTACTGCGCATAGCCATTCCACGGTCAGGGCCGTCCCGGTTGGACAGTTCCTGAGGGTGAGGCGGATTTGCTCCACGGATCAAAAATTTGAGAAGCAAGCCATAGATTTGAAAAAGAGATTTCAACAACGCGGTTATAGCAAAAGATCTATCAAAAATGGATACAATAGAGCTAAGTCGGTGTCTCGGGATGTATTATTATACCAAAAGACAAAAACCGAGAGGAAAGATGAGAATATACGCTTTATATCGGTGTATAATCATGAGTGGGATAATATGCGTAACATCTTAAATAAATATTGGCCTGTCCTCAGTGCAGAGCCCTCCCTGAGACCCTTCCTCACCGAGAGACCCCTTATGACTCCTCGTCGCTCTAGAAATCTCAGTGACTTACTAGTTAAAAGCCATTATGTTGCACCTACCCCAAACTTCTTTGGTACTAGGCACCCTAGAAAGGGTTTCTTTAAATGTGGCCACTGTTTGGCATGCGCCAATATGTACCAAACGTCTACATTCAGTTCAGTGGATCAGAAAATGTATCACATTCGGGAGTACATTTCATGTGGTACCCAGAATGTGATATATTATGCGACATGTAGCTGCCCCCTCATATACGTGGGACTGACGTCACGGGAGTTGAGGGTACGTGTCAGAGAACACGTGAGGGATATTTTGGCAGCGCGAACGGTGGAAGATATATCAACCCTCAAAACGATTCCAAAACACTTCCGCCTGGTACACAATTGTGATCCTAAGGATTTTAAAGTAAGAGCTATTGACGTTATACATACGGGCATCAGGGGCGGTAATATAAAAAAACTACTAGCCCAACGAGAACTGAAGTGGATAGTGACCCTTGGGACAATGAAACCTGATGGGCTTAATGAATCACTGAACTTTGGGGTTTACTTATAGATGCTGTTAAGTGTGGCGTGATCTGGGCCGCACGTTATCTTTGCCCCTCTCTTTTTATATTTTCTCGGTCCTGTTTTTTCTTCCTTTTTCTTTTATTTCTTATTCTTTTTCTTCCTCCCCTTTTTGGCATGCCCGTTCCTTCTTCCCTGTATTTTATTGTACATAATCTGTTTTTAATGCTTATATGTTTTTTGTATCCAGGTGATTTTGCACGTGTGTCTGGTCTACATGGCCTCATCCTCCTTTTGGTCACACGGGAGAGATATGTGTTCATGCGAATAAGACTCAATGGGGTGAAAAAACGTGATAGATATAAAAATCAAGACATGCGGCTCCATGACATATATGTGAAGACTCTCTATCACTCCAGCAATTCCATCATGGACCATACTGAGAATCGGTGTATATGACGAATGTCTAGCAACATGAAATGCTAGTATACATTGGTGATATTGTCTTCATAGTAGCGACTACAGTGATTATTCAGTGCATCATATTTTTTGACTCATAATAGGCTACGCCTGTGGTGTATGATCATGCGTGTGTACATCTATCTTAACGTAGTATGGCCCCTCCTTTGATCGACATGTGGGGCCTAGATAGACTCCATGTTTTGTGATTTTAAGTGTACCTGCGCACAGCACTCTCACGGGTCCAGCCCCCGGTTATGCCCCTCTTTTTGATCAATAGGTGGGGCTTAGACAGATTCCACGCTTTGTGCAGTTCTTAGTACCGCCCCTTTCTTGATTGATGTGCGGCGCTTAGATAGACTCCACGCTCTGTGGTGCGCCTGCGCCCTGGATCATCATGGGTTCATTCCCTTTTCTTCCCCCCTTTCTGCGGCATGCACATTTGGTTCAGGCTGTGGTGCGCGTGCGCGCACTAGCCTCGCGGCTCCGCTCTCCTCCCTCCGGCGACTTCCTGCGTCTGGTACAGACGGGACCCACTGGTGCCCGTCTGGCCCCGGCGCTGGTCAGGTCCGGGCGGGGGTGGGCGGACCCGGCGCGGCGGTGTGCGCACGCGCCGCTTGCTCACAGCTGTGATGGCCATGTGACTGATTTGGTGACTGGGTGATAGTATTTAAAACGCTGTATAGGCAATAGAAATCACATTCCCCTTGTGAAAGCACGGCGAATAGCGGCGAAACGCGCGTCAGGGTATGTGCAATTCGTCCTCCAATCTTCAGGTGAAGTATGCTATACCTTTTTACCTTTTATAGTTCTGACATTTGATATGGGGTACCAGGTATGGTCTTGGTCCCCTATCCAGGGAGATTCCATACCCATGTAGTAATCCTCACTAAATAACTGTGTATAACTTAGGCACACTGCCGTGATATATAAATATGGATTATTTGTGAGTTATATACATGGGTTATCCCTTATGGGATCAATGTCATTAGGGCATATGGTTAAATATTTACATACATGCTGCTTGCACCTTGAGTACAGACTCAGTGTTGTTAGTTTATATATTATACCTTATGTTTGGTGGACTTGCATGTCCGGTGTCCTTCTTTTTGCACTTTGTATGTCCATGGCACTGTTATCATGTGACAGTGGCTTGTGTTTTTACCCATTTAATATTGTTAATAAAGTTTGTTTTAAAATTTTCTAAAAAACTTCCCATTTGTTCTCCTTATTTTCATATCAGTTTTACATGGGAGTAAGTATTGCTTGTGACTGATGGTAGTCACGAAACATGAATCTGGAAATTTTGATATTCATCCTATCGATCTCATGCCTGGAACAGAACCTCCTCGGGGACGGGTCTATCTGCTATCTCTCCCGGAAATGGAGGCTATGTCCCAATACATCTAGGAGGATTTGGCAAGAGGGTTCATTAGGAAGTCAGTGTCACCTGCAGGGGCGGGGTTCTTCTTCGTGCAGAAGAAGAACAGAGAATTACGTCCATGCATAGATTACCGGGGTCTTAATGCCATCTCCGTTAAGAATAAGTACCCGTTGCCCCTGATTTCTGAGCTATTTGATAGGCTACGGGGAGCAAGGGTATTTACCAAATTAGATCTGCGGGGTGCTTATAACCTGATTTGCATCCGTGAGGGGGATGAATGGAAGATGGCTTTTAATACCAGGGATGGGCACTATGAATATCTGGTGATGCTCTTCGGGCTCTGCAATGCCCCAGCTGTTTCCAAGACTTTGTTAACGATATCTTCCGGGATATGCTCTCCACTAGGGTTGAGCGAAACGGGTCGACCATTTTCAGAAGTCACCGACTTTTGGCAAAGTCGGGTTTCATGAAACCCAACCCGACCCCTGTGTGGGGTCGGCCATGAGGTCGGCGATCTTCTGAATCTGGTATCGGAATTCCGATACCGAGTTCCGATATGTTTGCGATATCGGAACTCGGTATCGGAATCCACATTTAAGTGTAAAATAAAGAATTAAAATAAAAAATATTGATATACTCACCTCTCCGACGAGCCCTGGTAGTAATCGGCATCTTCCGTTCCTAAGAATGAGCGCGTTCAGGGCCTTAGAAGACATCACGGCTTTGTGATTGGTCGCGGCGGCCCACGTGACCGCTCAGCGACCAATCACAAGCCGTGACGTAATTCTCTCAGGTCCTAAATTCCTCATTCTAGGAATTTAGGCCATGAGAATTACGTCACGGCTTGTGATTGGTTGCTGAGCGTTCACGTGGGCCGCCGCGACCAATCACAAAGCCGTGACGTCATCTAAGGCCCTAAACGCGCTCATTCTTAAGAAGAAAGGCTGCCGGAAAGAAGCTGAGGGTGAGTATATTCCTATTAGGTATATACTCACCCTCGTACGTGCCCTGCTTCTTTCCGGCAGCCTTCCTTCTAAAGAATGAGCGTGTTCAGGGCCTTAGATGACGTCACTGCTTTGTGATTGGTCGCGGCGGCCCACGTGACCGCTCAGCGACCAATCACAAGCCGTGACGTAATTCTCATGGCCTAAATTCCTAGAATGAGGAATTTAGGACCTGAGAGAATTACGTCACGGCTTGTGATTGGTTGCTGAGCGGTCACGCGTGGGCCGCCGCGACCAATTTCAAAGCCGTGACGTCATCTAAGGCCCTGATGCGCTCATTCTTAGGAACGGAAGATGCCGATTACTACCAGGGCTCGTCAGAGGGTGAGTATATCAATATTTTTTATTTTAATTCTTTATTTTACACTTAAATATGGATCCCAGGGCCTGAAGGAGAGTTTCCTCTCCTTCAGACCCTGGGAACCATAGTATCCCATTGCACTGCATTGGGTTTCGCGTTTCGGCCGACCCCGACTTTTTTATAGGATCGGCCGATTTCACTCGACCCGACTTTTGAGAAAGTCGGGTTTCGTGAAACCTGACCCGATCCTATAAAAATAAAAGTCGCTCAACCCTACTCTCCACCTCGGTCGTAGTCTATCTGGATGATATTCTCATCTTCTCTCCAGATATTGACTCCCACCGGAGAGATGTTTGCAGAGTCTTCAACCTCTTACGGGCCAATTCCCTTTATGCAAAGTTGGAGAAATGTATGTTTGAGCAGGAGTCTTTACCTTTCCTGGGCTATATCATCTCCGCCCAGGGATTGACTATGGATCTGGATCGCCACCAGGCGCAGGGCAGTGGGGTACTCGGTACCAGGTCCCTCTGTCTCGGTTCTGGGGATGTCACGGTGGCCCGACCCGGTCCGTGGCCCTGCTAAGGGGCGCTCAATTAAAGGTCTAGTTTGTCAAGTGTTCGTGATGCCACCTGTGGTGTTCGGTCAGGGTGACTGACGCTGCTAGGGGTCCGCTGGGGTGATGGAATGGTAGCTAGTTGTTATACCTTCCCACAGGTGAAGTATGTCCCCAGGGCTTCCCTTGAAGAGTAGGTGGTAATGGTGGATGTTGTAAGGCAGATGAATAATGAGGACACAAAGGATGCAGTCTCTTTACCTTTTACTGAAGACTTCAGCGTCCACAGTCCAGAGTACCGTTCACAGGGCAGGCTAAGTCCGGCCAGTCCGAAGGCACATCCAGAGTTCCCTTTGCAGGTGGAAATCAGTAGCCTTCCTACTAGCGCCTGTGTGTTGTAGTACCTCCCTGCTGAGCACCACGGGATAGTCCTCACAACTCTCGTGTATATTTCTGATGTTCTCTCTCTCTGACCCACAGATGGTATGGCTAGGATGACCCGTATGACGGGGTACGCCTGGAGCTATTTTATAGGGACCCTAGAGACGCCCCTCTCCCACAATTTGCCTCCGTTGTCTTAATTAGGTTAAAGGTCGGGCAGCCAACTTGGAATTAACTATCCTGCCATGTTTCAAAGTAATGCGTAGAGCCAATTACTCCCTCGGTGTTCTGGCCACCGGCTACGTGCCTCAGAAGGATGTTGCCGATCTTAAGGCAGGACTCCTCCTGGTGTTATCTCCTTGTGCTGTGATCTCGTTTCTCACTTCTCCACAATATACTTCGCTTCTTGTCCTTTCTTAGGATGCTGCCGCAATGAGGTGCAGGCGCAGCTCCGTAATGTTCTATCTCTTGCTATGTCTCTGTCAGGATCCCACCCCTGACAGGGACCTCTGCAGCTCAGATGTTCCTCCTTTTCTCTTGCTGTCTGCCTGACAGGTCTTCTCTGGGTCTAACCCAGGTAGCTTTCTGACTAACTTCCTATCCAACCCCCAGTTTTACCCGAGTGTGAGGAGTGGCTTAATAGATAGAACCTTTTGCTCCCCCTGGTGGCCGGAGTGTGAAGTGTAGTGTGTGACTGTGATACCTGGTCAGGTGAACTCCTTTAGTACCATCAGACGTACCATCACTCTCCCTGGTGGGAGAGCGACATTACTGCAATGACCAGGACTCTGGGGCGCTGCAGATCCTGCCAAACTACAGGCTGTGATGGACTGGCAAGAACCCCATTCTCTTAAAGCGGTGCAGCGCTTTATGGGGTTCATTAATTACAATCGCCAGTTCATTCCCCACTTCTCAACTTTGGTAGCTCCCCTGGTAGCCCTCACAAGAAGGGAGCAAATCTCAAATTGTGGTCTGAAGAGGTCTACAAGGCTTTCACTTCTATTAAGTCTCATTTTGCTAGCACTCCCATCCTACATCTTCCCCATGTTGATAAGCCTTTTGTTTTGGAGGTGGATGCCTCTTCCATTGGTGCTGGAGCAGTCCTCTTCCAAAAGGATGCTCAAGGTCGGAAGCATCCTTGCTTCTTCTTCTCCAAGACCTTCACACCAGCGGAGAGGAATTATTCCATCGGGGATAGGGAGTTGCTAGCAATGAAGTTGGCCTTCTCGGAGTGGAGACATCTTTTGGACGGGGCTCCCTTTCCCTTCCAAGTCTTCACTGACCACAAAAATTTGGTGTACTTACAAACAGCCCAGCGGCTAAATTCTCATCAGGCCAGATCGTCCTTGTTCTTCTCCCGGTTCAACTTCACCCTCCATTATCTCTCTGGGGAGAAAAACATTCATGCTGACGCTCTCTCTCACTCCATTGTGTCTTCTGAGGAGGAGGAAGGGGAACCTCGGCTTAGTGTCCTTTTTGAGAGCCTGAGAACCGTAGCTCCGGTTTCGCTAGAGTCTATGCCTCCCAGCAAGACTTTTGTACCTACTAATTTGTGACAGGAGGTTCTCTCTTGAGCTCATTCATCCAGGGTGGGTGGACATTTTGGGACAAAGAGGACAACTGAGCTGCTGGCGAGGACGTACTGGTGGCCGCATATGGTCTGTGATGTCGGAGATTATATTCGGGCGTGTGTCTCCTGCACCAAAAATAAGTCTCCTTGACAACAGCCAGCTGGGTTACTTTATGCCTTGCCGGTGGCAGACAGTCCCTGGGAGATGGTCAGGATGGACTTTGTGGTGAGCTTACCCAAATATCATGGCTGCACCATCATTTGGGTTATCACCGACCATTTTTCTAAAATGGTACACTTGGTGCTGCTTCCATGGCTACCTTCTCCACCGGCCTTGGCAGAGCTGTTTATAAAACACATCTTCCGCGTACACGGTATGCTGGACAAAATTGTCAGTGACCGGGGTCCCCAGTTTGCTTCTCGGTTCTGGAGAGAGCTTTGTCGTCTTCTCAGCATTGAGTTGAATCTCTCTTCTGCATATCCTCCCGAGACGAATGGGTTGGTAGAGAGGGCCAACCAGACCTTGGTCACATATCTGCAACATTTTGTTTCAGCCAGGCAGGATGACTGGGCATCCTTGCTATCGTGGGCAGAATTTGCTCTGAGCAACGCCGTAGCTGACTCCACTGGACAGACCCCATTCCTCCTTAACTATGGTCAGCATCCGCGGGTTCCTCTGCCTATGCCCGTGTCTTCCGCCGACTCCAGGGTGACAGACTGGGCTGTGGATAAACAGGACATTTGGGACCACACTCAGGATGCCATTCGGGCCTCAAAGGAGAGAATGAGGTCCTCTGCCGATGCACATCGGCGCCCCACTCCGATCTTTTCTCCTGGCGACTTAGTGTGGCTCTCTGCCCGTAACATCAGGCTGCGAGTTGAGTCCACTAAGTTTGCACCTTGCTACTTGGGCCCCTTCAAGGTCCTCGAACAGGTTAACCCTGTGGTCTACCGTCTGGCCCTTCTGCCACGCCTGGGTATTACTGAAACCTTTCATGTGTCTCTCTTGAAGCCCGTATACATGTCCCGGTTTTCTGAGTCATCTGCCGGGACATCGGGTTCATCTACGGATGATTATGAGGTGAACGCTATTTTGGGGTGCAAGGTGGTACGTGGCAAAAAAATTTATTTGGTGGACTGGAAGGGTTATGGTCCTGAGGACAGGTCCTGGGAGCCTGCTGAGCACATTCAGGCTCAGCAGCTCATTGCTGCCTTTGAGCGTAGCGAGGTCCAAGGGGGGCCCTAGGGGGTTGTAATGTTAGGGGTCGAGTTCCCACCTCTGCACAGGGGGAATCTCGAGCCATCTCGCGGTCTTCCATTCTTCTCCTGCCGCAGTGGAGCCTGCTCAGCAGAGGCGTTGGTCCCAGCGTCTCGCTCAGTCTGACACTGTGCAAAGGGTTACTGCTGCCTTTCCAGCTTCTGCCATTGTACCCAGTACTGGTCAGTGGCGAGCAGATGTCTTTGGGACTAATTCCTACTTTTTCCCTTCTGAGCCTGCCCAGGGTAAGATCTCTCATTGGAGATCAAGGGTCACATGCTCAGGTACTGCAGAAATTCCCATTGGTTCTCTAGGAAGGTCCTGAAGTTGCTCAAGTTCTGTGGCAACCTTCCATTGGTCCTTCTGGGAAGGTCCTGTAGTTGCTGCAGCTACAAAAGGTTTGCATGACCAAACGGCCATGCGCTAGTATTAATCCTTGTTATGTGCTTTGTGCCAGTGTAATCATGTATGCCTGTGGTCATGGTCAGCTGTAAAAGCCATTAGAATACAGGCACATCCGGTCAGGAGTTTGGTTGCATGTATTCAGGGCCCGGCTGAAATAAGCCACTAGTATACCGGCTCCTCCGGTGAGGAATTGTTGTGTGCTTTCCTGACTGCATGACCACTGACTGCTATCTGCTCAGCAGTTATCTGTGTGCTCCTGTGAGCTTAACAAGACACAGTCCTTTTCTATATCAGTGACTCTGTGAGGTAACAGAGTTCGCATATACCGCCATATAGTGCCATTTACTAGCAGCAGGTTCCTCCTGCATGGTGGACCCCGGGCTGCAAACGCACCAATAGCATCATATATATTTACTCGGTGCCTTCCGCTAGCCTTAACACTATAGGCAGACCCTGTAGTATAAGACAGCACCCCATATGCAGACCCTTTAGTATAAGGCAGCACCCCATAGGCAGACTCTGTAGTATAAGGCAGCACACTATAGGCAAACTCTGTAGTACAATGCAGCACCCCATAGGCAAACTCTGCAGTATAAGACAGCACCCCATTGGCAGACTCTGTAGTGTATGGCACCACCCAATAGGCAGACTCTGTACTATAAGGCAGCACCCGCCCACAGGCAGACTCTCCAGTATAAGGCAGCACCCCCCACAGACAGACTCTGTAGTATAAGGCAGTACCCTCCACAGGCAGACACTGTAGTATAAGCCAGCACCCCCCACAGGCAGACCAGGTAGTATAAGGCAGCTCCCCCACAGGCAGACCCTGTAGTATAAAGCAGCACACCCCACAGGCAGACCCTGTAGTATAAGGGAGCACCCCTCCCACAGGCAGACCCTGTAGTATAAGGCAGCCCCCTCACAGGCAAACTCTGTAGTTTAAGGCAGCACCCCCCACAGGCAGACCCTCTAATATAAGGCAGCCCCCATAAAGAAAAACAATAAATAAATACTCACCTCTCTTCTTCCTGGTTCCTGCACTGCTCCCTTATCCCACTCACCTCCGGACCACGGGCACCGGGCAGAGACGTCATCGCGCCCCCTGTCAGTGTCGGCATCGGTGACTTCAGACTCTGACAGTGGGATAATTGGAGAAGGAGCGTAGTGCTCCTTCCCTCATCAATGCGGTCAGCTGCATCGGCTCGATACAGCTGACCCTGCGATGACAGGCAGGGGACCACTGCACCAGCTCCCCCACCTGCTCAGGGGCCTATAGCGGCTGGGCAGCAGAGCAGGGAGATCGATTCTCCCTGCTCTGCCGCAGAATGTAACTGTATTGGCGTCTTGTGCACGCCAACACAGTTACAGTAGCATAGCTCCTGGAGGGCCCCCTCTGAACACCGGGCCTGGGGCGATGGCCCCCTCTGCCCCCCCGGTAACTATGCTACTGCCGGATGCATAACTCTGTGGGGTCCAGACTGCGCAGGCGCATCGCGCTTGCGCAGTCTATTAAGGCTTTGGACAGAGTGACGCTCCTAGCATTATATTCTAAATATTACACACACTATTGGGATGAACCTGTGATCCACCACAATAAGCAAGTGGACTGTGGAGGAAATGAGCCACCCAGCCACGGTAATAGAGTGGACTGGAGCAGCTGGAGAGAAATAGCTGCTAGAGGCAGGGAGTGAGTTGCCGTAGATGAACTAAAATGAGTCGATGTGGATTGTAAAGATCTTACCACTATTGCTGTATTAGAAACTGAAGAATCTTCACAAAACAATGATGAATGGAGAAGGCTGTATTCACTGTAACCAGTGAAGAGCTGAGGGTTAGAGCAGTTCAGTTAAAGAGAGTGATTGGCAGCGTGTAAGCAGAGCGGCACCCAAAAGAGGCAGACCTATGGCATCAGGAACTGCATGATGAGTCACTGTGCCATTTTTAGACAGACGCATGTCCAGTGTGAGAATTTTAAAATCAGTGGGACTCCTACACTGCTGAAGCTAAAGCACTTACTGCAAGGTCTAGCAAAAATGTAAAGGATGTACACCCTGGAAGACTGGTAAAGCCGATGCACAATGCGCAATGGCTGCCAAAAATTAGAAGGCGGCACTGCAATACAGCCAGGAAGAGATATAGGGGAGAGCATCTGGAATAAACATTTGAAATAGATTACTCTGTTTGTAATGACTCTATATAATATATGAGTTTCACTTTTTGTATTGAAGAATTGAAATAAATTTACTTTTTATGATATTCTATTTTGTGAGAAGTATATATATATATATATATATATATATACAGTGTATATATATATATATATATATATATATATATGTATATATACATATACAGTATATATATATATATATATATATATATATAAATATATATATATACAGTATATATATACTATATATATATATATAAGAATTTTAGAGGTAGACCTCTAAAAATTATGTAGTGGGACATCATACACACCCTTGAAAAAACTAGGAGCAAGGCTTGCATCATGACCCTGTAGACATGGTGGAGGAGGATGCTAACATTTACAAAACAAGAACTGTATACTCTTGTTTGGTGGGAAGGGGTAAATGGGAATACAGAAAAAAGGAACATTTTAGTTGACTATGCTCCGCTGCTCTGCTGTCATCCAGTAGAGATAAGAAGTCTGATCCAATCCTGGCCTTGTTCATTTTAATAATGAACTGTTAGCATTTTCAGTTATTATGCGCTGCGGCACTAAAAACTGGCTCTGAAAAAATGCTAGCGGCAAAGCAGGCCAGGCGTAGACGAACAGTTCATGCCACGTGTACAGCTTGGACACCTAATAGTTGTACGGCACAGAGGAATGGGGCAGGACGCTGGTGCAGTTGGCTAGGTACTCCTTCTCAATCTTCAGAAACTTTTCCCTCCCAGTCAGAGTACTCTTCAAATCTGGGCCTGGGCACTGGGAGGGTCTAATGAAACTGTCCCAGACCTTTGATACTGTTCCCTTGCTTCTGTTTGATCTGGTGTGCTTCTCCTTCGTTTTTACTTCTTGGTTGTCCAAAGAAATCTAACTTCTGCTGCCAGTGTTGTCAGATGTGAGTTTTTTTTTACCAATTCTTCAACTATGACCTTCTGTTTTGCACCATTTTAGTAGCCCTCTCTTCCACAGGAAAGAGAGATTGAAAGTTCTCCTTGTAGCGTGGGTTGAAAAGGGTAAACAACCAGTGGTGGTGGCCAAAATGCATGTAACATGATGGTTACATGAAAGGCAGTGGGACATAAAGTCTGCCATGTGTGCCAGATTTCCAACAGGCAAGATTTCCCTGTCCCCACCAGGAGGATGACTCGATCGCCTCCTCCTTGCTCTCCTGGTCATGCTCCTCCTCTTCAGATCATCCACGCTGAACAGTCGAGAAGCTGGTGTTAGTATTACCCTCTGTAGTGCAGGCAAAAATCTCCTGTTCCTCCTCCTCCTCCTCATTATCACCCAATCCACGCTGAGAAGACAAGATGTGTCTGGGCTGGGTAGTATCACCCTGTGCACTTTCTTCCTCCATCGCCACCTGGGCAGCATGCAAAGCTTCCTCTTTAATTGTGAGCAGTGAGTGTTTTGGTAGACACATAAGCTGGATGGTTATGATGATTATTTCGTAATCACTATTCACCATTTTGGTTAATTCCTTGAAGTTTTGAATAACCATACAGATGTCAGATATCCATTGCAACTTGTTGGTTGTTATGTGTGAAGGCTGAGTGGAATACCGACCAGCATGTTGTAGCTGGTATTCAAATTTTGCCCTCTGTTGCTCACAAAGCCTTGCCAACATATGCATTGTTGAGTTCCACCATGTGGCAGGCCGCAAATCAGTCTATGAGATGGCACAAGAAAGTTCTGCTGCAGCACAGCCAGACCGGCGGCAGCTGGAAATGGACACACACAGTATACCTTAACAAGTAGCTCAGGCACATCTGGGTAGATTTTCAGAAAATGCTGAACCAATAAGATAAGCATGTGGGCCAGGCATGGTACGTGTGGTTGCCAAGCTTCAGAACCACCACCAGGTTATGGCCATTATCACACATGACCATGCTTGGTTGTAGGTTCAGCAACGAGAGCCACAGATCTGTCTGTTCTGGTTGACCTTTCGATAACTTTGCGGAGGTGTTTTTTGTGACCTAAAGATGTTAATATATCCTTCCTCTAGTGTTAGCTTTCTGTTACTCTTTCTTATGTTAACGGGTCGGTTTTGACCCGTGTCTTAAATCACCCCTAGGATACCCTAAAAATAGTTATTTATGATCCAATTTGTTTCTTACCTCTTAGTTACCTTGTTAGGGTTTCTCATCCATGGAAGGATTGATTTTAATATTTTTGTTGTGGCCCCTGGGCCTTTCATTTGAGAGCATACCCTTCATTTTCAATATAAAAATATTGTCAAATGAACCTCAAGAGAATAATATAAACTTAAAAAAGTTTGTTATATAACCTGACTATTACTGAAGGGTTTTAGAACACATTTCTTAAATGTAAAAAAAATATACATATATATATTTTATATTATTAACTCTAGTAACATCTATGGTGTTACGGGTCAATTTTGACCCATATCTAACTACTTTATGAAAAAGGCAAAAAACAGATTTTTTTTTTTTAAAGAACATTAATACAAATAAAAGATGAAATTTATATTAACATTAATAGCAATAATAATAATAAAAAGTAGCTTTTCTAGGTCAAACAAACAAACAACAATCAATCAAGCAAATCAAATCAACAGGAATCAAGTACTAGTTTGTAGATGCATTAGTATTTAGATGCATGTGTGGCAAAAAGTGACACTTTTTGTGTGCTTTGCAGAGGTATTTTTTGCAGGCGAAGCACCATATGTTTGTCTTTCTGTCCTTATTGCTAGGGCAGACCTGACACCTCTTTCTTTTAGAATCAGGTGGTCTCACTGGGGTTGTGGCTGTTGTGGTTGATGTTGAGGCAGGGCTGGTTGAGGAGGATGCTGGTGATGATGCTCTTTGTGTTGCTGTGGGTGTGGACAAAGCACTTGTTGAGCTCTGGAGTTGTCGGACCAAGGCTGCAGCGGCTGGGTCTCGGAGCACTCGTTCCCTTTGGTCAATGTGCGCCTTGACAAGGGATCTTCCTAGTTCCTCAAGAAACATCCTCCGCTTGTTTTTTTTCTTTGAATTCCATCCTTGGGTCCACAACCCAAATGAATTGCATGCTGACACATCAAGGATGTTGTAAAATACAACCATTGGCCATCTCCTAGTCATTCGCTGGCAAGTGTAGGTGGCAGTCAGCTTGTCCAGGTTGTCCACTCCTCCTTTTGTTATAGTCCAGGATGATTCTGGGCTTTCTGTCACTTCCTTATGACACAGCTGCATGTTTGTGAAGTGTGGACATCAGTACCACATTCCGTTGTTTTTTGGGGCAGTATGAAACAGCAGTGGTGGTGTCTGTAAAAACAAACTTTGAGGAAAGTGGAGCCCTGTCCTTCATCTGCAACAATTCAGCGGGCAGCTCAGGTTTGTTTTTTTTCACTGTGCCCACCATGGTGATTTTCCTCCTGAGAAGTTCTTGTCCAAGGTCATAGCTGGTAAAAAAATTGTCACAAGTAATGGCCCTGGGTTGAACATCAGCGGAAGGAGCTGCACCCATTTCTCCCAAACATCCCTGATGGGAGCAAATTTGTCAGATTTTGTTCTGGTGTGTCTGTTGTCAAATCTGAGGACTCTTGATATCATTTGAAACTTTCGAAGTGACATTGTTGCCCGGAAAATATTCCTGCCTGTCGATGCATCCCAGAGTCTATCAGTGGCCTCATTGAAGGGTTTGTACACTCCAGCAAGGAGAAGAACACCAATGTAGTCATCCAGGACATCATCGTGAAGGTCATTCCACATGTTGCCGTGAACTTTTTTCCTTCAAGGTTTGTCATAGCAATAATGACTTTTTTTTATTGACAATGGCATAAACAGATCAAAACATGTCTTGATGTCACTTACTCTTGTCACAGCAAACTTTGTGATCCCAGGGGTCATTTTTATGACATTTGCAGCATCTGCCCTGCCATGTACATCTGGAGGTACTGAGCTCCAACTGATCTTGCCACTTTTGGATTTGAATCTTTCAGCGGGAGCAGCTTCAGCACCAGTGACCTCCTCATCAGACTGATCAGAACTGTCTGTGTCTTCCGGTTGATACTCCACATCATCTTCCTCCTCAGAAACCTGTTCATCTGTATCAGTTTGCTGCTGTGTGTCCTCTGATTCATTATCATCTAAGATATAATCCAGAATTTGGCTTACATCAAATCTTCTCATTGTTGCATGTGTAAACTGGAGATGTATACTCTGCAAAGTACCAACTCTAAGCTGATTTGGCCATACATGCCTGGACATGTCCCTAACTCAAGTTGTTGGAGGTAGAGCTGGCTGTGGGCTGTTGGTTTATATTGTGTTTATGAGTTCAGTTTTGGGACTTATTATTGTTTTTTAACTCTTATATTAGACCTGGGTCGAAATTGACCCCAACAACACAAATGTTATAATTTTAATAAGAGCATTTTACAATTTAGTAAAATAGTTTTATTTTATTGTATTTTGTTTTAAAATAAGTTCCTGAAAAAGTCAAAAGTCTTGATGCAATAAACAAATGTATGTAGAATTTGTATGCATTTAAAACCTAAAATGGGTCGGTCACGACCCTAACACTAGAGGAAGGATATGCAGAACTTGTTGCCGATTTACCAACGCAGTGCTTCCAGTTTGCGACTGATATGGAAGATAATTCTGAGATGGACTATGAGGAGGAGGAAGGGGTGCAGGAACTGGCATAGGAGGAGGGGGAATCCCTGATGAAACTTAGGCCTGAAGTTCTAGGTGTTGGTATCATGTGTGCTGCCCCATGATCCAACTAGGCCCCGGCCTACACCAGGTCCACCCAGTGTGCAGTCAGGGAAATGTAGCGTCTCTGGCCCAAAACACTTGTCCACATGTCGGTTGTTAAGCAGGCCATCCCACTGCATTGTTCATGGCACAGGTGATGTAATGAGACATGAAATGGTGTAAGGCGGGGATGGATTTCTGGGCAAAGTAGTGGCGATTGGGACCAAGTACCGAGGGACAGCCATTGCCATGAGGTTGTGAAAATCCTCAGTGTCCACAAGCCTAAGCGGTAACATTTCTAGGGCAAGCAGTCTGAAAATATGGATGTTTAATGTTCGGGTCTGTGGGTGGGTGTCTGGGTATTTATGCTTGCATTTCAAGGTCTGTGGTAGGGACAGCTGAATGCTACAGTGCGATAAGGAAGTGGATGTGGTTGCTGATGGTGCATGCAAATGTGGAATGACAGGTGCAGGGCAGGAAACAATCCCCTGCATCAAGGACATGGGATTGGCAAACATGTAGCACAGTGGAAGAGGCAGTGATGTTAACCATAGATACTGATTGTAGACCCAGGCAATCAGACCACCTAGATGGGCTCTTTGATGACATGCGCCTGAACATGCGGATGGTGGTTAGGTAGGTAGTGTTCTGGCACTTACTGAGCTTGGTATGGCACAGGTTGCAAATGACTGTTTTCTTGTCTTCTGCACTTTCCATAAAAAAGTGCCAGACTGGGGAATACCTAACTCTTCACTGGGATCTGACCGTGTGTGGTTTCTTGGGGAATAGTTGACCGCCTTCACCTTCTTTTTGACTGTTGTGGTGCTGCAGATCCCTCTTCCTCTGCGCTGCTGTGCTCACTTTGCATACCACCTTGACAGTTTGGGTTAGTGACTTCTTCATGCACCACCTTGTCTTTCACTTTCTCACGCTGGTCCTCCTCCTGACTTGTTGACATACAGTAACATGGCTTGTTTGCAATTGTGTCTCATCATCATCCACTTCATAAGACAGTAATTGCCGTTCCTCATTGTCAATTTCCTGTGACCATGGCTGCTCAAATATTTGACCATCACCGCACATGATCTCCTCATTTCTCTCTTTAAACATGCATAGTGAGAGACCAGAAGAAGCCATAAATGGAAAGCTAAAAAGCTCCTTGTTGTATCCAAGTGTGGGGTCACTTGTCTACTGGGACTCACCGTGGTGAGAGGAAGGAGGATCAGGGTGGGATTTATGTAGTCCAGACTCTTGCCTAGTGAGACTGGAACATCTGGAAGACAGGGTGGTGCTGTGAAACAGACTAGAAGTATTATCTGCTATCCAACCATCCACCTGTTTGCACTGTTCTGGCTTTAAGAGTGGTGTCCCACACCTTCCTACAAAGTGGGACAGGAAACTAGTTGTCGTGGATGAGTTTGTTTGTTATTCTCTTGCAGCAGGCACTGATTCACCTGTCCCTCTGTGTGCACCGTGAACAGCATGTCCACTTCCCAGTCCCTTACCGCACACCTTGCACATTTTAAATTAGGTATGGAGGTATTAATAGGGACTAGAATAGAATAGGTGGAGCCTTGGTTAGTATTTTTTTTTCTTCAGCAATGCTTGTAATGCACTATGCATTTGTCCATCATCTTTCCCTACACTCAATAGTACAGGTCACAGAGGTATTGAATACATTAGATGGAGCCCTGATAAGGCTGTTGGTTTTAGGTTTCTGCAGCAAGGCTTATAATGCTTGCTCTCCTTTCTACCCCCTTCTTTGAATCTGGGAACTGTGTGGCGAGCATCGCCTCACCAGGTCCTATATATAGACCTAATGACATGATGCAGCCAGCTAGTTACACTAATGCCAGTAGTCAACATGGTTATGGCATTATAGTGATTGGCAGGCAATCCCTGCATGTCTAGTGGCTAAAGCAAGGGGTCTGAGCTCCCGGATATTTGATTGAGTGCCAAGTGTCTTGAGCACCAGAATGCTTGATCGCATACCTAGCAGTTCTGAGCAAACTTGCCCATCAGTAGCACTGAATGTTCATTTTAGTTGTGGGCACAGACGGAAGAGGGCCCCTGTTCAAGAACAGTATATGGGCCTGCAGCGCCCCAGAGTCCTGGTCGTTGCAGTACTGTAGCTCCGCCACTATGGGGAGCTACGGTGCGTCCGATGGCACTGAAGGAGTTCATCTGATCAGGTATCACAGACACCAATACATTTCACAGCTGGGCCTCCGGGGGGAGCTAAGGGTGCTATTCATTAGGCCACTCCCCACCATAGTGGGTAAACTGGGGGTCAGGCAGGAAGTTAGATCAGAAAGCTGACTGGGTTGGAACCAGGCAACACCTTGTGGCAGAGGGTGTTGTAGGGGAAGATACAGTAGGGTCTCTGTCAGGGGTGGGATCCTGACAGAGGCTTGGCATTGGAAAGAACGTAACGGGTCCGCGCCAGCTCCGGGAAGCGGCGGGGCCCAAGAAAGGACAGGAAGCGAGATAGATTGTGCTGATTGAGAAATGAGATCAAGCAATAGGAGAATACCAGTAGGGGTCGTGCTGTAAGACCGGAGCAACACCCTACTGAGGCGCACTACCGGTGGCCGGAACGCCGAGGGAGTATTATAACATTCAGCTTCAAGCAATACTCTAAACAGCGGCAGGACAGTCAGTCTAAGGCGGGCTGTCTCACACAAATCACCTATGAAGTCTTGGGGGGCACCTTGTGGAGAGGGGCGACTCTAGGGTCCCGGAAGAGCTCCGAGCCTACCCGTCAAACGGGTGCCGTCCCAACCAGAACATCAGGGAGGGACGGAGGATTAGAAGAACATCATTTAATCGAGTTGTGAGGGAACTTAAGAAACAGACACAACGGTTGTGGGGACTTTCCGTAAGCACAGCAGGGAAGGACCGCAACACATAGCGCTAGAAGGAAGGCACCGATTTCCACCTGTGAAGAGAACTCTGGAGGTGCCATTGGACCGGCCGGACTTGCGCAGCCTGGTGAACCGTATTCTGGACTGTGGACTCAGAGATCTTCAGTAAAGAGGTAAAGAGACTGCAGCCTGGTGTCCTCGTTATTTACTGCACCGCACCACCACTACCAACATCCACACCTATCATTCACTGTGCGCCCCACGGCAGGGTCACGGACCGGGGCCTAGCCGCCGTGACAACCCCAGGAGCAGAGACTCAGAGGCCCGGTACCGGGTACCCCTCGGCCCTGTGGCAGTGGGGGCGCTACAGGCCTTTTTTGTGTCTGTGACAGACATGCTTGCTGATTGAAAAGTAAAAGTGGACTTCTTTACCTCTTGGGTCCCTGTGCGGCTGTACCTGTTGCACCAATATGTCCACCCCTGGTCTATTTGGTTTCTTCCAGGTGACTATCGGAAAGGGGCTATGCTTCATACTTGTCTGGCACTTACAATGTTAAAGACATTCAGGAGATGTTTCATTTGCTTTTGCTGTTTTAGGAAGGAGGCAGAACTGTCTGTGCAGTCTGAGGTGTAAAACTGCAGCCATGGAAACAGGTAGCAAGAGAAAAATAAGCTTCAGTGCAGATATCAAGACTTTAAAGATGTAACCTTTCTTGAGCTGAAGCTCCATAAAAAAGTTAAAACATATATTTAAAAGAGTTTTGTCTTCTGCAGCTGAACAAAATGATGAGAATTGAAATAAATTGTCTTTCTTATAGAACAAAAGATGACACTGAGTTGAAATTATTCCTTTACACACAAGCTCTGGATTTTTCACTGCCTGTGAATAGAAATATCTTGAGTTCATGGCACTTGGGAATCATTGATTTATGTTGAACTCTGAAGTTATCTACTGGATTAAAAGTGCTTTTGGATTGCTGCTTAGTGCTCGTCTTTATGAACATTAATTTAATAAAAATCTTGTTGAATATTAAAATAACAAAGGTTTATGGTTTTAAAAAGAAATGGGTTTAGGTCTGTACTAACATAGGCTATATGATGGCATCAATAATATTTAGAAAGAAAAAATGATGTTAAGTGTAAACTTACTCCAGCATTTATTTGACCCAGCAAATACAAAGAACTACCTTTACTAAAAAAACAAATCAATCTGCTGATAAGCACTACCACACTTTCCAATTGCTCACCTACAAAGGGGTAAGATTTAACAGTAACATGATTTCTATTGCCAGAGTTTTTGTTTTTTTGTACATTGTGAATGGGGTCATTCTTGGCTAGGCATTAGTGATGAGCGCGTATGCTCGATAGTCGAGTTTCTCTGCCCATGCTTGGGTGGTCTCCGAGTATTTCAGCTTGCTCAGAGATTTAGTTTTTGTTGACGCAGCTGCAAAATTTGCGGTTGCTAGACAGCTTGAACACATATGAGGATTGCCTGTTTGTTTGGGAATCCCCACATGTATTCAAGCTATCTAGCAGCCACAAATCATGCAGCTTCGTCGACATAAACTAAATCTCCGAGCACGCTGAAATACTCAGAGACCACCCAAGAATGGTCAGAGAAACTCGCGTAATGAGCATACTCACTCATCACTATTAGGCATGTTTGTGCAACATATAAGAAATCTACAGTAGCTGTTGCATAGTCCTAACTTTGGGCAGTACAGTCTACAGAGCAGAAGCGGAGTAGATTGACGACTTACAATTTTATGAGAAGATCTTAGTATAAGTTGTTATATTTTTAAATGCTCTTCCTAACTTTAGGAATCCTTTTTAATGAATGACAGATATCTCTATATGAATAGCCATATAGATAACACTGTCAATCATATGAATATGACCTCCCTTTGGACTTATAAGTGTCTGGGCTCACCTGATGAGGTTGATTCGCTAAGCAGTTCATCAAGGTGAGCAGCACGAACCACAGCCTCGTTGGACATACTATATGAGACGTGGAACAGTGAGGATCAACAGAGCTGAATATGATAGTTGACACCAGGCTCAATGGAGCTGGACAGTATAAGAATAAGCAGAGAAATAAATGAGCACAGGCATATTGGAATAGCAGAGCAGAATGTTTGGACAGCACCTTCAGCAGCAGGACAATGTACATGTTTAGAAATCTTGATACAGCACAGCCAAGTGTGTAGACAGCACTTTATAATTTTAGAGTATGCAGGCAGGTATGTCAGAGTCAAGTATGTAGACAGGCACCTTGATGCAGCAGTACTGAGTGTGCAAACAGCACCTTTGGCACAGTAGAGAACAATAGGTAAGACGTTACTGTGTGATGCAATAGGCCCAAATGTGTGCACAGCACATTAAAATAGCAGTTCTGAAAAAGTAGACTAGTACCTTGCCATGGCAAAGCCAAATGTGTATAGAGCAAAGGTATGTTTGTCAGGAATCACACTTTGATAAGATTTCAATATGGTTCAGAAATAGCACAGCTGGAGTAAACAGTGGCTAGACTTAAGGTACCTTCACACGAAGCGACGCTGCAGCGATAGCGACAATGATGCCGATCGCTGCAGCGTCGCTGTTTGATCGCTGGGGAGCTGTCACACAGACCGCTCTCCAGCGACCAACGATGCCGAGGTCCCCGGGTAACCAGGGTAAACATTGGGTTGCTACGCGCAGGGCCGCGCTTAGTAACCCGATGTTTACCCTGGTTACCAGCGTAAAAGTAAAAAAAACAAACAGCACATTCGCGTCCCCCGGCGTCTGCTTCCTGACACTGACTGAGCGCCGGCCCTAACAGCAGAGCGGTGACGTCACCGCTGTGCTTTCACTTTCACTTTAGGGCCGACGCTCAGTAAGTGTCAGGAAGCAGACGCTGGGGGACGCGCAGGTGAGTATGTACTGTTTGTTTTTTTTACTTTTACGCTGGTAACCAGGGTAAACATCGGGTTACTAAGCGCGGCCCGGCGCTTAGTAACCCGATGTTTACCTTGGTTACCAGTGTAAAACATCGCTGGTATCGTTGCTTTTGCTTTCAAACACAACGATACACGGCGATCGGACGACCAAATAAAGTTCTGGACTTTATTCAGCGACCAGCGACATCACAGCAGGATCCTGATTGCTGCTGCGTGTCAAACTAAACTATATCGCTAGCGAGGACGCTGCAACGTCACGGATCGCTAGCGATATCGTTACAAAGTCGTTTCGTGTGAAGGTACCTTTAGAGTAGGCACATGGCATCACCATGCACATATTACTTAAAAACTCAGGAGGAGAGCAGTCGTCTGATCCTTAAAGGGGTATTCTCATCTAAAATATCCTATCCCAATATGTAATAGGTGCAATACTAAGAATATTAGCAAATACCTACAATTAGAAATGTAGTATAGTTCTTGTGATTCACTTACCCCATGTGCAGTCCATTGCAGAAGCTTTGGTATCAATGGGTATGACTAGTGATGAGCAAGAACTAAAATGCTTGGGTAATCGTTACTCAAGTGAAGCAAATTGTAATGCTTGGGTGCTCGATCCGAGTAAAGAATATAATTAAGTCTTTGGGAATCTCAAGCATTTTTCCAGCAGCTACCCCCGGAGATCTGGAGCGGCTCTAAAAATTGCTGAAAATGATTGAAACAGTGCCGAACTGGCAGAGGAACAGCATGAGGAAGACCCTTGAAGCAACACTAGTGTTGAGCGATACCGTCCGATACTTGAAAGTATCGGTATCAGAAAGTATCGGCCGATACCGGCAAAGTATCGGATCTAATCCGATACCGATACCCGATACCAATACAAGTCAATGGGACTCAAGTATCGGACGGTATTCCTGATGGTTCCCAGGGTCTGAAGGAGAGGAAACTCTCCTTCAGGCCCTGGGATCCATATTAATGTGTAAAATAAAGAATTTAAATAAAAAAGCCGTGACGTAATTTCAGGTCCTGATGCCTATTTCTGCATTGAGGACCTGAAATTACGTCACGGCTTGCTGTGATTGGTTGCGTCGCGGTCACATGGGCGGCACGCAACCAATCACAAGCCGTGACGTAATTTTAAAAATGCGCGCGTCTCCTGCCTCCCGTGACGTCACGGCTTGTGATTGGTTGCGTCGCCCATGTGACCGCGACGCGACCAATCACAAGCCGGAACGTAATTTTAAATTCCTGAATGCCTAGAATTAGGCATTGAGAACCTGAAAATTACATCACGGCTTGCTGTGATTGGTCGCGTCGCGGCCACATGGGTGGCACGTGACCAATCACAAGCCGTGACATCACGGAAGGAAGTAAAAGTGCGCATTTTAAGCAAAGAACGCTGCCGGTTCCCTCGGTGAGGTCCAGGCTGCGTCGGAGAGGTGAGTATAGCAATATTTTTTATTTTAATTCTTAAATTTACACATTAATGTTGTTTCGATACCGATACCCGATACCACAAAAGTATCGGATCTCGGTATCGGAATTCCGATACCCGCAAGTATCGGCCGATACCCGATACTTGCGGTATCGGAATGCTCAACACTAGTGAATACTAAAATGCTTGGGTGCTCTTTGCACGGATCGAGCAAATTGGAATGCTCGGGTGCTCGACCCGAGCAACGAGCCCAATTTAAGTCTAAGGGAAACTTGAGCATTTTTCCGGTGGCCCCCGGCTGTCTGCAGAGGGACTAGAACTTGCGGAAATAGTTGAGAACAGTGCTCAAATGACATGGGAACAGCATGGGGAAGACCCCTGGAATCATTTCTGACTCACAGGTCACTGTTGTGAACAATGTTGTCAGAATCTTACGCCACTTTTACAGACTTACAATAAAATAAACAAAAACGAAACCTAAATGGATTTTCCTGGGAAATATGTTAAGGAACATTCTTTCCAGGGTAATGACTTGTAAATAAGGCAAAATAAATAACCAAAACCAAAAATGCTCCTCCACACCTTGTGCTGTATTCACACGTAGCATTTTTGATGCATTTTTGAACTTAGCTTAGCTTTCAACCAAGACATATGCATATTCACTGGGAAATGTCATTTTAACATTTTACAACCTTATCTGGCCATGTTGTGTGTGACACATCCTGTTTCATTTATAAAGGAGTGACTCTGAAAGTCACAAAGCATATTTTTACTATTCTTAAAGGGCCAACAGTCGGCTATGCTTTGCTGTTCCCATTATTAAACAGTGGGTCTCCTATACTGTTATTTCGTATGCAGTTAGTGGCAGGGCTGCCCAAAATTTGGATGCACCCCAATACACCTTTGAAGAGACATACAGGAGGGCCTCCTGAAATCAATATTCCCATTATTAGGAAGTGGCTCTTCCATAGTGTTTGCCTATGCAGTGAAGCAACAGCTGCCAAAAATTTGGAGCAACTCCAATGCCCTTTGGAAGAAACCTAGAGGTCAGAGGACCTCCTGAAAACAATGTTCCCATTATTAGGAAGTGGTTCTCCCATAGTATTTGCCTATGCAGTGAATGCAAGGGCTGTCAAAAATTTGGAGGCACTCCAATGCCCCTTGGAAGAGACGTGGAGGGGGGCCTCATAAATAAATGTTCCCATTAGAAAGAAGTGGGTCCCCAATACTTGTAATGCCCATGCACTAAGTGTATGGGGTGACAAACATTTACCCCTGGGGGGTATACATGAACATACTGTATAACCATTTTTTTTACGGGCATCATAAACACCCTTTAATAAAATTATGTGAGTGTTGCATCATGGAACACTGTCACCCTGATGATATGGTGGTGGAGGATGAGGATGAAGAGAAGGAGGAGGACAACAGCAAATAGCCAAAATCAGGAAGCGTGTACCTGAGTTTATGTCACGCTGCTATTATTCAGTGGTGTTGAGAAGTGTGGCCCAATCCAGCCCTTGTTCATTTTTATAAGAGTCAGCCTGCCAGCATTTTCAGTTGACAGGCGGATGCGGTTATCATTATAATTGCCCGACTAATCTACCTATCTCCCCGCTACTCTCCAGCCTCTCCCCTATGCCAAGCCCTTCACTGGCTTCCTATCGCCCAGAGACTCCAGTTCAAAACCCTCACAATGACATACAAAGCCATCCACAATCTATCTCCTCCATACATCTCCAACATGGTCTCCCGGTTCCTACGTTCACGCAACCTCCGATCCTCTCAAGATCTCCTTCTCTACTCCCCTCTCATCTCTTTTTCCCACAACCACATCCAAGACTTCACCCGTGCTTCCCCCATACTCTGGAACTCTCTACCCCAACACATCAGACTCTCGCCTAGCACAGAATCCTTCTAAAAGAACCTGAAGACTCACCTCTTCCGACAAGCCTACAGCCTGCAATGATCCTCAACTGAACGCTGCACAACCAGCTCTACCCTCTCCTGGAGTATCCTCACCCATCCCCTGCAGACTGTGAGCCTTTGCCGGCAGGGCTCTCCCTCCTTATGTACCTGTGTGCCTTGTTTTTTTTTTTTTGCTCATGTTTAATGTACTTGTCTATATTTGCCCCCTATTCACATGTAAAGCGCCATGGAATAAATGGCGCTATATAAATGTTTAATAATAATAATAATAATAAAAATAATAATAATTCCACCAGCGGCACTAAAAACCCGCTCTGACAAAATGCTTGTGGCAGGGCAGGTTAGGACCTCCAAGCCAGTTCATGCCATGTGTCCAGCTTGGATACTCTATAATTAAAGGCACAGAGGAATCACAGAGGACGTTGGTATGGTCAGCAAGGAACTCCCTCATCATCTTCCCAAACTTTGCACTCCTTGTGAAAGTACTCCGCACCTCAGGGCCTGTCCAATGGGAGGGTCTGAGAAACCACTCCTAGAACTTTGACAGTGTTCCCCTGCCTCTGCTGATTTGGAGTTGTGTCTTTCTTGCCTGTACTCCTTGGTTGTCCAACGAACTGTGACCTTTGTCACCAGCATTTTCAGATGGGAATTTTTTTAATAATTCCACAACAAGGGCCTTCTGGTACTGCCCCATTTTAGTAGACCTGTCCACCTCGGGAATAAGCAATAGAAAGTTCTCCTTGTGGCATGGGTCTAGAAGTTTCACCAACCAGTAATGACTGTCACCCAAAATTTTGAGAAAGCGAGGGTCACAGGAAAGGCAGAATAACATAAACTCAGCCCTGCCTGAAAGACTGCTAACAGGCAATACTTCCATGTTGTCACCAAGAGGACAACTAACCATGCTCTCCTCCTTCTCCTACCTGTCCTCAGTAGGGTTGAGCGAAAAGGGTCGACCATTTTCAGAAGTCGCCGACTTTTGGCAAAGTCAGGTTTCATGAAACCCGACCCGACCCCTGTGTGGGGTCGGCCATGAGGTCGGCGATCTTCTGAATCTGGTATCGGAATTCCGATACCGAGTTTCGATATGTTTGCGATATCGGAACTCGGTATCGGAATCCACATTTAAGTGTAAAATAAAGAATTAAAATAAAAAATATTGCTATACTCACCTCTCCGACGCAGCCTGGACATTGCCGCTGGTAACCGGCATCTTCCGTTCCTAAGAATGGCGCTTGAAAGACCTTTCGATGATGTCACGGCTTGTGATTGGTCGCGGCGGCCCACGTGACCGCTGAGCGACCAATCACAACAAGCCGTGACGTAATTCTCAGGTCCTAAATTCCTCATTCTAGGAATTTAGGCCATGAGAATTACGTCACGGCTTGTGGTTGGCCGCTGAGCGGTCACGTGGGCCGCCGCAACCAATCACAAGCCGTGACATCATCGAAAGGTCCTTCACGCGCTGATTCTTAAGAAGGAAGGCTGCCGGAAAGAAGCAGGGTGCGTCCGAGGGTGAGTATATACCTAATAGGAATATACTCACCCTCGGCTTCTTTCCGGCAGCCTTCCTTCTTAAGAATGAGCGCGTGAAGGACCTTTCAATGACGTCATGGCTTGTGATTGGTCGCGGCGTCCCACGTGACCGCTCAGCGACCAATCACAAGCCGTGACGTAATTCTCATGGCCTAAATTCCTAGAATGAGGAATTTAGGACCTGAGAATTACATCACGGCTTGTTGTGATTGGTCGCTCAGCGGTCACGTGGGCCGCCGCGACCAATCACAAGCCGTGACATCATCGAAAGGTCTTTCAAGCGCCATTCTTAGGAACGGAAGATGCCAATTACTACCAGGGCGCGTCAGAGGGTGAGTATATCAATATTTTTTATTTTAATTCTTTATTTTACACTTAAATATGGATCTCAGGGCCTGAAGGAGAGTTTCCTCTCCTTCAGACCCTGGGAACCATAGTATCCCATTGCACCGCATTGGGTTTCGCGTTTCGGCCGACCCCGACTTTTTTATAGGATCGGCCGATTTCACTCGACCCGACTTAAGTCGGGTTTCGTGAAACCCGACCCGATCCTATAAAAATAAAGGTCGCTCAACCCTAGTCCTCAGGCCATCCACGCTGAACAGCTAGTATGACAGATGTGCAGGTAGTATTGTCTATAGCGCATGAAACTAGCTCCTGTTCTTCCTCCTCCTCCTCTTCCTCATTGTCACCCAATCCGCGTTGGGATGAGATGAGGCTGGGCTGTGTGTAATCACCCTGTAAGTGGGATGGTGATGCTAATTATGGTGTCATCGCCGCTCACCATCTTGATGGAGTCCTCAAAGTATTGGAGGATGGTACATATGTCTGACATCCATATCCACTACTGATGTCTTATGTGTGGAGTCTGAACTGAATAGCAATGGCCTTATTGATGTTGGAAGTCAACAACTGCCCTCTTCTTCTTCTACTGCTCACAAAATCTTGACAACATCTGCAGTGTAGAGTTCCAATGCGTGGGGACATCACACACGAGTGGGTGAGCTGGAAGATGCAAATGCTGGTGAAGCACAGCAAGGTGGCGGAAGCTGTAGCTGACTTTTTAAAATGAGCACACAGGTGGGGTACTTTGACAAGCAGATTCGGCAGCTCCGGGTAGGTTTTGCAAAACTGCCGAACCATGAGGTTAAGCATATGGGCCAGGCATGGTGTGTGTGAGCTTGCCTCACCTCAGAGCCGCCACCAGATTCCAGCCAGTGTGACACACAACCATACCTGGCTGTAGGTTCAGCGGTGTCAGCCACAGATCTGCCTGCCCTTTCAGAGCTGTCCACACTTCTGCAGCATTGTGCAGGTTTGTCACCAAAGCATATTAGCTTCAGCATAGCCTGTTTCCGCTTGGCTGAGGCAGTGGTGCAGTGCTTCCCGCTTGTGACTGATGTGGTCATTTCGAAGATGGAGACTGAAGAGGAGGAGAATGAGGTGCAGGAGCTGTAGACTGTGGGGACAACCCTAATTGAGCTATGGCCCGAAATCCTCAGTGTCGGGAGGATGTGTTCCATCAAAAGGTCCGACTGGGTCCCGGCTTACACTATGTTAACCCAGTGTGCCATCAGTAATATGTACCATCCCTGCCCACAAGCACTTGTCTACGTGTCCGTGGTTAGGTGGACTTTCCCAGTAACTGCAATGTTGAGGACACAGCTAATATTGTGGGACACGAGCTTGTGTAATACGGAGATGGCATACTGGGAGAAATAGTGGTGGCTGGGGACCGAGTACCAAGGGAAGGCCACTGCCATCATGTTGTGGAAAGCTTCCGTCTCCATAAGCCTAAAAGGCAACATTTCGAGTGTAAGCAGTGATGAAATGTGAGAATTTAGTAGTGTGGCCTCTGGGGCATTGGCTGCGTATGCGTTCTTGTGTTCCAAGGACTGGGGTATGGACAACTGAGCACTGCGCTGGGACAAGGACATGGACGTGCTTGCGGATGGTGCTAGTTGAGTGTGTGCAACAACAGGTGCAGGGCAGGAGGCATCTTCGCATGCACCATTGACAGGGGATTGGCTTGCATGCAGAACAGCGGAAGAAGCAGTGGCGTCACTCGCAGACCCTGTTTCTGGACCCTGGGGTTTGGCCCACAAAGTCAGGTTCTTTGCTGCCATGTGCCTGATCATGCTGCTTATGGTCAGGCTGGTAGTTTTGCTAACCCCTGTTGGTGTTGGCCTGGCAGGTGGTGTAAATGGCCTTTTTGGGGTTATCACCAAAGTATTTAAAAAACAACTGGACTTAGGAAGACCTAAAAGTTGGACTGGCAATTTCCGGTGTGTTGGTGTTATGGGGAACGGTTGCCCACCTTCTGTCTGTGGCCACCACACTGCTTCTTCCAGCTTGTTGGGGTGCTACCCCTCTCTTCCCCTGTGTGCTGCTGTCCTTGCTCTGCATATCCTCCTGCCAATTTGGGTCAGTTGCTATGTCATCTACCACCTCGTCTTCCACTTCCGCACCCTGGTCCTCCTCCTGACTTTCTGTCACGGGGAGACTAGGTGAGCGAGAGCTAATAACCCGGGCCCCTGCACTTTCCCTCAGACTAGGGAAATCCTGACTGACCCTCTCCCTGGAGTTTACACTGATGGTGTGCATGTCCAGGCCTCGACCCTCACCCTGTCTCCTGTTTCAACCCTAGGCTGAAACCAACCGCCCACCACCCAGTGAATAGGTAATACTCCAATACCCACAGTAAGCACAGACAAGGATAAAGTCAAATATACACCACGCCGCAGTCACTCAGGAATACACTATAAATGTGCAGGGCAAAATACATACAAATATAGGAAGGAGTAAATAAGACTAAGGAAAATACACCACCAGCAACGAATCTCCAACAACCAGCTCTCCACTCCGACCGAGATAACAACGCACAAGACAGAAGCTATAATCGGCGACGCCCAATAATCAGGAGAACTATTTAAAGGCAATGGGCATGGCCCAGCTTCCAATCCGAGGATCAGGTAAATTAACCCCGGAACAGCTAGATAAAATCTAGCCGATGCCAATGAGCAAATAGTGGTCAAAAGCGGAATTACCGCTGTCTGTCGAATGACCTGGTCTGAACAGCGTCCGACATGACACTTTCTGGCAATTGTGTCTCATTATCATCCACCTCTTGTGACACTTTCCCACCGTCAACTTTGTGTGACCGTGGATGCTCAAATATTTGGGCATCGCTACATGTGATCTCATCTTGCCCCGCTTCAAGTGGACCAGGAGAAAGGCCTGAATCTATAAATGGAAAAGTGAACAGCTCTTCGGAGTGTCCAAATGTGGGATCAGTTGTCTCCAGGCAATCGACATGGTGGGAGGAAGGAGGATCAGAGTGAAAAATATGCGGTCCAGACTCATGACTACGGAGACTTCATAGTGTGGAAGACAGGGTGGTGGTGGTGGCAAAGTGATTGGAAGCATTATCCCCTAGTATGTGGGACAGGAAGGGGAGGTGAGTAGGTGTGGGTGTTAGTTGTGGCACAATTTCAGCTTGTCCACGGCCTCGGCCACAGTCTTTGCATGCACCATCACCATCATGATGTGTCAGTTCCCTGTCCCTTGCCACGCGCCTTGCCAATTTTAAATAGAGGACAATATTTTCCATGTTCAAAACAAATGGCTGAATTTGGAGCAAACTTATATGTGATCAGTGTGATGAAAAACCACAGTTTTAAATACAGTAGCTGGCCTGTAGGTAACTGTTTTT
This sequence comes from Ranitomeya variabilis, assembly GCF_051348905.1. Taxonomy (NCBI): domain Eukaryota; kingdom Metazoa; phylum Chordata; class Amphibia; order Anura; family Dendrobatidae; genus Ranitomeya; species Ranitomeya variabilis. Next base: position 317,790,173 of record NC_135236.1, read on the forward strand.
AACAGCAAACTGCTGTAAATAACTTTGCTAACACACTACAACAAAATTTAAATGTAGGCCTGAAATGGCAGAATTTTGAGCGCACATATATGTGATCCGTGTGATGGACAAACCACAGTTTTAAATAGCTGGCCTGTAGGTCACTATTTTTATCAGCAAACTCATGTCAACAACTTCGTAAACACATTGCAATAGAATTTTAGTGGAGGCCAGAAATGGCAGAATTATGAGCACGCTTATTTGTGATCCGTGTGACAGACAAACCAGAGTTTTAAATAGCTGGCTTGTAGGTAACTGTTTTTAACAGCAAATTGGTGTCAATAATATCGCTAACACACTGCAACAAAATTTAAATGTAGCCCAGAATTGGCAGAATTTTGAGTGCACTTATATGCGATCCGTGTGATGGACAAGTCACAGTTTTAAAAAGATGGATTTTTAGCGCTATAATATTGAAAGGATCTGGCTGTATTCTGCAGTGTTAACAAGCAAATGGAGCAGAAAAACAGTGTTGCGTGGATTTCTTTTTAAGAAAATAATCAGGATTAAGATCCAAAAAAAAATATTCCTTGCCCCGATACCTGTTGCTATGTCTAGAAATATCTGATACAGGAAATATATATATCTTCTAGAAATATCTGTAAAAGCAGCAGCAGACAGAACTGGAATGGGCCCTCTTGCTAAATGCACTGCAGTTTGCCACATACACTGCTTGCCTGCCTAGCACTGATATCTATGCAGCTGGATTAGCCCTCATAAGGACTGTTAGTTCAGTTGGATATGCGTATAATATATTATGGTATACCTACACTAAGGGTACCGTCTCACATAACGATTTACCAACGATCACGACCAGCGATACGACCTGGCCGTGATCGTTGGTAAGTGGTTGTGTGGTCGCTGGGGAGCTGTCACACAGACAGCTCTCCAGCAACCATCGATGCCGAGGTTCGCTGGTAACCAGGGTAAACATCGGGTTACTAAGCACAGGGCCGCGCTTAGTAACCCGATGTTTACCGTGGTTACCAGTGTAAAAGTAAAAAAAAACAAACCTGTACATACTCACCATCTGATGTCCGTCAGGTCCCTCGCCGTCCGCTTCTTGCTCTGACTGAGATCCGGCCGTACAGTGAGAGCAGAGCACAGCGGTGACGTCACCGCTGTGATCTGCTCTCACTTTCCGGCCCTGCGCTTAGTAACCCGATGTTTACCCTGGTTACCAGCGAACGCATCGCTGGATCGCTGTCACACACAATGATCCAGCGATGACAGCGGGAGATCCAGCGACGAAAGAAAGTTTCAAACGATCTGCTACGACGTACGATTCTCAGCAGGGTCCCTGATCGCTGCTGCGTGTCAGACACAGCAATATCGTAACTATATCGCTAGAACGTCACGAATCGTACCATCGTAGCGATAAAAATGCCACTGTGTGACGGTACCCTAACTAAGAAACAAGCAAATCTCTCCCTAGCTCAGCAGCAACTCTCCCTACACTGCCTGATTCTGGAGTAGACTGTGATGAGCATGGCCATGCCAGGTCTGAAATAGACCTGATGATGTTGTGCAGCCAGCCAATCACTGTAGTGCCACAACCAACAAGGCTTCGGCATTACAGTGTGTGGCAGAGAATCCCTGGATGTTCATTGGCTCTCTTAAGCGCACCAAACATGCAGGGAGGGGACCCGAGCTCCCATCGAGCCACCCTGGAAATACTCGGCAAGCTCTGAGCATCTCAAGCAGTGAGATGCTCGGGTGAGTAACGAGTAGTGGCAAGCATGCTTGCTCATCACTATAGTTTAATACCACCGTAATGTAACAGAAAGCATGTTAAGCTGTGTTGATGACAAATTCAATCCAGTACATTTTTTAAAAACTTTTTTAGTAGTTTAACACCACCTTAATTGAACACATAGCACGTTAAATTGTATGGATAACAAATTAAGTTAAGTTTTTGGAACTTTTTTTGGAGTTTATTACCACCGTAATGTAACACAAAGCATTTTAAACTGTAAGGATGACAATATAGTCAATTTTTTCACCCCCCAAAAAAAGTGGTCACCTGCAAAAGCTATATATTTAGCAATGGATTGCAAAGCCCTAAGCCTTGCTTAGAGGCTGCATTCAGCCATTCACCCTGTTCAAGCAGCTGTCACTAGGCTAAATGCAGAATGTATCACATGGAAACAGCAAAGGAAAGATTAGTCTTTAAAAGGACTTTTAGTATGATAGTTCAGCAAAGTATTACAACTAGAGGACTTTGATTCCTAATACTGTGCACATTGGCCTGGAAAACTACTCTTTCCCTACAATTAGAACTGTTCCTGAGCAGTGCAATGGTATCAGTGTGACGAGCTGGGCTGCGCCTGAGTCACGGGTGTGTCAGATGCAACAGACTGTCGCTCTGCATCTGGCTGCAGAAGGTCTCTGCGTTAGGTATTACAGATGCCTCCTTAATCCTTATGAATTTTGGATCCAGCAGTAACCTCCCTCTGGCTCTAGTTGACACACCTGGACCTGGGTATTTATAAATCTCCAGTCTGCTGCAGAGAGTCGCCGGTGATATTCACATTTTTCCCTTGCAAAGGCTTGGAGCTATAGCACTCGGCTAAATTCCTCTCTGGAGCTATTTGAGGATGTTTGGTGTTACCTCCTGAGTCTTCTCAAGCTAATTTTGTTCCCCTTGTCTGTCTACCTTTTTGCCTTTAGTTTACAGTGGGGACTGACCATTTCTCATCCCACTCCCTCCCTATCCAGGTCTTAGCTCTAGGGAGATACAGGGCTTAGGTTTCTTACTTGGCGATTGTTGAAGAACCAAGTTAGGGATGGTAGTGCAGGTAGGGTATTATTAGATCTGCTAAGGGGTCTACACTCACCCTTTCCCTAATGTCTCTCACCCCTCATCCATTTGTGTTGCACTTAGTCTTTCTCACACTGTGTGTGACAGTCGGTCCTTTTATAACCTCTGTTGAGGTAATGCAGCCAGTCAATCACAGTAATACGACTACCAAGATGGCTACTGCATTACAGTGACTGCCAGGCAATCCCTGCATGTTTATTGGCTGTGTAAGAGGCACCAAAATGCAGGGCAGGGATTCCAGCATTAAATCTGAGCACCATCCAATGCTTGGCGAGTGAAAAACACATCCGAGCACCCAGATAATCATGTGATATCCGAGTATCACTAAGCACATTTGCTCATCACTACAAAACATGTGTAATTGCAATAATTTTCTGGGAGAAAGTCTTCATTTTTTGGAACAACTTCAAGGGTGCCAACACTTGAGGCCATGACTGTAGAGCAGAGAAAACAGAATAATTAACCGAGTAGATAGGAAAAATTTGAAATTCTAAGAAATTCTAATTCACAGTGTTATACAATATAATATAATGCTTACAAAATATTAAAAGCAGAAAAACTTTGATAGGAGTGTTTCTTAGCATTATTGTTACTTGTAATTGCTTCCTCACCAGGTTCTTCCATACTGATTTACAGTGGCATGTAAAAGTTTGGGCACCCCTGGTCAAAATTACTGTTATTGTGAACAGTTAAGCAAGTTGAAGATGAAATGGTCTCTAAAAGACTTAAAGTTACCGATGAAACATTTCCTTTGTATTTTAGTACAAAAAATATATATTGTTATTTTTTACATTTAAAAAATTACTAAAAGGAAAATGGGCAGATGCAAAAGTTTGGGCACCCTTGGAGATGTGTGTGTTCAGATAACTTTGACCAAGGTTTCAGATCTTAATTAGCCTGTTAGGGTTATGACTTGTTCACTATCATCATTAGGAGAGGCCAGGTGATGGAAATTTCCCAGCTTTATAAACACCCTGGCTCCTCTAACCTTCTGCCAGAAATCAGCATCCATTGGTTCTTTTAAGCAGCGACGTAGCAGAGATAAGTGAACTTGTTCGAAAAATCTCAAAATCAGCAAGAACTTAGCACATTCAGATTTGTACTCGGATTCCCGAGCATTTTCCCTCAAAGTCGTCAACATTTTTGTTAGGAATTTGGCTAGGATAGTTGTTAGGTGTCGAGTTCCTGCCTCTGCACGGGGGAATCTCGAACCATCTCCGCTGCGGTCTCCCATTCTTCTCCAGCCGCAGTGGAGTCTGCTCAGCAGAGACGTCCATACCAACATCTAGCTCAGGCTGATACTGGACGACTGGTTACTACTGCCCTTCCAGGCTCTGTCCTTGTAGCCACCAATGTTCAGCAGCGAGCAGGTCTTTCTGGGACTAAGTCCTGCTTTTCCCTTACTGAGCATGGCCACAGGACGACCTCCCATTGGAGGTCGGGGGTCACATGCACATGCAGGGCTTGTAGCACTGCTGCTATAAAAGGTTTGCATGGCTGCTCGGCCATACGCTAGTGTACACTTGTAAACGTGTGTGTGTTGACGTGTGAAAGTCATTCATTAATTATCCCCTCACTGTGGTGAATATAACGTTATATTCACTGTGGTGCTTTCAATAAATTTCACCTATGTTATGCATTCAAAAATCCATATCTTGAGTGCGACTGTTTTTTCAAGTATATGACTCTACTGGCTCCATTGAGGTTCAGCCTGCACCTGCCATAATTCTCAGAGTGCTCGCCTTTTTTCCTACAAATACTGTAGTGCAGGCAGGAGGCCACATTTCCTAATCTAACTCATTTGTGCTAATATTGTGATGCAGGCAGGAGGCCACATTTTCTAATCTAAGGGTACCGTCACACATTGAAATTTCCATCGCTACGACGTTACGATTCGTGACGTTCTAGCGATATCGTTACGATATCGCAATGTCTGACACGCTACTGCGATCAGACACCCTGCTGAGAATCGTACGTCGTAGCAGATCGTTTGGAACTTTCTTTCGTCGCTTGATCACCCGCTGACATCGCTGGATCGTTGTGTGTGACAGCGATCCAGCGATGTCTTCGCTTGTAACCAGGGTAAACATCGGGTAACTAAGCGCAGGGCCGCGCTTAGTAACCCGATGTTTACCCTGGTTACCAGCGTAAACGTTAAAAAAACAAACCGTACATACTCACCCGTCGGTGTCCTTCAGGTCCCTTGCCGTCTGCTTCCTGCTCTGAGTGCCGGCCGGAAAGTGAGTGCAGAGCGCAGCGGTGCTGTGATCTGCTCTCACGGTACGGCTGCACTCAGAGCAGGAAGCAGACAGCAAGGGACCTGAAGGACACCGACGGGTGAGTATGTACTGTTTGTTTTTTACGTTTACGCTGGTAACCAGGGTAAACATCGGGTTACTAAGCGCGGCCCTGCGCTTAGTTACCCGATGTTTACCCTGGTTACCCGGGGACTTCGGCATCGCTCCAGCGCCGTGATTGCAACGTGTGACAGCAGTCTACGACGCTGGAGCGATGATTATACGACGCTGCGACGTCACGAATCGTGCCGTCGCAGCGATGAAAATTTCAATGTGTGACGGTACCCTAACACCTTTATGCTAATATTGTGGTGCAGGCAGAAGGCCACACTTCCTAATCTATCTCTTTTGTGCTAATAGTGTTGTGCAGACAGGATGCCACATTTCCTAATTTAAATCGTTTTTGCTAATATTGTGGTGCAGGCAGGAGGCCACATTTCCTAACCTAACTTGTTTGCCTCTTGAGTGACTGAATGCTGCCTTCTGTTTTTACACTACTTATATAGCTATAAAGTTCTGGCGCCTGCAATTTTTAACTGCTTATTAAGCAGCATTGCTACTAGTTGTACCCATCGCATATTCAGCATGACTTTTTTTGTATTTAGCATATCTAAATAATATAATTATTATATTTAATGTTACAGTATTAATGTAATAGTTCCTTAGTAAATAGCGTTTTGAGGAAAAAATGGATGTGACTGGAAGAACCGGATGTGATTTTTGGATTTAGCACACCAAAATTCATAAGGATCCCAAGTTATTTTGTAGTCAGCAAGATTGATGTTATTATTCAAAAGAACCTTTGGGAATGTTGGATTTTTTTTGGCAGATGATAAGCACTGACTGTGTCATCTTTTTTCCTGTACAAATATTTGTCCAACTGGCGAGAAATTGTTCACTGGCCCACCTTTGTCTGATTTGTATATGTTTTTTTTGTTTTAAGAATAGGTACTTCTTCTGTTTTATTTTCTCCTTTTTTATTTGTTTATGATCTGGTTTAACTGACAATGTGATGTCTTGGAACTGATATGTAAATATAACTTGTATATATTACTTTCTGGTCATGTGCTTTCTCTAATTATGTCGGTAAGCTATGTTTATAAATACTTGCTACAACATTTGATCTGTAGCTATGATTTAGGGTGGAAACACTTTAAATGCATAAATTCTCCTTATGATGGCAGCACATGACTATACTGTATGTGTTTCATAATCATGACTGAATAAACGATTTATATTTTTACACCAGCTGCTGGGATTTTAACAACCTTTTCATACTATCTTAAACTAATGTGACGTACATTGAAGTGATTCTACATGTTGCTCCGCAGAAGGTTTCATTGTATATAATTTTGGAAATAACTCAAAATAACCCAAAGTGTAGGGTTTCTACTCACTTGGTTGCAATTGAGGTAAGCACACGAGGCGGTTACATTAAAATGTCCAGGCAGGTTTATTAACCCCTTAATGACCTCCAATACGCCTTTTAACGCCTTTTAACGCCTTTTAACGCCTTTTAAGTGTATCGTGCCCCCCAGAGTCGGAATTTCTCCGGGGTCTCGGCTACCGGAGGTAGCCAAGAACCCAGAGAACATGATTCAGGTTAGTTTTTACCTACCCCAGTGTTGCGTTATTAATGCTATAACTGTGACCGCAAAAAGAGTCAGATTTCTCATTTAATTTCTCTCTCCTCTGATGTGATAGCACATCAGAGGAGAGAGAAAGAGTCCCATGATCCCCCCTTGTACCTCCAGAGTCCCTGCATCCCTCTGTGATGTCCTCTGGGCCTCCGGCATCTTCTTCAGGGAAGAAAATGGCAGGTGCATGTGCAGTGCGCCCACCGAGATCTGCCGGCCAGCCCCCGGCAACAATAGGAACATTTTCCTATTGGTTCATTTTGATCAATGTGATAGACCTTATCACAGTGATCAAAATAAAAAAAATAGTAAATAGAACCACCCTTTATCACCTCCTTAGTTAGTTGGGGTAAAGTGAGTTAGCCTAAAGTGAGTTGGGCTAAAGCTAGGGTGAGGGCTGGGCTAAAGCTGGGGTTAGGGTTGGGCTAAAGCTAGGGTTAGGGTTAGGCTTGCTATGCTTAGGATTAGGCTAAAGCTAGGGCTAGGGTCAGGCTAAAGCTAGGGTTAGGGTTGGGCTAGGGTTGGGGCTAGGGTTAGGGTTGAGGCTAATGTTAAGGTTGGGGCTAAAGTTAGGGATGGGCTAAAGTTAATATTGGGCTAAAGTTAGGGTAAGGTTAGGGTTGTGGTTAAGGTTGGGATTATGGCTAGGGTTGGCATTAGGGTTAGGGGTGTGTAAGGGTTATGTTTGTGGTTAAGGTTATGGATAGGGTTGGGATTAGGGATACAAGTATGTTGGGGTTAGGGTTGTGGATAGGGTTAGGATTAGGGTTAGGGTTGGAGTTTGGAATTCAGGGGGTTCCACTGTTTAGGTACATCAGGGGGTCTCCAAATGCAATGTGGGACCACCATTGATTCCTGCCAATTTTGCGTTCAAAAAGTCAAATGGTGCTCCCTCCCTTCTGAGCCATGCTTTCCCCCACATAAGGGGGATCTGCATACTCAGGAGAAATTGCACAACAAATTGTGTGGTCCATTTTCTCCTGATACCCTTAAAATAAAATAAAGTTGGTTCCAAAAGTAAATTTTTTGTGAAAAACGTAAAATGTTAATTTTTTCCTTCCACATTGCGTTCGTTCTCGTGAAGCACCTGAAGGGTTAATAAACTTTTTGAATGTGGTTTTGTGCACCTGGAGGGGTGCAGTTTTTAGAATGGTATCACTTTTGGTTATTTTCTGTTATGTTGACCCCCCAAACTCACTTTAAATGTGAGGTGGTCCCTAAAAAAATGGTTTTGAAAATTTTGTTGGAAAAATTAGAAATCGCTGGTCAACTTTTAACCCTTATAACGCCCCAACGAAAAAAAAATTATGTTTCCAAAATTCTGCTGATGTAAAGTAGACATGTGGGAAATGTTATTTATTAACTATTTTGTGTGATACCACTCTCTGATTTAAGGATATATAAATTAAAAGCTTGAAAAATCCACAATTTTCAAAATTTTTGCCAAATGTCCATTTTTTCATAAATAAACGCAAGTTATATCGAAGAAATTCTACCATTATCATGAAGAACAATATGTCATGAAAACAACATTCTCAGAATCTGTCATGGTCTGCTGAGTTTATGGAATTAGATGGTTTTAGGGTTAACCTGGATCAGCCTCACTCTGGGATTCTGGAGGCTTCTTATAGCCTCATTGTGGGGCCATTCCCTGTTGCTTATACTCTGACCCTTGGCCAAGTGTGTTTGACCCTGTTGTGCTTAGTGCCTGTGCTACGTTACATTAGTCTGGTTCTGATTTGGCTGTGTCCCTGTTACGAGTTTTGCCTGCCCTTTTTGTGCTGTGCTGCCCTCTCTGTGTATGAACCCTTGGCTACTTCCTGACTACCCTCTGCCTGCTTCTCTTGTACTGCGCTGCCCTCTTTGTGTATGACCCCCCCCCCCCCCTTGGCCACGTCCTGACTATCCGTTCTGTCTAATTCCTTGGTAACTTTGTCCCGTAGTTAGCTTTCTAGGCGTATTCCTTCAGTACCTAGCTCTCTGGCGCTTGGGCCATGCCCCAAGCAGTCACGTGCTTCAGGTCCTGTTTGTCTGAAGCACACATTTTCACCGCTGCTGCCCCGCTCCAGAGGTATCTTTGGGCACAGTTTGTTTTACTCAGGACACCCGCACTGGCTCAGTGAGCAAGTGCAGTGCGATGTTCCTGACAGAATCAGTGGGAAACATTAAAGCATTCCAAAGCTATAACCTCATAAATTGACAGTGGTCAGAATTGTAAAAATTGGCTTGGTCATTAAGTACCAAATTGGCTATGTCACTAAGGGGTTAAGACTGCGTAAACTGCTTAGGAAACCAAACAAAAAAACAGCCTTTTCCTGCACAAAAGTGGAAACACAAAGTTAATAGTCCTTACAGGATTATGGGATCTCACACTTAGGTTAATGTCCTGTTCTTAAGGCTTTAGCACAGACCAACACAAGAGATCCACAAATCTCCTGACCGAGACCCTGAATGATAAAACTGCTCTCCATTTTATCTGCCATACCATGCCACCAGGGTGGGATATGTGAGCAGTCAGCCTCACCCATCTCTTTTTCTACGCCTTATTAACTCTCTCAGCACTATATGTGCTGGAGCTTGCTTTCCCGGGCTTACATCACTGAAGCTATCAACCTCAATGATATATATCTCCCCTCAAGGACATGTCCGGCAGCCATCTTACAAAAGGTACTAATAGATATCATTTATCAAAACTAACAGTAAGATATGAAACCTAGCTCCCTATTTATGTAGACTTCTGAAAATGAATCTGTTGTGTCTGATAAAGCTATTAATCTGCAGATACAGTGTTAAATGCTGTTAGATGCAGTATGGAAAGTGCAGCACTCCGATGAAAACTTTACTCCTTCTAGTCATGCCATGGTGGATACTCACCACTCACAGCACAAAGTTCAGCAGCTGTAAGAAACCCCAACACTGATTGACAGCTGGCTCTGAAGTACCTCACTGCAGAACGAGCTGTGAGTCAGTACTGGGGCATGCTTACAGCCTCAGTGCTGTGAGCAGTGACTGCAATTGCTATAAGAATGCCTGTATGACTGAATACCGGTACCCAATAAACTAAAGTTAATTTTATCCTGGGAGCAGCACTTTCAGTACTGCAATCAGACACTCTCATAATGCTATTGACCTGCATATTAACCTCATATATGCAGGTTAACAGCATTACTGCAACTATCAGGTTTCCTTTAACTAACCCCTACAATAAATAGTCAGCATGGTAGATAACAATAATTCATGTGGGACAACAAGATTTGCGATAATTCCTGTTTAAAATGCTGGTTAAGAAATAAAAACAAGAAGAAAATAAAAATACAACTGAGCATGAATCAAGCATTTTTAAAGGGTTTATCTGGTAAAACATACAGGTGCTTCTCCCAAAATTAGAATCTCAGCAAAAAATTAATTCATTTCAATTCTTCAATACAAAGAGCGAAACTCATATATTATTTGGAGTCATTGCAAACAGAGTGATCTATTTCAAGTGTTTATTTATATTGATGATTATGGCTTACAGCCAATGAAATCCAAAAAGTCATTATCTCAGTAAATTAGAATAATTAACAAAAAACACCTGAAAAGGCTTCCTAAGCATTTAAAAAGGTCCCTTAGTCTGTTTTATAAGGCTCCACAATCATTGGGAAGACTGCTGACTTGACAGATGTCCAGAAGGCAGTAAGTAACACACTCCACAAGGAGGGTAAGCCACAAAAGGTCATTGCTAAAGAAACTGGCTATTCACAGAGTGCTGTATCCAAGCATATTAATGGAAAGCTGAGTGGAAGGAAAACGTATGGCAGAAAAAGATTCACAAGCAACCGGGATAACTTTAGCCTTGAAAGGATTGTTAAGAAAAGGGCATTTGCAAATTTGGGGGAGATTCACATGGAGTGGCCTGATGCTGGAGTCATTGTTTCCAGAGCGACCACACACAGACGTATCCAGGACATGGGCAACAAATGTTACATTCCTTGTGTCAAGTAACTCATGCCCAATAGTCAACGCCAGAAGCGTCTTACCTGGGCCAAGGAGAAAAAGAACTGGACTGTTGCTCAGTTATCCAAGATGTTGCTTCCAGATGAAAGTAAATTTAGCTTTTCATTTGGAAATCAAGGTTCCAGAGTCTGGAGGAAGAGTGGAGAGACCACAATCCAAGCTGCTTGAGGTCTAGTGTGAAGTTTCCACAATCAGTGATGGTTTAGGGAGCCATGTTATGTGCTGGTATAGTAATTTATATAAGCGGTGCACCCCTGCTAATCTCATGAAAATGGGGTGCAAAACCTGGTCAGTAAAATGAATACTAGAAATACCAGAGAAAAAAGACTAGGCCAATAACGGTATGCACACGCATAAAGTATACAAAAAATCTCAAAAATGTTTATTACACCTCAAAAAAGACAAATACAATAAAACCATTTAAAAATGCCTGAATACAGAACCATGAACCACCACCCCTAAGCACATATGCCATGGAATAACATAGACACAACAATAAAGTGCAAGAAAAATACACAATGTCTCCTATCTATACAGATAATGGCTCAATATAGCATGCATGAACATATGAGAATATAAAGGACTGAACAGAGATATACATTGACTTATAATAATACACTGGCGGATAGTCAAGTGATGAAATTACTGCAGTTCAGTGTATTAAGTATGGAAATATAAAGTATTAAATGAGCATGCTGTTTGCCCAGGATAATAGAAATATCAGTATTGGCATGTTAGTCTGGGCTTCGGTTGTAAGCAAAAAAACCTCAATCAGGTGTGCACTGGCAACCCCCTATTATCTAGAGTGCAAAGTAGTGCAAATGCAGCCTAATGAATATATAATAGTAAGGCTAGGGTCACATTGCGTTAGGGCAATCCGCTAAGCGCATAGCGCTAGCGGGTTGCGCTAACGCAATGCTTCCCTAGGGTCCGCGTTCGGTGTCCCCGCTAGCGCAGATCCCCGATCTGCACTAGCGAGGAACGGACCTCGGGCGCGCAAGCAGCGTCCGAGGTCCGTCACTCAAATGACGCGACATCGCTAGCGCCCGCCCAATGTGGGCGGGCGCTAGCGACGCGCTCACCATTACAGGCTATGGCGGCGTTAACGGACTACGTTAACACCGCGTTATGCCGCGGTGTAACGTAGTCCGTTAAACGCGGTCACATAACGCAATGTGACCCTAGCCTAAGATGAAGCAGAGGAAAAAAGTGTCCAGAAAGGACAATACCAACGCTGAACAATGAACCCAGATGCCTGAGAGAGACAGGAGACGGGCTGAGGGGTGAGGCAAAAAGCCCCACGCGTATCGCTGCAGGCGCAGCTTTGTCAGGGGAAGTCACTTCCTCCTGTCTCTCTCAGGCATCTGGGTTCATTGTTCAGACCGTTATTGGCCTAGTCTTTTTTCTCTGGTATTTCTAATGTGCTGGTGTAGGACCACTCTGTTTTATCAAGATGAAAGTCAGCGCAGCCATCTACAGGGAAATTTTAGAGCACTTCATGCTTCCCTCTGCCGACAAGCTTTTTGGAGATGGAAATTTCATTCTCCAGCAGGACTTGGCACATGTCCACACTGCCAAAAGCAGGAAAAACTTGAAGAAATCCAGCTCCAGGAAAAATAAATAATTTTTTTGTTTAAAATCCAATTCAGCTTTACTCCAAATATCATGATAAAAATTCGGACCCGACTAACAAGTGGCTGAAGGGAGGATCACGTATCAGACTTCACTGAACGTGTTTCGAACACTACTGTGTTCTTAGTCTTCAGTATAGAAAGGGAGGTTCAACATCTCACTATAAGTAAAATGAAACAGGTATTGAAATAATTAACACGTGAAAACACATGGAACACACAGAAAAAAGCTATGTGAAAAAATAGAAATGCATAAAAAATACCAAATACAATTGAAATACATAGCAATAAGGTAAAAACAACACCGAATACTCTACATGAAATATTGAAAATTTTGGTGATACAACATTAACTCTTTTCAGATACGACAGATGACTAGTGTTGAGCGATACCTTCCGATACTTGAAAGTATCGGTATCGGATAGTATCGACCGATATTCAAAAAATATCGGATATCGCCGATACCGATACCCGAAACCAATACAAGTCAATGGGACACAAGTATCGGAAGCTATCCTGGATGGTTCCCAGGGTCTGAAGGAGAGGAAACTCTCCTTCAGGCCCTGGGATCCATATTCATGAAAAAAATAAAGAATTAAAATAAAAAATATGGATATACTCACCCCTCCGGCGGCCCCTGGACCTTACCGATGTAACCGGCAGCCTCCATTCCTAAGAATGAGGAGTTTAGGACCTTCAATGACGTCGCGGCTTGTGATTGGTCGCGTGACCACTCATGCGACCAATCACAAGCCGCGACGTCATCACAGGTCCTAAACTCCTCATTCTTAGGAACGGAGGCTGCCGGTTACATCGGTAAGGTCCAGGGGCCGCCGGAGGGGTGAGTATATCCATATTTTTTATTTTAGTTCTTTATTTTTTACATGAATATGGATCTCAGGGTCTGAAGGAGAGTCTCCTCTCCTCCAGACCCTGGGAACCATACACTGGGAACTTCCGATTCCGATTTCCGATATCACAAAAATATCGGAACTCGGTATCGGAATTCCGATACAGCAAATATCGGGCGATACCTGATACTTGCAGTATCGGAATGCTCAACACTACAGATGACCAAAATTAATAATGCAACATCATTTCTTTTCTAAGGTTCAAACCAGAGGTTACTCAAGTATTTATGCACAGGATCCAAAAGGCTTCCCTGTCTCGTAAGATTCTTACTCTATTTCCACCCCGTATGTTCCTATGAATGTTTTCAATTGCATAAACCTTCAATGATGAAGTGTTTCTATTATGAACTTGTATGAAATGGTTAGAGGCACTGGAAACATGTCTAATGGTAGGTTGCACAACACCATATAAGTGTTCACGAAATCTATCCTTAAGTCTGCGTATTGTAGATCCAACATATACAGGTCCTTCTCAAAAAATTAGCATATAGTGTTAAATTTCATTATTTACCATAATGTAATGATTACAATTAAACTTTCATATATTATAGATTCATTATCCACCAACTGAAATTTGTCAGGTCTTTTATTGTTTTAATACTGATGATTTTGGCATACAACTCCTGATAACCCAAAAAACCTGTCTCAATAAATTAGCATATCAAGAAAAGGTTCTCTAAATGACCTATTACCCTAATCTTCTGAATCAACTAATTAACTCTAAACACATGCAAAAGATACCTGAGGCTTTTAAAAACTCCCTGCCTGGTTCATTACTCAAAACCCCCATCATGGGTAAGACTAGCGACCTGACAGATGTCAAGAAGGCCATCATTGACACCCTCAAGCAAGAGGGTAAGACCCAGAAAGAAATTTCTCAACAAATAGGCTGTTCCCAGAGTGCTGTATCAAGGCACCTCAATGGTAAGTCTGTTGGAAGGAAACAATGTGGCAGAAAACGCTGTACAACGAGAAGAGGTGACCGGACCCTGAGGAAGATTGTGGAGAAGGACCGATTCCAGACCTTGGGGAACCTGAGGAAGCAGTGGACTGAGTCTGGTGTGGAGGAAATGGGCTACAGGTGCCGCATTCCCCAGGTAAAGCCACTTTTGAATCATAAACAGCGGCAGAAGCGCCTGACCTGGGCTACAGAGAAGCAGCACTGGACTGTTGCTAAGTGGTCCCAAGTACTTTTTTCTGATGAAAGCAAATTTTGCATGTCATTCGGAAATCAAGGTGCCAGAGTCTGGAGGAAGACTGGGGAGAAGGAAATGCCAAAATGCCTGAAGTCCAGTGTCAAGTACCCACAGTCAGTGATGGTGTGGGGTGCCATGTCAGCTGCTGGTGTTGGTCCACTGTGTTTCATCAAGGGCAGGGTCAATGCAGCTAGCTATCAGGAGATTTTGGAGCACTTCATGCTTCCATCGGCTGAAATGCTTTATGGAGATGAAGATTTCATTTTTCAGCACGACCTGGCACCTGCTCACAGTGCCAAAACCACTGGTAAATGGTTTACTGACCATGGTATTACTGTGCTCAATTGGCCTGCCAACTCTCCTGACCTGAACCCCATAGAGAATCTGTGGGATATTGTGAAGAGAAAGTTGAGAGACGCAAGACCCAACACTCTGGATGAGCTTAAGGCCGCTATTGAAGCATCCTGGGCCTCCATAACATCTCAGCAGTGTCACAGGCTGATTGCCTCCATGCCACGCCGCATTGAAGCAGTCATTTCTGCCAAAGGATTCCCGACCAAGTATTGAGTGCATAACTGAACATTATTATTTGATGGTTTTTTTGTTTGTTATTAAAAAACACTTTTATTTGATTGGACGGGTGAAATATGCTAATTTATTGAGACAGGTTTTTTGGGTTATCAGGAGTTGTATGCCAAAATCATCAGTATTAAAACAATAAAAGACCTGACAAATTTCAGTTGGTGGATAATGAATCTATAATATATGAAAGTTTAATTGTAATCATTACATTATGGTAAATAATGAAATTTAACACTATATGCTATTTTTTTGAGAAGGACCTGTAGTAGATTACAAGATACACATTCAATAGTATAAATCACGTTATCTGAATTGCAATTAATAAAATCCTTTATATTATATTCTTTTTGATTATTGGCACCAGAGAAAGTACCAATACCTTTTTTAAAAACAACAGCATCACTGTGCTTGATTGGCTAACATACTTGCCTGACCTTAACCCCATAGGGAATCTATGGGTTTTTGTCAAGAGGAAGATGAGAGACACCAGACCCAACAATGCAAATGACCTGAAGGCTGCTATCAAAGCAACCTGGGCTTCCATAACACTGCATCAGTGCCACAGACTGATCGCCTCCATGCCACGCCGCATTGATGCAGTAATTGATGCAAAAGGTACCCCAACCAAGTATTGAGTGCACTTATTGAACATACATGTCAGTAAGCCAACATTTCGGATTTTAAAATCATTTTTCAAGCTGGTGTTATAAAGTATTCTAATTTACTGAGATAATGACTTTTGGGTTTTCATTGGCTGTAAGCCATAATCATCACCATTAACAGAAATAAACACTTGAAAAACATCACTCTGTTTGTAATGACTATATAATATAGGAGTTTCACTTGTTTGTATCGAAGAACTGAAATAAATTAATTTTTGATGATATTCTAATTTTGTGAGAAGCACCTGGCTGTAAGTGATTATTTATTGATCAGTTGTGGTCTAACTGCTGGAAAAACCCAAACGCAATCCTCAGCAGCCTCATAGGGAAATAATGGAACAGTGATCAAGATTTCGCGCTACTTCTCTATTGTAACTGGGATAAAACTGTTTCATTCTGCCTCTAAGTTGTTTTCACCAGACAATCTCTACAATTCAGTACATAATGCATTAAATATATCTTTATAAAGACAAAATCTTATCTTTAGGATTAAGATATCAGTACTAGATTGCTAGGATTTCATTTCCAAGCCTCCCTCCAATTAACCAAATATATAGGATGCACAATCCCTGTAACTTACACTAAATACTGTATGGGACTCTGCTAGTTACATGTGTAGTATTTTAGAAATCTCCATGCATATAATAGTCTAAAAGTCTGTGTAAGGCTTCGCTCATAAGAGCGTATTAAAAAATTATTTATATTTTCAACCAGAAAAAAATATGAGATTCATATGGCATTCATTTTTTTTATATCAACAGTTAATAACATTTACAAAACCAAATATGCTCTCCACTTGCAATGTAACAGTAAAAATTGGATCCTCTACGGTAGATCCACATAGGAGGGATTTGATTTTTTTTGTGCACAACTAGACTTGAATGTGCGAGTGTCATCTATAATACGGGATAGACTAGTGCATGTTGCAATTTTTTTCACACGGACATTTGATCCATATGTACAAACTGTCATCTGAACAGCATAATTGAATAATGGTCCAAGTGCTGTCTGTGAGATCAATTTTTTTTCATGGACTGCACTTAGAATGAAAATATGGCTGATATGAATTAAACTGCTCATGATGTGAGTTAACAGATTGCACGCTCAACGTTTTCCCTTATCCGGATTAAAAAGCTTTATAAACAAGCAACAGTGTGGCTTTGGCTCTCTTACAGTATTCAGCACTCTAACACATAAAATTTCATTATCTTGACACTTCTTTGGAATTGGTTTCGCCATACTGACAATATGGAAATATAAATAGAGGCGAAAATATATTGTGTTTATAAAAATAGCAATGCTTGGCACAAATGTATGTCAAATGGTAAAATAACAGCTCTTCACTCCCTATTGCTATTTTAAGGCTTCTCTGCCATTTACTATAACTACATTTGTTTTAATTGCATCTTTTTCCACTACTGAGTGTCATTTGAAATTATTATACCTTCTAAATCTAGAATTATGTTACATAATAAATGTGCACGTACTGTACATGTACAGCTTTCTTTGATAATGCAAATATCTATACTTTTATGAAAAGCATTCTTTAGAGAATTTCACAGCAAAATGAATTATTATTTTATTTGGAGAAACTAAAGGAGTTTTGCCCTTAAATGTCTCTTGCTTAATTCTGATTGCCTTTTATTTTTATTTTTTTTAATAAAAAATGGCTATATTCACCTTCATTATTATAATGGTAGGAAATGGAAAGTAACGACAACCTCAGGTACCAATTACATTTCTATATGGGGTATCAACTGAAAAAGCACTCCCCTTCTGTACAGAAATACTGCACATAATGCTTTCCTTATCATTGATGAAGCCCCTGCAGCACTGCATGTCATCTTGTTCCTTCTTCTGTACGCTGCGTTGTGTCTATTCTTGACTGTGCCAGCTTTTTAGGGTATAGCTAAGGCAGACATTTGACATGTAACAATGCTTACAGTGCCTAAAACACATTAAAACAGTTCATATAATTTCTTTAAGAATTAAAGAGGTTTTCCCACAAACAAAGTACATTTTAATGTATAGATCTTGGATTAAAAATAAGTCTCACAATTAGATGTCTTAAAACATGTTCCTATGCTGAGATAATCTTATAAATGTGCCCCTGTACTGTGTATTGTGTAATGACCGCATAGGGACATGGTCTGATCATAACACAGCTCCTGGGCAGGGGAGGATGCAAAAGAGTATTATTTTCCTTTAGTGGTATTATTATCTTTAACCCCTTTCTGACCTCGGACAGGATAGTACGTCCGAGGTCAGATACCACGCTTTGATGCAGGGCTCCGGCGGTTTTGAACAGCTGACATGTGCCCACAATAGCGGCGGGTGAAATCGCAATTCACCCGCCGCTATTAACTAGTTAAATGCCGCTGTCAAACACAGACAGCGGCATTTAACCGGCGCTTCCGGCCGGGCGGAAATGAGTGCATCGCTGACCCCCGTCACATGATCGGGGGTCAGCGATGCTTCTGCAGAGTAACCATAGAGGTCCTTGAGACCTCTATGGTTACTGATCCACGGTAGCTGTGAGCGCCACCCTATTCTCATAGGGTGCACCTGCATTTCTGATGCATAGCAGTGGTCTGATGATCGCTGCTATTTAGCAGAGCCGATCGCATTGTGTCAGCTTCTAGCCTCCCATAGAGGCTATTGAAGCATGGCAAAAGTAAAAATAAAGTAAAATAAATGTGAAAAAAAATAAAAAAAATATAAAAGTTTAAATCACCCCCCTTTCGCCCCATTCAAAATAAATCAATAAAAAAAAATCAAACCTACACATATTTGGTATCACCGCATTCATAATCGCCCGATGTTTCAATAAAAAAAAGGATTAACCTGATCACTAAACGGCATAGCGAAAAAAAAATTCGAAATGCCAGAATTACTTTTTTGAGTCACCGTGACATTGCATTAAAATGCAATAACGGGCGATCAAAAGAATGTATCTGCACAAAAATGGTATCATTAAAAACGCCAGCTCGGCACGCAAAAAATCAGCCCTCACACGACCCCAGATCATGAAAATTGGAGACGCTACGGGTATCGGAAAATGGCGCATTTTTTTTTTTTAGCAAAGTTTAGAATTTTTTTTTCACCACTTAGATAAAAAAAAACCTTGACATGTTAGGTGTCTATGAACTCGTACTGACCTGGAGAATAACGGCAGGTCAGTTTTAGCATTTAGTGAGCCTAGCAAAAAGGCCAAGCAAAAAACCAGTGCTGGATTGCACTTTTTTTGCAATTTCACCACACAATTTTTTACCTGTTTTCTAGTACACGACATGCTAAAACCAATGATGTCGTTCAAAAGTACAACTTGTTTCGCAAAAAAATAAGCCCTCACATGGCCATATTGATGGAAAAATAAAAAAGTTATGGCTCTGGGAAGGAGGGGAGCAAAAAATGAACACGGAAAAACGGAAAATCCCAAGGTTATGAAGGGGTTTAGTTAAAATGTTGGAAGGAAGAGAGAGGGGGAGAATGTTTAGGAAGGGGACAAGCGGTAATAAAATATCTAATTTGTATGTATTGGTAGAAGCATTTACAGTTTAGAGGGAACTTTTTAATAGAAATGTTAAATGGGAGAAGATGTGAGTTTTGGAAGATATCATCTAGGGAAATAATCCCACTGGCTTTCCATCTGGCAAGATTAAGCTAAAAAATATTGGATTCTAAAGATTCAATAGATATCTCAGAATGAGGAAAGGTCAGATTGTTCCTAGCCAAATTATTAAAAAAATTAAGATGCCTAACATAGTTGGACTTTGGGGGTTTAGGGTTTAGGTAGGGTTAATGAATTCTACTTCAGGGGCTCTGCTAGTAGAACTTCAGTTAGCAAAAAAAGCTTTTGATTTGCATCCAACTGTGGGTATTGTTAGCAAGCCACCAGTTTCGAGATTATTTTTTAATAGCAGCTTTATGGTGTGCTAGGAAATTAGGTGTTCCAAGACCTCCCAGAGTATAGTGATAAAGCAAAGTTTTATGATTGACTCTAGGTTTTTTATTCTCCCAAATAAATTTTGCAGCTAAAGCTTGGAGTTTAACAATGGTCTTACATGGTATTTTTAAGGAAACATATCTGAGCATATCTGAATAAGTATAATATTCTGGGGAGAAGTATCATTTTAACCCCTTTACCCCCAAGGGTGGTTTGCACGTTAATGACCGGGCCAATTTTTACAATTCTGACCACTGTCCCTTTATGAGGTTATAACTCTGGAATGCTTCAACGAATCCTGGTGATTCTGACATTATTTTCTCGTAACATATTGTACTTCATCAAAGTGGTACAATTTCTTTGATATTATCTGCGTTTATTTGTGAAAAAAACAGAAATTTGGCTAAAATTTTGAAAATTTAGCAATTTTCCAAATTTGAATTTTTATGCAATTAAATCACAGATATATGTCACACAAAATACTTAATAAGTAACATTTCCACATGTCTACTTTACATCAGCACAATTTTGGAACCAAATTTTTGTTTTGTTAGGGAGTTATAAGGGTTAAAAATTGACCAGCAATTTCTCATTTTTACAACACCATTTTTTTTTAGGGACCACATCTCATTTGAAGTCATTTTGAGGGGTCTATATGATAGAAAATAACCAAGTGTGATACCATTCTAATAACTGCACCCCTCAAGGTGCTCAAAACCACATTCAAGAAGTTTATTAACCCTTCAGGTGTTTCACAGGAATTTTTGGAATGTTTAAATAGAAATGAACATTTAACTTTTTTCACAAAAAATTTATTTCAGCTCCAATTTGTTTTATTTTACCAAGGGTATCAGGAGAAAATGGACTGCAAATGTTGTTGTACAATTTGTCCTGAGTACGCCGATACCCCATATGTGGGGGTAAACCACTGTTTGGGCACAAGGGAGAGCTCGGAAGGGAAGGAGCGCCGTTTGACTTTTCAATGCAAAATTGACAGGAATTGAGATGGGACGCCATGTTGCATTTGGAGAGCCACTGATGTGCCTAAACATTGAAACCCCCCACAAGTGACACCATTTTGGAAAGTAGACCCCCTAAGGAACTTATCTGGATGTGTGGTGAGCACTTTGACCCACCAGGTGCTTCACAGAAGTTCATAATGCAGAGCCATAAAAATAAAAAATCATATTTTTTCACAAAAATGATCTTTTTGCCCCCAATTTTTTATTTTCCCAAGGGTAAGAGAAGAAATTGGACCCCAAAAGTTGTTGTACAATTTGTCCTAAGTACGCTGATACCCCATATGTGGGGGTAAACCACTGTTTGGGCGCAAGGGAGAGCTTGGAAGGGAAGGAGCGCCATTTGACTTTTCAATGCAAAATTGACTGGAATTGAGATGGGACGCCATGTTGCGTTTGGAGAGCCACTGATGTGCCTAAATATTGAAATCCCACAAGTGACACCATTTTGGAAAATAGACCCCCTAAGGAACTCATCTAGATGTGTTGTGAGATCTTTGAACCCCCAAGTGTTTCACTACAGTTTATAACGCAGAGCCGTGAAAATAAAATAATTTTATTTTCCCACAAAAATTATTTTTAGCTCCCAGTTTTGTATTTTCCCCAGGGTAAGAATTTAAATTGGACCCCAAAATTTGTTGTCCAATTTGTCCTGAGTACGCTGATACCCCATACATGGGGGGAACCACCGTTTGGGCACATGGGAGAGCTCAAAGGGAAGGAGTGCAATTTGAAATGCAGACTTAGGCCGGCGTCACACTGGCGAGTTTTATGGATGTAAGAGCGCAGAAATTACGTCCGTAAAACTCACAAAATAAACGGCACAATTATTCTCAATGGGGCTGCTCCTATTAGCCGTATATTAGGGTTCAGTATTATACGGCTTTCTACGGCCGTGCAAAATCGCAGCATGCTGCGTTTGTCAGCGTATTGCGCAAAAAATTCGCCAATGAAAGTCTATGGGGGCGAGAAAAATACGGATTCCACATGGACCAGCAGTGTGACTTGCGAGAAATACGCAGCGGTGTTAGTGAAAAGTCGGTAATTCAATTGCCGGCTTTTCATTTCTCCTGCACAAACCCGACAGGATATGAGACATTGTTTACATACAGTAAACCATCTCATATCCCCATTTTTTTTGCAAATTCCACACTACTAATGTTAGTAGTGTGTATGTGCAAAATTTCAGCGCTGTAGCTGCTAAAATAAAGGGTTAAATGGCGGAAAAAATTGGCGTGGGCTCTCGCGCAATTTTCTCCGCCAGAATGGTAAAGCCAGTGACTGAGGGCAGATATTAATAGCCAGGAGAGGGTCCATGGTTATTGGCCCCCCCTGGCTACAAACATCTGCCCCCAGCCACCCCAGAAAAGGCACATCTGGAAGATGCGCCTATTCTGGCACTTGGCCACTCTCTTCCCACTCCCTGTAGCGGTGGGATATGGGGTAATGAAGGGTTAATGCCACCTTGCTATTGTAAGGTGACATTAAGCCAGATTAATAATGGAGAGGCGTCAATTATGACACCTATCCATTATTAATCCAATTGTATGAAAGGGTTAAAAAACACACACACACATGATTAAAAAGTATTTTAATGAAATAAACACACAGGTTGTTGTAATAATTTATTGCTCTCTCAATCCATTTGCAGGCCCTCGCTTGGCAAAATAATAAACGCACAAGATACATACCTTCTGATGTCCGATCACGTCCCACGAGTTAATCCATCTGAAGGGGTTAACTAATATTACAGGCACGAGCTGCGATAAACCACTCGCTCGTGCCTGTAATCCCCGGGTGCTGAAAGGAAAGCTGGAACTGTACTTACATTGAGTCGCGGTGATGCGCCCCTGCTGGATGTTCTCATGAACTGCAGCCTGGGAACTTTTTCCCACGCTCCAGGTCATATGAGGACATCCACCAGGGGGCGCATCACCGCGACTGAAGGAAATGTAGGTCATTGACCTACATTTCCTTCATTCGCCGGGGATTACAGGCATGGAGCACAGCTGCATTTGCAGGGCTCCTGCTTGTAAATTATTTTAACCCCTACAGATGGATTACATCGTGGGACGTGACGGTTCAGCTGAGGGTATGTATCTTGTGTGTTTATTATTTTGCCAAGCGAGGGCCTGCAAATGGATTGTGAGAGCAATAAATTATTAAAACAACCGCTGTGTTTATTTCATTAAAATACTTTTAAATCATGTGTGTGTGTGTGTTTTTTAACCCTTTCATACAATTGGATTAATAATGGATAGGTGTCATAATTGACGCCTCTCCATTATTAATCTGGCTTAATGTCACCTTACAATAGCAAGGTGGCATTAACCCTTCATTACCCCATATCCCACCGCTACAGGGAGTGGGAAGAGAGTGGCCAAGTGCCAGAATAGGCGCATCTTCCAGATGTGCCTTTTCTGGGGTGGCTGGGGGCAGATGTTTTTAGCCACGGGGGGGCCAATAACCATGGACCCTCTCCAGGCTATTAATATCTGCCGTCAGTCACTGGCTTTACCATTCTGGCGGAGAAAATTGCGCGGGAGCCCACACCAATTTTTTCCGCCATTTAACCCTTTATTTTAGCAGCTACAGCGCTGAAATTTTGCACATACACACTACTAACATTAGTAGTGTGGAATATGCAAAAAAAATGGGGATATGAGATGGTTTACTGTATGTAAACCATGTCTCATATCCTGTCGGGTTTGTGCAGGAGAAATGAAAAGCCTGCAATTGAATTACCGGCTTATCACAGATATCGCGCTGAATAAAATCTAAATACAGAATATATATATATATGTGTCTCAATGACATATATATATGTATACTGTATATATGTTTTCCCGAACATTTGAGCACATAAATCCATTAGATGTCGGTTTTGCAAGCCTGCGCGAAAATCTCGCAGTACGGATGCCATACGGATTACATACGGAGGATGCCATGCGCAAAATACGCTGACACACCCTGACTACGGATCAATATTTTGGGAACATTTCTCCGTATTACGGCCGTAGTACGGACGTATAATACGTGGCGTATTGTCTTACGCCAAGTGTGACGCCGGCCTTAGATGGAATGGTCTGCAGGCGTCACATTGTGTTTGCAGAGCCCCTAAACAGTAAAAAACCACACAAGTGACCCCATATTGGAAACTAGACCCTCCAAGGAACTTATCTAGATGTGTTGTGAGAACTTTAAACCCCCAAGTGTTTCATTACAGTTTATATCGCAGAGCTGTGAAAATAAAAAATCTTTTTTTTCCTCAAAAATAATTTTTTAGTCCCCAGTTTTGTATTTTTCCAAGGGTAACAGTTGAAATTGAACCCCAAAAGTTGTTGTTCAATTTGTCCTGAGTACACTGATACCCAATATGTGGAGGAAACCACCGTTTGGGTGCATGGAAGAGCTCGGAAGAGAAGGAGCACCATTTGGAATGCAGACTTAGATGGAATGGTCTGCAGGCATCACATTGCATTTACAGAGCCCCTAATGTACCTAAACAGTAAAAACCCCCCACAAGTGACCCTATATTGGAAACTAGACCCCCCAAGGAACTTATCTAGATGTGTTGTGAGAACTTTGAACCCCCAAGTGTTTCACTACAGTTTATAACGCAGAGCCGTGAAAATAAAAAATCTTTTTTTTCCTCAAAAATTATTTTTATCCCCCAGTTTTGTATTTTTCCAAGAGTAACAGTTGAAATTGAACCCCAAAAGTTTTTGTCCAATTTGTCCTGAATACGCTGATACCCAATATGTGGGGGGGAACCACCATGTGGGCACGTGGCAGAGCTCGGAAGGGAAGGAGCACTGTTTTACTTTTTCAATGCAGAATTGGCTGGAATTGAGATCGGACGCCATGTTGCGTTTGGAGAGCCCCTGATGTGCCTAAACAGTGGAAACTCCCCATTTATAACTGAAACCCTAATCCAAACACACCCCTAACGCTAATCTCAACGGTAAGCCTAACCACACCACTAATCCTGACACACCCCTAACCCTAATCCCAACCCTATTCCCAACCGTAAATGTAGTCCAAACCCTAACCCTAACTTTAGCCCCAACCTTACCCCTAACATTAGACCCAACCTTAACTGTAGCCCTTATCCTAGCCTTATCCCTAGCCCTATCCCTATCATAACCCTAACCCTAGCCCTAACTCTAACACTAGCCCTAACCCTAGCCCTAACCCTAACCCTAACTCTAGCCCTAGTCCTAACCCTAGCCCTAACCCTAATCCTAACCTTAGCCCTAGCCCTAACCCTAACCCTAATGGGAAAATGGAAATAAATACGTTTTTTTAATTTTTTAATTTTTCGCTAACTAAGGGGGCGAAGAAGGGGCATTTTATTTACTATTTATAGCGTGTTTTTAGCGGATTTTTATGATTGGCAGCCGTCACACACTAAAAGACGCCTTTTATTGCAAAAACTATTTTTTGCGTTACCACATTTTGAGAGCTATAATTTTTCCACATTTTGGTCCACAGAGTCATGTGAGGTCTTGTTTTTTGCAGGACGAGTTGACATTTTTATTGATAACATTTTTGGGCACATGACATTTTTTGATCGCTTTTTATTCCGATTTTTGTGAGGCAGAATGACCAAAAACCAGCTATTCATGAATTTCTTTTGGGGGGGGCGTTTATACCGTTCCGCATTTGGTAAAATGGATAAAGCAGTTTTATTCTTCGGGTCAGTACGGTTACATTGATACCTCATTTATATCATTTTTTTATGTTTTGGCTCTTTTATACGATAAAAACTATTTTATAGAAAAAATAATTATTTTTACATCACTTTATTCTGAGGACTATAACTTTTTATTTTTTCGCTGATGACACTGTATGTCGGCTCGTTTTTTGCGGGACAAGATGACGTTTTCAGCGGTACCATGGTTATTTATATCCATCTTTTTGATCGCGTGTTATTCCACTTTTTGTTCGGCGGTATGATAATAAAGCGTTGTTTTTTGCCTTTTTTTTTACGGTGTTCACTGAAGGGGTTAACTAGTGGGACAGTTTTATAGGTCGGGTCGTTACGGACGTGGCGATACTAAATATGTGTTCTTTTATTGTGTTTTTTATTATTATTTAGATAAAGGAATGTATTTATTGGAACAATATTTTTTTTATTATTTATTTAGGAATTTTATTTATTTATTTTTTTTACACATGTAATTTTTTTTAACTTTTTTCTTTGTCCCAGGGGATCACTTTGCAGAGCACTGTGTCAGATCAGCGATCTGGCGTGCCCTGCTTCTGTCTTACCAGTGCCTGCTCTGAGCAGGCACTTGGTAAGCCACCTCCCTGCAGGACCCGTAAGTAGCCCCACGGCCATATTGGATCCGGAGCCTGCAGGGAGGAGATGCTCAGTATAAGGTGAGCACATCGCCTTGTACCGATCATCTCAGGGAAGCCCACAGGGAGCCCCCTCCCTGTGCGATGCTTCTCTATACCGCCGGAACACTGCGATCATGTTTGATCACAGTGTGCCGGGGTTAATGTGCCGGGGCGTTCCATGACCACTCCTGGCACATAGTGCCGGATGTCAGCTGCGATAGTCAGCTGACACCCGGCCGCGATTGGTCGCGTTCCCCCCGTGAGCACGGCTGATCGCTCTGGATGTACTATTCCGTCCTTGGGAAGTAGGGCCCACCCCACATGGACGGAATAGTACGTCCAATGGTAGAAAGGGGTTAAAGGACTAAATCCTAGTTCAGGACAACACAGGATGCAAAATATTTCTACATCCAAATTTAGGGACTGTAATAAAGTGTTTAGATGTTTTTGTAAGATTAAATAAGAGGACTAGGGTTGAGCGACTTTTACTTTTTTGGGGTCGAGTCGGGTTTTGCGAAACCCGACTTTGTCAAAAGTCGAGTCGAGTGAAATCGGCCGATCTTCTTGAAAAGTCGGGGTCGTTGTTCGGCCGAAACACGAAACCCAATGCAAGTCAATGGGGAAGCATAGTCGGCAGTGAGTGGAGGCCAGGAAAACACCTACAGTGCCCATTTTAATGCCAAAAACATCAATTCTTGTTACTTAAGCTTGTCAATCTTAATTTACCTTACAATAATAGGTAGCCATTGAAAATTGGGGGGTCATTTGGCTAAAGTTGTGGGGGGTAGGGCTGGTTCAAGTTTTTAGTGGGCCCAGGAAACGTGGACTACGTCACGGTGGTGGAGCAGTTAGAGGTAAGTATTGCAACGTTGCAAGTGCTGTGATCCTGAGCAAGCAGGGGGTCCCACTCGTTCGCATTGGCACTGGCACAGGGCCCCTCACAGTACGGTGGTGTGTTTGCACGGCGGGGGCGCCTCCCACCGGCAGTGACACTTTTGCATACTATGAGGGGCCCTGTGCCAGTGACGTCGCCAACGAGTGGGCCCCCCCACCTGATGAAGGAACCTGCACTTTCACCTGCACCTTCCTCTTTGTCCCCGTGTAAGGTGGTATAGTATGCGGGAAGAGGAACCAGACTTTCAGCAGGATCAGATTCAGGCTGTGTAGAGTGCAAGGGGAATGTAGTGGTCTGGGTCAATGTACCAGCGGGCTAATCTAGCAGTGGCTGGACAATGGGCAGGATGAGGAGGAAACACAGATCTAGGCCCAAATAATAAAGTGCCCTAAATGCAGTTCAAAATTGGTAACAGGACTGTTGTGAATTCCGTTCTTGAACTCCCTCCTGTGGTCATGAATGATACTTCGGCGAGTTCTGTCCATGGACTCCCTCTGGTGGCTGTGAGTGGAACTGCTGGTTATGAGGTTGCTCTCTCAGCTGCCCTCGTTTGCGGCTAGGCTGGCTTCTCTATTTAACTCCACTCAGATCGTTACTCCATGCCAGCTGTCAATGTATTAGCACTGGTTCAGATCTCTCTCGGATCTTTCTGATGACCTGTCTACTCCAGCGAAGCTAAGTCCCTGCTAGTTCATTTTGTTGTTCGTTTTGTACTGAATATATTTCTTAGTACTTGCTAAGTTCTAGTCCAGCGTGCTAACATGATATTGCCTTGCTAGCTGGAAGCTCTGGGTTGCAGAGTGGCACCTCCGCACCGTGAGTCGGTGCAGGGGTCTTTTTGCACACTCTGCGTGGCTTTTTGTAGCTTTTTGTGCTGACCGCATAGATCCCTTTCCTATCCTCAGTCTATCTAGTAAGTCTGGCCTCCTTTGCTGAAACCTGTTTCATGCCTGTGTTTGTGACTTTCCTCTTAACTCACAGTTAATATATGTGGGGGGCTGCCTTTACATTTTGGGGAATTTCTCTGAGGCAAGGTAAGGCTTATTTTCCTATCTTTAGGGGTAGATAGCTCTTAGGCTGTGAAGAGGCGTCTAGGGAGAGTTAGGTACGCTCCACAGCTATTTCTAGTGTGTGTGTTATAGGATTAGGATTTGCGGTCAGCAGAGATCCCACTTCCCAGAGCTCGTCCTGTCTTCTAGTTTAACCATCAGGTCATTCCAGGTGCACCTAACCACCAGGTCCATAACAGTACAGCTGGCCCACAAAGTGTTAATGCATCTCAATAGAGGGATAAGAGAAGTTCTGAGACCATTTTTTTTTCTCTGCAGTGTGTTCTGTCTTTCTTTTCCCCTTAACCTCTGGGTGGTTCAGGACTCAGGTGTAGATATGGACATTCAAGGTCTGTCCTCTTGTGTTGATCACCTCACTACGAGGGTACAAAGCATTCAAGATTATGTAGTTCAGAATCCTATGTTAGAGCCTAGAATTCCAATTCCTGATTTGTTTTTTGGAGATAGATCTAAATTTCTGAATTTCAAAAATAATTGTAA
Source organism: Ranitomeya variabilis (assembly GCF_051348905.1). Lineage (NCBI taxonomy): Eukaryota > Metazoa > Chordata > Amphibia > Anura > Dendrobatidae > Ranitomeya > Ranitomeya variabilis. Next base: position 317,818,701 of record NC_135236.1, read on the forward strand.
ACTGTTTCTTGCTTTGAAACCCCGCTCCTCTGGTGACCCCATTCAGCAAGTAAAAATCATTATTTCTTTGTTACATGGCGACCCACAAGACTGGGCATTCTCCCTTGCGCCAGGAGATCCTGCAATGCTTAATGTAGATGCGTTTTTTCTGGCGCTTGGATTACTTTATGACGAACCTAACTCTGTGGATCAGGCAGAGAAAATCTTGCTAGCTTTGTGTCAAGGTCAGGATGAAGCGGAGGTATATTGCCAGAAGTTTAGAAAGTGGTCTGTGCTTACTCAATGGAATGAGTGTGCCCTTGCAGCAATTTTCAGAAAAGGTCTTTCTGAAGCCCTTAAAGATGTTATGGTGGGGTTTCCCACGCCTGCTGGTCTGAATGAATCAATGTCCTTGGCCATTCAGATCGATCGGCGCTTGCGTGAATGCAAGGTTGTGCGCCATTTGGCGGTGTCCTCTGAGCAGAGGCCTGAGCCTATGCAATGTGATAGGACTTTGACCAGAGCTGAACGTCAAGAACACAGACGTCAGAATGGGCTGTGTTTTTACTGTGGTGACCCCACTCATGCTATCTCTGATTGTCCTAAGTGCACTAAGCGGTTCGCTAGGTCTGTCACCATTGGTACTGTACAGCCTAAATTTCTTTTGTCCGTTACTCTGATTTGCTCTTTGTCGTCCTACTCTGTTATGGCATTTGTGGACTCAGGCGCTGCCCTGAATTTGATGGACTTGGAGTTTGCCAGGCGCTGTGGTTTTTTCTTGGAGCCCTTGCAGTATCCTATTCCATTAAGGGGAATTGATGCTACGCCTTTGGCCAAGAATAAGCCTCAGCACTGGACTTAGTTGACCATGTGTGTTGTGAACTCTATTTCTGGGCTCCCTCTTGTGGTCACAAGTGGTACTGTGTGAGTGCTGTCTTTCTGCAGGTTTGTGACTGGCATCAGCTGTCTCGTTATCTGTGGGCTGGTTTTCTATTTAAGCTCACTTGGACTCTCAGTCTATGCCTGCTGTCAATGTATTCAGTGCTATTCTGATTCCTTCTGACTACCTTGCTCCCAGTCTCTTCAAGAGAAGCTAAGTTTCCGTTTTGTTCATTTTTTGATCATCAGTGTTCTATATGCTTCTTGTCCAGCTTGCTAATATGTGATTTCCCAGCTTGCTGGTAGCTCTAGGGGGCTGAGTTTCTCCCCCCACACCGTTAGTTGGTGTGGGGGTTCTTGAATTCTCAGCGTGGATATTTTGGTAGGGTTTTTTACTGACCGCACAGTTCGCTATCTGTCTTCTGCTATCTAGTATTAGCGGGCCTCATTTGCTGAATCTGTTTTCATTCCTACGTGTGTCTTTTCTCCTTACCTCACCGTTATTATTTGTTGGGGGCTTCCTATATCTTTGGGGTTATTTCTCTTGAGGCAAGTGAGGTCTTGCTTTCTCTTTAGGGGTAGTAAATTTTTCAGGCTGCGTCGAGACGTCCAGGATTTTAGGCACGTTCACCGGCTACCTTTAGTGTGTTTGGATAGGATCAGGTTTTGCGGTCAGTCCAGTTACCACCTCCCTAGAGCTCGTGTCTATGTTTAGTTACTTAGCTAGTATTTCCTTTGATCCCCAGCCACTGGGATCATAACAGTACAGCAGGCCAAAAAAGTGTTTAATGCATCGCATGAAGTGGGATAAAAGAAGTCCTGAGTACAATTTTTTTTTTTTCCTCCTTTGCTGCAGTCTGTCTAGCTTCTCTCATCCCCTTAATCTCTGGGTGGTTTTGAGCTCAGCTGCAGACATGGATATTCTGAGTCTGACTTCTAGTGTGGATCATCTTGCTGCAAAGGTGCAAAATATTCAGGATTTTGTTGTTCATAGCCCTATGTCTGAGCCAAAGATACCTATTCCTGAGTTGTTTTCTGGAGATAGATCTAGGTTTCTGAATTTTAGGAATAATTGTAAATTGTTTCTATCTTTGAGACCTCGTTCCTCTGGTGATTCTGCTCAGCAAGTTAAAATTGTTATCTCCTTGTTACGCGGCGACCCTCAAGATTGGGCTTTCTCTCTGGCGCCAGGAGATCCTGCATTGCTGAATGTGGATGCGTTTTTTCTGGCGCTTGGACTGCTTTATGAGGAACCTAATCTTGAGAACCAGGCAGAAAAGGCTTTGCTGCCTATCTCTCAAGGTCAGGATGAAGCTGAGGTGTACTGTCAAAAATTTCGGAAATGGTCAGTGCTTACTCAATGGAATGAGTGTGCCCTGGCTGCAAATTTCAGAGAGGGACTTTCTGAAGCCATTAAGAATGTTATGGTGGGGTTCCCCACGCCTGCAAGTCTGAGTGATTCAATGGCTTTGGCCATTCAGATTGATCGGCGTTTGCGGGAGCGCAAATCTGCGCATCCTCTGGCGGTGTTCTCTGAACAGAGACCTGAGTCAATGCAATGTGACAGAATTCTGACTAGAATTGAGCGACAAAGTCATAGACGTCAAAATGGGTTGTGCTTTTACTGTGGTGATTCTACTCATGTTATCTCAGCATGCTCTAAGCGCTTAAAAAAAATCGCTAAACCTGTCACCATTGGTACTATACAGCCTAAGTTCATTTTGTCTGTTACTTTAATCTGTTCTTTGTCATCCTACTCGGTTATGGCTTTTGTGGATTCAGGTGCTGCCCTGAATCTTATGGATTTGTCGTTTGTCAAGCGCTGTGGTTTTGTTCTGGAGCCTTTGGAATTTCCTATTCCACTGAGGGGAATAGATGCTACGCCATTGGCTGAGAATAAGCCTCAGTATTGGACTCAAGTGACCATGTGCATGACTCCTGTACATCAGGAGGTGATTCGCTTTCTTGTGCTGCATAATTTGCATGATGTTGTAGTTTTGGGTCTGCCATGGCTGCAGGCCCATAATCCAGTTCTGGATTGGAAAGCTATGTCTGTGTCAAGTTGGGGTTGTCAGGGGATTCATGGCGATGTCCCTTTGGTGTCAATTGCTTCTTCCACTCCTTCTGAGGTCCCTGAGTTTTTGTCGGACTACCAGGATGTATTTGATGAGCCCAGATCCGGTGCCCTGCCTCCTCATAGGGATTGTGATTGTGCTATAAATTTGATTCCTGGCAGTAAGTTCCCTAAGGGACGACTTTTTAATTTGTTATATAAAGGAGTCTTTGGCGAAGGGACATATTCGCCCATCCTCCTCCCCTCTTGGTGCAGGATTCTTTTTTGTGGCCAAGAAGGATGGTTCTCTGAGACCTTGTATAGATTATCGTCTTCTAAATAAAATCACGGTCAAATTTCAGTATCCTTTGCCATTATTGTCTGATCTGTTTGCTCGGATTAAGGGATCCAGTTGGTTCACCAAGATAGATCTTCGTGGTGCGTATAACCTTGTGCGTATCAAGCAGGGGGACGAATGGAAAACAGCATTTAATACGCCCGAAGGCCATTTTGAGTACTTGGTGATGCCTTTTGGACTCTCTAATGCTCCTTCTGTGTTTCAGTCCTTTATGCATGACATTTTACGAGAATATCTGGATAAATTTATGATTGTGTATCTGGATGACATTTTGGTCTTTTCTAATGATTGTGAGTCCCATGTGAAGCAGGTCAGGATGGTGTTTCAGGTCCTGCGTGCTAATGCTTTTTTTGTGAAGGGCTCCAAATGTCTCTTCGGAGTACAGAAGGTTTCCTTTTTGGGTTTTATTTTTTCTCCTTCTACTATTGAGATGGACCCAGTCAAGGTCCAGGCTATTCATGACTGGACTCAGCCTACATCTGTTAAGAGTCTTCAGAAGTTCTTGGGTTTTGCTAATTTTTACCATCGCTTCATCGCTAATTTTTCTGGCGTGGTTAAGCCCTTGACGAATTTGACCAAGAAAGGTTCTGATGTGACTAATTGGTCTCCTACAGCAGTGGAAGCCTTTCGGGAGCTGAAGCGCCGGTTTTCTTCAGCTCCAGTCTTATGTCAGCCTGATGTCTCTCTTCCTTTCCAGGTCGAGGTGGATGCTTCTGAGATTGGAGCAGGGGCTGTTTTGTCGCAGAGAAGCTCTGATGGCTCTGTGATGAAGCCTTGTGCCTTCTTTTCAAGAAAGTTTTCACCTGCCAAGCGGAATTATGATGTTGGTAATCGGGAGTTGTTGGCTATGAAGTGGGCATTCGAGGAGTGGGGACATTGGCTCGAGGGAGCTAGGCATCGTGTGGTGGTCTTGACTGATCACAAAAATCTGATTTATCTCGAGTCTGCCAAGCGCCTGAATCCTAGACAGGCTCGTTGGTCGTTGTTTTTCTCCCGTTTCGATTTCGTGGTCTCATACCTGCCTGGTTCGAAGAACGTGAAGGCTGATGCCCTTTCTAGGAGTTTTGTGCCTGACTCTCCAGGAGTTTCAGAGCCGGCTGGTATCCTCAAAGAGGGAGTGATTTTGTCTGCCATTTCCCCAGATTTGCGACGGGTGCTGCAGAGATTTCAGGCTGATAGACCTGACCGTTGCCCACCAGAGAGACTGTTTGTCCCAGGTAGATGGACCAGCAGAGTTATTTCCGAGGTTCATTCTTCGGTGTTGGCAGGTCATCCTGGGATTTTTGGTACCAGAGATTTGGTGGCTAGGTCCTTCTGGTGGCCTTCCTTGTCGCAGGATGTGCGTTCCTTTGTGCAGTCCTGTGGGATTTGTGCCCGGGCTAAGCCTTGCTGTTCTCATGCCAGCGGTTTGCTTTTGCCTTTGCCTGTCCCGAGGAGGCCTTGGACGCACATTTCCATGGATTTTATTTCAGATCTTCCAGTATCTCAGAGAATGTCTGTCATCTGGGTGGTGTGTGATCGTTTTTCCAAAATGGTCCATTTGGTGCCCTTGCCTAAGTTGCCTTCCTCCTCTGATTTGGTTCCTTTATTTTTTCAGAATGTGGTTCGCTTGCACGGCATCCCTGAAAATATTGTGTCTGACAGAGGATCCCAGTTTGTGTCCAGATTTTGGCGGATTTTTTGTGCTAAGATGGGCATTGATTTGTCTTTTTCGTTGGCCTTCCATCCTCAGACGAATGGCCAAACCGAGCGAACTAATCAGACGTTGGAAACTTATTTAAGATGTTTTGTTTCTGCTGATCAGGATGATTGGGTGACTTTTTTGCCATTGGCTGAGTTTGCCCTTAATAATCGGGCTAGTTCTGCTACTTTGGTTTCGCCTTTTTTTTGCAATTCTGGTTTTCATCCTCGTTTTTCCTCGGGTCAGGTTGAGCCTTCTGACTGTCCGGGGGTGGATTCTGTGGTGGATAGGTTGCAGCAGATTTGGAACCATGTGGTGGACAATTTGAAGTTGTCACTGGAGAAGGCTCAGCACTTTGCCAACTGCCGTCGCGCTGTTGGTCCCCGACTTCGTGTTGGGGATTTGGTATGGCTGTCTTCTCGGTATGTTCCTATGAAGGTTTCCTCTCCTAAATTCAAGCCTCGCTTCATCGGTCCTTATAAGATTTTGGAAATCCTTAACCCGGTGTCTTTTCGTTTGGACCTCCCAGCATCGTTTGCCATTCATAATGTGTTCCATAGGTCTTTGTTGCGGAGGTATGTGGTGCCTGTGGTTCCTTCTGTTGAGCCTCCTGCTCCGGTGCTGGTTGAGGGCGAATTGGAGTACGTGGTGGAGAAGATCTTGGATTCTCGTATTTCCAGACGGAGGCTTCAGTATTTAGTTAAGTGGAAGGGCTATGGTTAGGAGGATAATTCCTGGGTTGTCGCCTCTGATGTCCATGCAGCCGATTTGGTTCGTGCCTTCCATGCGACTCATCCTGATCGCCCTGGGGGTCTTGATGAGGGTTCGGTGACCCCTCCTCAAGGGGGGGTACTGTTGTGAACTCTATTTCTGGGCTCCCTCTTGTGGTCACAAGTGGTACTGTGTGAGTGCTGTCTTTCTGCAGGTTTGTGACTGGCATCAGATGTCTCGTTATCTGTGGGCTGGTTTTCTATTTAAGCTCACTTGGACTCTCAGTCTATGCCTGCTGTCAATGTATTCAGTGCTATTCTGATTCCTTCTGACTACCTTGCTCCCAGTCTCTTCAAGAGAAGCTAAGTTTCCGTTTTGTTCATTTTTTGATCATCAGTGTTCTATATGTTTCTTGTCCAGCTTGCTAATATGTGATTTCCCAGCTTGCTGGTAGCTCTAGGGGGCTGAGTTTCTCCCCCCACACCGTTAGTTGGTGTGGGGGTTCTTGAATTCTCAGCGTGGATATTTTGGTAGGGTTTTTTACTGACCGCACAGTTCGCTATCTGTCTTCTGCTATCTAGTATTAGCGGGCCTCATTTGCTGAATCTGTTTTCATTCCTACGTGTGTCTTTTCTCCTTACCGCACCATTATTATTTGTTGGGGGCTTCCTATATCTTTGGGGGTTATTTCTCTTGAGGCAAGTGAGGTCTTGCTTTCTCTTTAGGGGTAGTCAGTTTCTCAGGCTGCGTCGAGACGTCCAGGATTTTAGGCACGTTCACCGGCTACCTTTAGTGTGTTTGGATAGGATCAGGTTTTGCGGTCAGTCCAGTTACCACCTCCCTAGAGCTCGTGTCTATGTTTAGTTACTTAGCTAGTATTTCCTGTGATCCCCAGCCACTGGGATCATAACACATGTGCATGGCTCCTGCACATTAGGAAGATGTTCGCTTTTTGGTGTTGCATAATTTGCATGATGTGGTCGTGTTGGGTTTGCCATGGCTACAGGTCCATAATCCAGTATTGGATTGGAAATCAATGTCTGTGTCCAGTTGGGGTTGTCAGGGGGTACATGGTGACGTTCCGTTGTTGTCAATTTCTCCTTCTACTCCTTCTGAAGTCCCTGAGTTTTTGTCGGATTACCGAGATGTATTCGATGAGCCCAAATCCAGTGCCCTACCTCCTCATAGGGATTGTGATTGTGCTATTAATTTGATTCCTGGTAGTAAATTTCCTAAGGGACGACTTTTCAATTTATCTGTGCCGGAACACGCCGCTATGCGGAGTTATATAAAGGAGTCCTTGGAGAAAGGGCATATTCGCCCGTTGTCGTCACCGTTGGGAGCAGGGTTCTTTTTTGTGGCCAAGAAGGATGGTTCTCTGAGACCTTGTATAGATTACCGCCTTCTCAATAAAATGACGGTCAAATTTCAGTACCCTTTGCCGCTACTGTCTGATTTGTTTGCTCGGATTAAGGGGGCTAGTTGGTTCACCAAGATAGATCTTCGAGGGGCGTATAATCTTGTGCGTATTAAACAGGGCGATGAATGGAAAACAGCATTTAATATGCCCGAGGGCCATTTTGAGTACCTGGTGATGCCATTCAGGCTTTCTAATGCTCCATCTGTGTTTCAGTCCTTTATGCATGACATCTTCCGAAAGTATTTGGATAGATTCATTATTGTATATTTGGATGATATTTTGGTCTTTTCAGATGATTGGGAGTCTCATGTGAAGCAGGTCAGAATGGTGTTCCAGGTTCTTCGTGCTAATTCTTTGTTTGTGAAGGGGTCTAAATGTCTCTTCGGAGTTCAGAAGATTTCCTTTTTGGGTTTATTTTTTTCCCCTTCTACTATCGAGATGGATCCTGTTAAAGTTCAGGCCATTTATGATTGGACTCAGCCTACATCTGTGAAGAGCCTTCAGAAATTCTTGGGCTCTGCTAATTTTTACCGTCGCTTCATCGCTAATTTTTCTAGTGTTGTTAAACCGTTGACTGATTTGACCAAGAAAGGTGCTGATGTGGTGAATTGGTCCTCTGCGGCCGTTGAGGCTTTTCGGGAGTTGAAACGTCGTTTCTCTTCGGCCCCTGTGTTGTGTCAGCCAGATGTTTTGCTCCCTTTTCAGGTCGAGGTTGATGCTTCTGAGGTTGGAGCAGGGGCTGTTTTGTCTCAAAGATCTTCTGATGGCTCTGTGATGAAGCCATGTGCTTTCTTTTCTAGAAAGTTTTCACCTGCTGAGCGTAATTATGATGTTGGCAATCGGGAGTTGTTGGCTATGAAGTGGGCGTTCGAGGAGTGGCGACATTGGCTTGAGGGAGCCAAGCATCGCGTAGTGGTTTTGACGGATCACAAAAATCTGACTTATCTCGAGTCTGCTAAGCGGTTGAATCCTAGACAGGCTCGATGGTCGCTGTTTTTCTCCCATTTCAATTTTGTGGTTTCATACCTTCCGGGTTCTAAGAATGTGAAGGCCGATGCCCTTTCAAGGAGTTTTGTGCCTAATTCCCCGAGAGTTCCTGAGCCGGCTGGTATTCTCCAAGAGGGGGTAATTCTGTCTGCCATCTCACCTGATTTGCGGCGGGCGCTGAAGGAGTTTCAGGCTGATAGACCTGACCGTTGTCCAGCAGAAAAACTGTTTGTCCCTGATAGATGGACTAGTAGGGTTATCTCTGAGGTTCATTGTTCGGTGTTGGCTGGTCATCCTGGGATTTTTGGTACCAGAGATTTGGTGGCTAGGTCCTTTTGGTGGCCTTCCTTGTCACGGGATGTGCGTTCTTTTGTGCAGTCTTGCGGGACTTGTGCTCGGGCCAAGCCCTGCTGTTCTCGTGCCAGTGGGTTACTTTTGCCCTTGCCAGTCCCGAAAAGGCCTTGGACGCATGTTTCCATGGATTTTATTTCAGATCTCCCTGTCTCTCAAAGGATGTCGGTCATCTGGGTGGTTTGTGATCGCTTCTCTAAGATGGTCCATTTGGTACCCTTGCCTAAGTTACCTTCCTCCTCTGATTTGGTTCCACTATTTTTCCAGCATGTGGTTCGTTTGCATGGCATTCCGGAGAACATCGTGTCGGACAGAGGTTCCCAGTTTGTTTCAAAGTTTTGGCGGTCCTTTTGTGCTAAGATGGGCATTGATTTGTCTTTCTCTTCGGCTTTCCATCCTCAGACAAATGGCCAAACCGAACGAACTACTCAGACTTTGGAGACCTATCTGAGATGCTTTGTTTCTGCTGATCAGGATGATTGGGTGACCTTCTTGCCATTGGCTGAGTTCACCCTTAATAATCGGGCCAGTTCGGCTACTTTGGTTTCGTCTTTTTTTTGTAATTCTGGTTTTCATCCTCGTGTTTCTTCTGGGCAGATTGAGCCTTCGGACTGTCCTGGTGTGGATTCTGTGGTGGACAGGTTGCAGCAAATTTGGACTCATGTAGTGGACAATTTGACATTGTCCCAGGAGAAGGCTCAACGTTTCGCCAACCGCCGTCGCTGTTTTGGTCCCCGACCTCGTGTTGGGGATTTGGTTTGGTTGTCGTCTCGTCATGTCCCTATGAAGGTTTCTTCTCCTAAGTTTAAGCCTCGTTTCATTGGTCCTTATAAGATTTCCGAAATTCTCAATCGTTTGGCCCTTCCAGCTTCTTTTGCCATCCATAATGTGTTCCATAGGTCGTTGTTGCGGAGATATGTGGTGCCTATGGTTCCCTCCGTTGACCCTCCTGCTCCGGTGTTGGTCGAGGGGGAGTTGGAGTATGTGGTGGAGAAGATTTTGGATTCTCGTATTTCGAGACGGAAACTTCAGTACCTGGTCAAATGGAAGGGCTATGGTCAGGAGGATAATTCCTGGGTTTTTGCCTCCGATGTCCATGCGGCCGAGTTGGTTCGTGCCTTTCATTTGGCTCGTCCTGATCGGCCTGGAGGCTCTGGTGAGGGTTCGGTGACCCCTCCTCAAGGGGGGGGTACTGTTGTGAATTCCGTTCTTGAACTCCCTCCTGTGGTCATGAATGATACTTCGGCGAGTTCTGTCTGTGAACTCCCTCTGGTGGCTGTGAGTGGAACTGCTGGTTCTGAGGTTGCTCCCTCAGCTGCCCTCGTTTGCGGCTAGGCTGGCTTCTCTATTTAACTCCACTCAGATCATTACTCCATGCCAGCTGTCAATGTATTAGCACTGGTTCAGATCTCTCTCGGATCTTTCTGATGACCTGTCTACTCCAGCAAAGCTAAGTCCCTGCTAGTTCATTTTGTTGTTCATTTTGTACTGAATATATTTCTTAGTACTTGCTAAGTTCTAGTCCAGTGTGCTAACATGATATTGCCTTGCTAGCTGGAAGCTCTGGGTTGCAGAGTGGCACCTCCGCACCGTGAGTCGGTGCGGGGGTCTTTTTGCACACTCTGCGTGGCTTTTTGTAGCTTTTTGTGCTGACCGCATAGATCCCTTTCCTATCCTCAGTCTATCTAGTAAGTCTGGCCTCCTTTGCTGAAACCTGTTTCATCCCTGTGTTTGTGACTTTCCTCTTAACTCACAGTTAATATATGTGGGGGGCTGCCTTTACATTTTGGGGAATTTCTCTGAGGCAAGGTAAGGCTTATTTTCCCATCTTTAGGGGTAGTTAGCTCTTAGGCTGTGAAGAGGCGTCTAGGGAGAGTTAGGTACGCTCCACAGCTATTTCTAGTGTGTGTGTTATAGGATTAGGATTTGCGGTCAGCAGAGTTCCCACTTCCCAGAGCTCGTCCTGTCTTCTAGTTTAACCATCAGGTCATTCCAGGTGCACCTAACCACCAGGTCCATAACACAGGACTAACCAGGCGGCATTGCTTTGTTCAGTGGAGGACAACTGTAATGAGAGGCTGACACAGTGAGTAGGGCCAAATAAGTAAGTAGGCTAAATGCAGTTCTAAATTGCTAACAGTAGGAAACTGGCGGCACTGCTTTGTTCAGTGGAGGAGAACACCATGCAGCGGCAGACACAGTTACTAGGCCACAACCCAAGTAGTAGGGAACTGGAGTGTTACATTTAATAATACTTAATGAGAGCCTGAAGGTTGAAGCTCAGACAAGGAAACCTGGAGGAGAACACCAAGGAGGAGGAGAACACCAAGGAGCGGCAGACACCGTTACTAGGCCCCAACCCAAGTAGTAGGGCAATTGCAGTGTTACATTTAAAAATACTTAATGAGAGCCTGAAGGTTGAAGCTCAGCTTTTTCAGTGGAGGACAGCGTGATTTAGTGGCGCAGACAGACAAAGGTAGTATGTGTTAACTAAAAAACTTGGCTCTATGCAGTTTTAAATTGGTTACAGGGGTACACAGGCAGCATTGGTGTGGTCAGTGGAGGACAATTGGAAGGAGGGACCGCAGACAGACTTCCTAGGCCTAAAATAATAAAATAGGCTCTATGCAGCTTAAATTTGGCAACAGGGGTACACAGGCAGCATTGGTGTGGTCAGTGGAGGACAATTGGAAGGAGGGACCGCAGACAGACTTCCTAGGCCTCAAATAATAAAATAGGCTCTATGCAGCTTAAATTTGGCAACAGGGGTGCACAGGCAGCATTGGTGTGGTCAGTGGAGGACAATTGGAAGGAGGGACCGCAGACAGACTTCCTAGGTCTCAAATAATAAAATAGGCTCTATGCAGTTTTAAATTGGTAACAGGTGTACACAGGCAGCATTGGTGTGGTCAGTGGAGGACAATTGGAAGGAGGGACCGCAGACAGACTTCCTAGGCCTCAAATAATAAAATAGGCTCTATGCAGTTTTAAATTGGTAACAGGGGTACACAGGCAGCATTGGTGTGGTCAGTGGAGGACAATTGGAAGGAGGAACCGCAGACAGACTTCCTAGGCCTCAAATAATAAAATAGGCTCTATGCAGTTTTAAATTGGTAACAGGGGTACACAGGCAGCATTGGTGTGGTCAGTGGAGGACAATTGGAAGGAGGGACCACAGACAGACTTCCTAGGCCTCAAATAATAAAGTAGGCTCTATGCAGTTTTAAATTGGTAACATGGGTACACAGGCAGCATTGGTGTGGTCAGTGGAGGACAATTGGAAGGAGGGACCACAGACAGACTTCCTAGGCCTCAAATAATAAAATAGGCTCTATGCAGTTTTAAATTGGTAACAGGGGTACACAGGCAGCATTGGTGTGGTCAGTGGAGGACAATTGGAAGGAGGGACCGCAGACAGACTTCCTAGGCCTAAAATAATAATATAGGATCTATGCAGTTTTAAATTGGTAACAGGGGTACACAAGCAGCATTGGTGTGGTTAGTGGAGGACAATTGGAAGGAGTGTCTGACACAATAATACTCCCAAAAACAAACTAGATGTTAATGTCTCCCAAAAAAAACCCAACCCCCCCCCAAAAAAAAAGGGTGGCATACTTAGGTACAGGGGTGTGCTCCTATGCTGACTTTCAGACATTGTAATTTTGCGCAAAGTATTTACTGGTGTAAATGTAGGACAGGGCCCCTGACTATTTTAACTAGCATCATACATGTCAACAAATTGTTATTGTCTGTGCCAGGCATGGAAGGATTTCAGCGCATAGACTAAACAGTGGTGGAGCAGCGACAGATAATTTTGCAAGTGGTAGAGCACTGTTTTACCTTGGGGGGGGACACTCTCTCCTGGCCGGCGGTACAAGCCCAGGGCCCCTCATGTTACAACGGTGTGTCTGACGTTGGGTGCGCACCACCACCGCCAGAGACACTTCATTGTACTATGAGGGACCCAGTGCCAGTGCCATCGACCAAAAGTGGGCACACGCACCTCTTCAGACAAACGGCACTTTGACGGGTGCTTGCCACAAGTGGCGAGACCACGGCCCCGTGGGGGGAGTTAGGGCATTTAGGGAGATGTAAAGATGTCGTATGCTGGACAAACAGCAGCTGCAAATTACGAGATAGGAACAGTCAGTAACACCAGTCCCAAAGCAATACCTTTTTACAGGAAAGCTAGATGTCAGCAGGGAAAGGTGGGGCAAAATAATTTGAAATCCATGAGTGGTTCATTTTAATGAAGGTTAGATCATCAACATTTTGGGTAGCCAGACGAGTCCTTTTTTCGGTCAGTATTGAACCGGCAGGACTGAATACTCTTTCTGACAGCACACTAGCTGCTGGGCAAGCAAGCTCCTGCAATGCATATTCAGCCAATTCAGGCCAGGTGTCTATTTTGGATGCCCAGTAATCAAAGGGGAATGACGGTTGAGGGAGAACATCGGTAATGGAGGAAAAATAGTTAGTAACCATACTGGACAAATGTTATCTCCTGTCACTTTGAATGGATGCTGCTGTACCTGTCGTGTCTGCGGTCATTGCGAAATCACTTCACAACCTGGTCAGAAAACCCCTCTGTCCTACGCCACTTCTGATCTGTGCACCTCTAACACCTCTGCCCTGTTGCCCCCTGCAGCTCGTGTGAGAACCATCACCGGCGCTGTGTGCTGGGAATGCCTGAATCAAACGGTCTACAAGAGTAGCTTGTTTGGTTGCCAATATCTGTTCGAGGTTCTCATGTGGCATGATATTTTGCAATTTGCCTTTATAGCGAGGATCAAGGAGGCAGGCCAACCAGTAATCGTCATCTGTCATCATTTTTATAATGCGTGGGTCCCTTTTGAGGATACGCAAGGCATAATCCGCCATGTGGGCCAATGTTCCAGTTGTCAAGTCAGTGCATATGCTGGGTTGAGGAGTACATTCTGGCAAATCAACGTCACTTGTCTCCCTCAAAAACCCTGAACCCGGCCTTGCACCGCCAGCAGTTTCTATTGCCCCCTGAGAAGCTTCCTCATCTAAAAAATAGTCATCCCCATCATCCTCCTCGTCCTCCTCCTCTTCGCCCGCCACCTCGTCCTGTAGACTTCCCTGAGCAGACAATGGCTGACTGTCATCAAGGCTTCCCTCCTCCTCGGCTGCAGACGCCTGTTCCTTTATGTGCGTCAAACTTTGCATCAGCAGACGCATTAGGGGGATGCTCATGCTTATTACGGCGTTGTCTGCACTAACCAGCCGTGTGTATTCCTCAAAACACTGAAGGACTTGACACAGAGCTTTGACCACTGCACAGCTGACAACTCCATGTCTGCCATCCAACTGCCTGCCCGTGTATGTGTATCCTCCCACAAATACATAACAGCACGCCTCTGTTCGCACAGTCTATGAAGCATGTGCAGTGTGGAGTTCCTCCTTGTTGCAACGTCGATGATTAGGCGATGCTGGGGAAGATTCAAAGACCGCTGATGGTTCTGCATACGGCTGGAGTGTACGGGCGAACGGCGGATGTGAGAGCAAAGTCTGCGCACTTTCAGCAGCAGGTGGGCTAACCCCGGATAACTTTTCAGGAAGCACTGCACCACCAGGTTTAAGGTGTGAGCCAGGCAAGGAATGTGTTTCAGTTGTGAAAGGGCTATGGCAGCCATAAAATTCCTTCCGTTATCACTCACTACCTTGCCTGCCTCAAGATGTACAGTGCCCAGCCATGACCGAGTTTCTTGCTGCAAGAACTCGGACAGAACTTCTGCGGTGTGTCTGTTGTTGTCCAAACACTTCGTTGCTAATACAGCCTGCTGACGCTTGCCACTAGCTGTTCCATAATTGGACACCTCGTGTGCAACAGTGGCAGCTGCGGATGGAGTGGTCGTGCGACTGCGGTCTGTGGACGAGCTCTCGCTTCTGCTGGAGGATGAGGAGGAGGAGGGGGGACGAACGCCTACAGCCAACTGTTTCCTAGACCGTGGGCTAGGCAGAACTGTCCCAATATTACTGTCCCCTGTGGACCCTGCATCCACCACATTAACCCAGTGTGCCGTGATGGAGATGTCACACCCCTGGCCATGCTTACTGGTCCATGCAGCTGTTGTCAGTTGCACCTTTCTACTCACAGATTGACTGAGCGCATGGACAATGCGGTCTTTTACATGCTGGTGGAGGGCTGGGATGGCTTTTCTCGAAAAGAAGTGTCGACTGGGTAGCTCGTAGCATGGTACAGCGTAGTCCATCAGGGCTTTGAAAGCTTCGGTTTCAACTAACCGGTAGGGCATCATCTCTAACGAGATTAGTCTAGCAATGTGGGCATTCAAAGCCTGTGTACGCAGATGCGAGGATGAGTACTTCCTTTTCCTAACGAGAGTCTCATGTAGGGTGAGCTGGACTGGAGAGCTGCATACGGTGGAACTAGCGGGGGTGCCGGTGGACATGGGTGACTGAGAGAGGGTTGGTGATGGTATTCTTGATGGTGCCCTACATACAGTTTTTCCAACCACAAACCTGGTGATTCCCTGACTGCTTTGGCCTTGCGACGAAACCGCAACATTACCTGCAGGTGGTGTGGTAAACGGTGGGCTTACAGTGAGGGAAGGGATGTCGCGTTGTTGACTAGCTTCATTGTGAGAGGGTGCTACAACATTAAGGGACGTTTGGTAGTTTGTCCAGGCTTGCAAGTGCATGGTGGTTAAATGTCTATGCATGCAACTTGTATTTAAATTTTTAACATTCTGACCTCTGCTGAAGGTCCTTGAGCATTTCTTACAAATGACTTTGCGCTGATCATTGGGATCTTGGTTAAAAAAATTCCAGACTGCACACTTCCTATCGGATACCTTTTCAGGCATTGCACACTGAGCTACTTTAACCTGATGGCCACTCTGTCCTACAACTGGTTTTGGTTTTGCCACATGTTTTTGGCCAGATACGGGACTGCCAGATGGAACCTGTTGCGATGTTGATGCCTGCTGCGGCTCCTCCTCCTCCGCTTCAGAGCTACTGCCGCCTGCACCCTGTTTCCCCAATGGCTGCCAATCGGGGTCAACCACTGGGTCATCTATGACCTCCTCTTCTATGTTCTGTGCACCTTCCTCTGGGTCACCGTGTAAGCCGGTGCTATAGCGTTCGTGACGGGGCTCCATAGTCTCATCGGGGTCAGATTCTGGATCAGTACACTGCGAGGGCAATGTTCTCATCTGAGTCAAAGGAACAGCATAATAATCTGGCTGTGGCTGTGCATCTGTGCACTCCATGTCCGATTCATCTTGTAATGGGCATGGCCTGTTAACAATTTCCCTTTCTAACCCAGGCACGGTATGTGTAAAGAGCTCCATGGAGTAACCAGTTGTGTCGCCTGATGCATCCTTCACTGTTGTTCTGGGTGAAGGACACAAGGAAGCGACTTGTTCCTGACCGGGAGCATCCACTGACGATGCACTGCTCTGACATTTGGCACTTTCTGAGGAGGAGGCGAAAGAGCTAGAGGCAGAGTCAGCAATGAAAGCCAATACTTGTTCGTGCTGCTCCGGCTTCAAAAGCGGTTTTCCTACTCCCAGAAAAGGGAGCCTTCGAGGCCTTGTGCAGCCAGACGATGACGCTGGCTCAACAACTCGAGATTTAGGGGCTATACTGCTTTTCCCACGACCACCTGATGCTCCACGACCACCACCACTACCATCATTACCAGCTGCCAATGACCGCCCACGGCCACGACCTCTTCCACCAGACTTCCTCATTCTTGGAAAAATGTTACCAAACTAACAACCGTTATGTGGTCCTGTAAAACCAGGTACAAGTTGTGCGTGAACTTGTTGGGAATGTAAATCTCCCTTTTTTATGTGTGGGAGAATGCAGGGAAAAATCAGGCCCACTGTATTACACAATACACAGTTTGATTAGCAGAAAGAGGCTGGCAGATATGGCACTAGCCGGACTGACGCAGATGCACACACTGGCAATAGAAATGTCCCTCTTTTTTTGATATGGGAGACAAGGGATTGAATCAGGCCCACTATATCACGGTATAGTTCCCATGGCACAAAATGACTGACAGATACCACAGACAGCACTCGCACACATGCACAGGTTTGCCAAGATTATTCTCCCTTTATTTTAATTTTTTTGGGGGATATGTGAGACAAGTGATTTAATCTGGCCCACTGTTACACAGTAGGTTTTCTGTGGCAGAAAAAAAAAAAAAATGCCACACACAGGACTGGCACTAATGCAGATTTGCCAATCTTAATCTCCCACTTTTATTTTTTTTTCTGGGAGAATTGTGAAGAAATCAGGCCCACTGCTACACAGTAGGTTTTCTGTGGCAGAAAAAAAAAGACAGATGCCACACACAGGACTAGCACTAATGCAGATTTGCCAATCTTAATCTCCCACTTTTATTTTTTTTTCTGGGAAAATTGTGAAGAAATCAGGCCCACTGCTACACAGTAGGTTTTCTGTGGCAGAAAAAAAAAACCTGATGCCACACACAGGACTGGCACTATTGCAGATTCGCCAGTCTTAATCTCCCACTTTTTTTTGTTTTATGGGAGAATTAGGAAGAAATCTGGCACACTGTTATACAGTAGGTTTTTGTGGCAGAAAAAAAAACAGATGCCACACACAGGACTGGCACTAATGCAGATTTGCCAGTCTTAATCTCCCAATTTTTTTTGTTTTATGGGAGAATTAGGAAGAAATCTGGCACACTGTTATACAGTAGGTTTTCTGTGGCAGAAAAAGACAGAAGCCACACACAGGACTGGCACTAATGCAGATTTGCCAGTCTTAATCTCCCACTTTTTTTTTTTTATGGGAGAATTAGGAAGAAATCTGGCACACTGTTATACAGTAGGCTTTCTGTGGCAGAAAAAAAAGACAGATGCCACACACAGGACTGGCACTAATGCAGATTTGCCAGTCTTAATCTCCCACTTGTTTTTTGGGTTTTATGGGAGAATTAGGAAGAAATCAGGCACACTGTTATACAGTAGGTTTTCTGTGGCAGAAAAAAAAAGACAGAAGCCACACACAGGGCTGGCACTAATGCAGATTAGCCAGTCTTAATCTCCCACTTTTTTTTTAATGGGAGAATTAGGAAGAAATCTGGCACACTGTTATACAGTAGGTTTTCTGTGGCAGAAAAAGACAGAAGCCACACACAGGACTGGCACTAATGCAGATTTGCCAGTCTTAATCTCCCACTTTTTTTTTGTTTTATGGGAGAATTAGGAAGAAATCTGGCACACTGTTATACAGTTGGTTTTCGGTGGCAGAAAAATACAGAAGCCACACACAGGACTGGCACTAATGCAGATTTGCCAGTCTTAATCTCCCACTTTTTTTTTTTTTATGGGAGAATTAGGAAGAAATCAGGCACACTGTTATACAGAAGGTTTTCTGTGGCAGAAAAAAAAAGACAGATGCTACACACAGGACTGGCACTAATGCAGATTTGCCAGTCTTAATCTCCCACTTTTTTTTGTTTCATGGGAGAATTAGGAAGAAATCAGGCACACTGTTATACAATCAATTCAAACAATGATCCAATATTAGTGTATGCTAACACTTACATATAATTCCGTCCGTACCACTAATTACTCACTTGAGCAGTGACACAGAAAGCACACGTTTTTAAGGAATTAAAACAATCTTTTTTTATTGAATACATACATAATGATAATCTCTTAAAACATTAGACATATAAACCTAAATATCTCAAAATGGGGACCGACAGACTACTCCTCAGCCTCAGCAAAAAATCGCGAGTGTTCAATAAACAAATACGCTATACAACAGGGATCACCAGGTTCCTATAACAATTGAAATTTATAGAACCTCTTTATAGATAAGGACCCATATGCTGCAGCTACTCGCTATGTTAATAGTGAACTACTGCCGCAATTAAATCTATAGCGCACCAATATCCCTACCAATATCCTGGGGATCTGTGCTGTACTTAGTATAACATACACAAGGTGCCGTGCTTACTTAGCTTGAAGAGGAGTGTCCGGTCCTTCTTACCCCGACGCGCGTTTCGTGCCTCTACTTCATCAGGGGGCGTGTCGGGGAAGAGGGAAGTACATGCTCTTATAGCGCCCTGCATCCAATGCCCCTTCAGTCTCTCAAACCATGTGATCGCTGGCCGTCAGGATAATACGGCGCATTGAAACGTTCACCCGCCGTGCTCTGATGACTCATATACCTCGGTCAGGTGAGACGCCGATATGGCATGCTAGAGCTATTCAGCTCACGTGCCAATCAGCTACCTCCAGCGACCGAAGTCTTACGAGTCTGCGGTCAGGTAAATACAAATCAGTGCGCTCCCTCCCTTGGCCATACGATGACAACAGAATATATATATATGAGCCGGAGGAATAATAGATTTGCATAAAACACAATGAACAAAGAGAAATGGAGCATAAACAGTTACTTCTACATCGCTAAAAGCCGGCAGATATATAATTTAAACAATATCTTTCTTTATATAATTATAACGAATCGATTGTCAGGCGGCTGCCAAATATAGAATAGCATAAATATATTTAAAGTGCCTAATTGGTGCTGTGTATCACTACATATGGTGAATAAATATCTATACAGCAAAAGCAGAAAATTATTTATAAAAATTAATTCATAATAAGTGCATAGTATAATTAAATATATATTAATTTAAAATAAAACCGCATACTATATATATATATACAATATTTCTTCTATATATTTATAATAAATTAGTAAACCAATCAAACATAAATAACGTGAAACATTAACGCTACATGATTGACGCTACACGTCCACTTCTACAGTGAAAAGATAACAGTATAGTTATAATAATAGTGAAAAAGATTCATATCATAATTAATAAATAGTGTATACAAATAATTAAACATACTTAGTAAAAAACACACATGCACATTACATAAACACAAGTATATCTTCTAACCATCCTAAAATAGCCTACAATTACATTAAGAATACATTGCAATAAAAAACGTGCAAAATCATTACTACACATCAATATATTAGCAGCATATTGGACTTTGATCCATAGTTAGCCAGCAAGTAACTATTTTTCATTTTTCATTTCCCGCTGATTTTCTCCTCCATAGATTGAATTTTCATCGTGCAATTCCGCTCATGGCATAAGATCAGGCAGGGCAAATATTCTATAGAAATCTTGAGAAATAAGAATTTATTAAATGATTAAAAACACATAAAAAAACCCCTCTACCCCTAAAATCAAGTACAACGACAGAGAATTAGACAGTATAAGGAAATCATAAGAACGCACTGAAACCAAAACTCTCATTGAGACCCTCTGGGGTCATTGTTCCTAGTCTGTATATCCATTTGCATTCTAGTCTCGCAAGCATTTTAGCCAAATCTCCCCCTCTTGGGCCCATCTGGACTATATCAATGCCTTTGATTTTGAGGAGACTAGAATCACAGTTATGGTATCGATGGAAATGCCGTGGTATCGTTTTTAACTGAGAAGGGTCTTCGCATGTCTTTGCCTTCTCCACATCCCTAACATGCTCTCTCACGCGTATGCGTAGTTCTCTGGTTGTCAATCCAATATACAGCTTGCCACATGGGCATTGAGCGCTGTATATAACTCCTTTAGTAGAGCACGTAATAAAATGTAAGATTTTAAAAGAACGATTACCACTTGCATTAAGGAATTCCCTGCTTTTTTCTATATTAGCACACCCTTTACAATGTCCGCACGGGAAACATCCTTTTGTCTCAAGCCAAGTTTAGCTCTTCTTAGCCGGGGGTTCATAGTGGCTGTGTACCAGCAGATCTTTGAGATTTTTAGACCTACGTGCTGTTATTAATGGAGTCAATGGCAAACATTTTTTCAGGGTGGTGTCTGACAATAGAATGGGCCAGTGTCTATTGATAATTTCCCTAAACTCCGCCCATTGACTACTGTACGTTGTAACAAGTCTTGGTTGGTCATAATCTCCATCTTTTTTTATTTTATTTTTATACAGCAGCTCGTTCCTGGGAGTATATTTAGCTCGATGGTAGCTATTTTTTATAGCTTTTTTACCGTACCCTCTCTCCCTAAATCTCTCTCTAAGACCCTTTGCCTGTTCCTCAAATGAAGAATTATCAGAACAAATTCTTTTTAGCCTAAGGAACTGGCCTATTGGTATGCCTCTTATTGTTGAACTTGGGTGAGACGATGTGGCATGTAGCAACGTATTGGTTGCCGTTGGTTTCCTGTAAACCTCAGTTGTCAAATTACCGCTGGAGGCAGTTTTGATTTGAATATCTAGGAACTCTAATTCTCGCCCCGCTTTGTATGTTAGCCTAATATTTTGATCGTTCTCATTAAGCCGGTTCATGAAAGCATCCAGATCCTGTCTTGGGCCCTCCCAGATGAACCATATGTCATCAATATATCTAATCCATTGATGGATATTTTCGGTACCCAAGACAGGATTACTGGAAAAAACTTCCCGTTCCCAGGCCCCCAAGAACAAGTTTGCATATGAGGGCGCACAAGACGCCCCCATTGCAGTCCCTTGCTTTTGCAGGAATATTTTTTTATCAAAGATAAAGCTATTATGGGTAAGAATGAATTCCAATAAAATGATAAGAAGGTCCACCAACCGTGCATCCAAGTTACTCATCCTGAGAAACCATGTGGTCGCTGCTATCCCATCTTTATGTCTAATAGAAGTATAAAGGGACTCAACGTCTGCCGTAACCATGACCATATCCTTGGTCAGGTGCACATTGTCCAATCTCTGTAAGGCAGACGTGGTATCTCTAATATATGATGGTAAGCTAGACACCAAAGGCTTCAGGAAAAAGTCAAGAATGTCACAGATGATTTCACACAAACCATCATTCCCTGCCACTATGGGTCTACCCGGAGGATTAATAGCGTCCTTATGGATCTTAGGTATGATGTAAAATGTTGGCAATTTAGGTTCAAGTTTGCCAATTATTTCCAACATACGTTTGGGAATAGTACCCTCACAAACAGCTTCCTCCAAAATAGCAACCAATTCGGCTTGGTAAGTCGGGAGAGGACTAGATGGCAACCTGCGATAACACTTGACATCATTTAATAACTTATAGGCCTGTGTCTCATATTTCTCATTTGGCCAAATCACCAGGTTGCCACCTTTGTCTGCCGCCTTAATTACCACATCGTCCCACCCTTGAATTTCTTTAAGTGCTTTTTGTTGGTCCACAGTAAGATTAAATTTCTTATGTTTTCTGGTAGACAATTTTTCAATGTCACCAGCTACCATCTTGGTAAAAAATTCCACTGCTGGACAGGTATTTAACGGCGGAAATTTTTTAGATTTTTTGAGTAACCCACTTGGGAAGCTACCTACCTCTGATGAATTATCATTTTCTTCAGCCAAGGATATCAATGCTTCAAGAGCCTCTTGTTCTTCTACTGTGTTGTTACCATTAGTTGAGGCTTTATTGTGATGGAATTTTTTAAGGATTATTTTGCGGGCAAATAGGTGTACATCCTTAATGGCTAGAAATGGATCTATGGAACAGGACGGAGAAAAGGTCAATCCCTTTTCCAAAACCTCAATTTGTGGAGTGGTAAGTATATGTGTAGATAAATTTATTACCTTACTCCTATCTCTGTCCCCGTCTTTTTCTCTCATAAAATTCCTGGATGTCTGAAATGTCTTCTTTTTATTTGTATATCTTGTGATAGGTCCTGATCTTGAAGGCATCTCTCTATCACTCTCAGACCCCTGTGTTGTCAAAGACGAGGCCAGAGAACTTGTGGATTCACTCCTTGCAGGGGGAGGTTTAGATTTACGATCAGTATTTTGCCAACGGAATATTTTTCTAGTTTCAAAATCTCCAACATCCCTAGCAAATTTTCTCTTTTTCCCATCACTAATATTTTTTTCACATTTCTCAAGCTCACTTTCGATATCTTGTAGGCATCGATTCAATACATCACCTTGGATCTCTTTCTGTATAGTAATCAGTAAGGAGTCAATCTCCTCATCTAATTTCTTGAGACCCAGGTTATTATGTTCAATGATAATCTGCATAAAAGACAGTGAGCAGGTATTGGCAGCATCAATCCATTTCTTTAATAAGTCATCGTTATTTAAATCAAAAGTGGGAAATAGTTGCACACGTAAGCCCCTTGGTATGATTTTCCGTTCTACATAATTATCCAAAGAAGTCTTTGTCCACCAAATCTTAGTTTTGCGAATTAATAGATTCTTATACTGTCTTATTAAATCTTTGTGCGTATATACTATATCGTTAAAACCACCTGAAACACCGGTTTTGAAAATATCAGTAGCCTTATTGCGCCAGAGTGTTTCTCTGGCCTTCATATCCATCTTGCAATTTGCGGATCGTCTGTCATAAACAGAAAACACAATTTACAATCAATTCAAACAATGATCCAATATTAGTGTATGCTAACACTTACATATAATTCCGTCCGTACCACTAATTACTCACTTGAGCAGTGACACAGAAAGCACACGTTTTTAAGGAATTAAAACAATCTTTTTTTATTGAATACATACATAATGATAATCTCTTAAAACATTAGACATATAAACCTAAATATCTCAAAATGGGGACCGACAGACTACTCCTCAGCCTCAGCAAAAAATCGCGAGTGTTCAATAAACAAATACGCTATACAACAGGGATCACCAGGTTCCTATAACAATTGAAATTTATAGAACCTCTTTATAGATAAGGACCCATATGCTGCAGCTACTCGCTATGTTAATAGTGAACTACTGCCGCAATTAAATCTATAGCGCACCAATATCCCTACCAATATCCTGGGGATCTGTGCTGTACTTAGTATAACATACACAAGGTGCCGTGCTTACTTAGCTTGAAGAGGAGTGTCCGGTCCTTCTTACCCCGACGCGCGTTTCGTGCCTCTACTTCATCAGGGGGCGTGTCGGGGAAGAGGGAAGTACATGCTCTTATAGCGCCCTGCATCCAATGCCCCTTCAGTCTCTCAAACCATGTGATCGCTGGCCGTCAGGATAATACGGCGCATTGAAACGTTCACCCGCCGTGCTCTGATGACTCATATACCTCGGTCAGGTGAGACGCCGATATGGCATGCTAGAGCTATTCAGCTCACGTGCCAATCAGCTACCTCCAGCGACCGAAGTCTTACGAGTCTGCGGTCAGGTAAATACAAATCAGTGCGCTCCCTCCCTTGGCCATACGATGACAACAGAATATATATATATGAGCCGGAGGAATAATAGATTTGCATAAAACACAATGAACAAAGAGAAATGGAGCATAAACAGTTACTTCTACATCGCTAAAAGCCGGCAGATATATAATTTAAACAATATCTTTCTTTATATAATTATAACGAATCGATTGTCAGGCGGCTGCCAAATATAGAATAGCATAAATATATTTAAAGTGCCTAATTGGTGCTGTGTATCACTACATATGGTGAATAAATATCTATACAGCAAAAGCAGAAAATTATTTATAAAAATTAATTCATAATAAGTGCATAGTATAATTAAATATATATTAATTTAAAATAAAACCGCATACTATATATATATTTATATATATTAATCTTACTGTGGACCAACAAAAAGCACTTAAAGAAATTCAAGGGTGGGACGATGTGGTAATTAAGGCGGCAGACAAAGGTGGCAACCTGGTGATTTGGCCAAATGAGAAATATGAGACACAGGCCTATAAGTTATTAAATGATGTCAAGTGTTATCGCAGGTTGCCATCTAGTCCTCTCCCGACTTACCAAGCCGAATTGGTTGCTATTTTGGAGGAAGCTGTTTGTGAGGGTACTATTCCCAAACGTATGTTGGAAATAATTGGCAAACTTGAACCTAAATTGCCAACATTTTACATCATACCTAAGATCCATAAGGACGCTATTTGTTATGACCCCAATGGCGAGGGTCTCAGAGGAACGTGGAAGTCTGCAGAATACAAAAATCCAGCTCATAGGGCAGTGGTAACTGGGTTGACCATATATCTACTCCTAACGCCAACACTAGAAGTAGCCGGGGATCATTCCTACGTTGATTCTAGATGACACGCGCCAGCCGGAGAATCTAGCTACCCCTAGTAGAGGAAAACAAAGACCTTTCTTGCCTCCAGAGAAGGGGACCCCAAAGCTGGATAGAAGCCCCCCACAAATAATGACGGTGAGGTAAGAGGAAATGACAAACACAGAAATGAACCAGGTTTAGCACAGAGAGGCCCGCTTACTGATAGCAGAATAAAGAAAGGTAACTTATATGGTCAACAAAAACCCTATCAAAATCCACACTGGAAATTCAAGAACCCCCGAACCGTCTAACGGTCCGGGGGGAGAACACCAGCCCCCCTAGAGCTTCCAGCAAAGGTCAGGATATAGTTTAGGAACAAGCTGGACAAAAATACAAAACCAAAACAAATAGCAAAAAGCAAAAGGCAGACTTAGCTGATATAACTGGAACCAGGATCAGTAGACAAGAGCACAGCAGACTAGCTCTGATAACTACGTTGCCAGGCATTGAACTGAAGGTCCAGGGAGCTTATATAGCAACACCCCTAACTAACGACCCAGGTGCGGATAAAAGGAATGACAGAAAAACCAAAAAAAACTAAAAGTCAAAAAACTAGTAACCACTAGAGGGAGCAAAAAGCAAATTCACAACAGTACCCCCCCCTTAGTGAGGGGTCACCGAACCCTCACCACGACCACCAGGGCGATCAGGATAAGCGGCATGAAAGGCACGAACTAAATCGGCCGCATGAACATCAGAGGCGACCACCCAGGAATTATCCTCCTGACCATAGCCCTTCCACTTGACCAGGTACTGAAGCCTCCGCCTGGAGAGGCGAGAATCCAAGATCTTCTCCACCACGTACTCCAACTCGCCCTCAACCAACACCGGAGCAGGAGGCTCAGCAGAAGGAACTACAGGCACAATGTACCGCCGCAACAAGGACCTATGAAATACATTGTGAATAGCAAACGACACAGGAAGATCCAGACGAAAAGATACAGGATTAAGGATTTCCAATATCTTGTAAGGCCCAATAAAACGAGGTTTAAATTTGGGAGAGGAGACCTTCATAGGAACAAAGCGGGAAGAAAGCCATACCAAATCCCCAACGCGTAGTCGGGGACCCACACCGCGGCGGCGGTTGGCAAAGCGCTGAGCCTTCTCCTGTGACAACTTCAAGTTGTCCACCACATGATTCCAGATCTGCTGCAACCTATCCACCACAGAATCCACCCCAGGACAGTCAGAAGGCTCCACATGACCCGAAGAAAAGCGAGGATGGAAACCAGAGTTGCAGAAAAAAGGTGAAACCAAGGTGGCGGAACTAGCCCGATTATTAAGGGCAAACTCAGCCAACGGCAAGAATGTCACCCAATCGTCCTGATCAGCAGAGACAAAACACCTCAAATAAGCCTCCAAAGTCTGATTGGTTCGCTCCGTCTGTCCATTAGTCTGAGGATGGAAAGCAGACGAAAACGACAAATCAATGCCCATCCTACTACAAAAGGATCGCCAGAACCTGGAAACGAACTGGGATCCTCTGTCAGACACAATATTCTCAGGGATGCCGTGCAAACGAACCACGTTCTGGAAAAACACAGGAACCAGATCGGAAGAGGAAGGCAGCTTAGGCAAAGGAACCAAATGGACCATCTTGGAGAAGCGATCACATATCACCCAGATAACGGACATGCCCTGAGATAGCGGAAGATCAGAAATGAAATCCATGGAGATATGTGTCCAAGGTCTCTTCGGGACAGGCAAGGGCAAGAGCAAACCGCTGGCACGAGAACAGCAAGGCTTAGCTCGAGCACAAGTCCCACAGGACTGCACAAATGACCGCACATCCCTTGACAAGGAAGGCCACCAAAAGGACCTGGCCACCAGATCTCTGGTGCCAAAAATTCCCGGGTGACCTGCCAACACCGAGGAATGAACCTCGGAAATGACTCTGCTGGTCCACTTATCCGGGACAAACAGTCTGTCAGGTGGACAAGACTCAGGCCTATCAGCCTGAAATCTCTGCAACACACGTCGCAGATCCGGAGAAATAGCTGACAAGATAACTCCATCTTTAAGAATACCAACAGGATCAGCGACTCCAGGAGCATCAGGCACAAAGCTCCTAGAAAGAGCATCGGCCTTCACATTCTTTGAACCAGGTAAATACGAGACAACAAAATCAAAGCGGGAGAAAAACAATGACCAGCGGGCCTGTCTCGGATTAAGGCGTTTAGCAGACTCGAGATACATCAGATTTTTGTGATCAGTCAAGACCACCACACGATGCTTAGCACCCTCGAGCCAATGACGCCACTCCTCAAATGCCCATTTCATGGCCAACAACTCCCGATTGCCCACATCATAATTTCGCTCGGCAGGCGAAAACTTCCTAGAGAAAAAGGCACAAGGTTTCATAACAGAGCAACCAGGGCCTCTCTGCGACAAAACGGCCCCTGCCCCAATCTCCGAAGCATCCACCTCAACCTGAAAGGGAAGTGAGACGTCAGGCTGGCACAAAACAGGCGCCGAAGTAAACCGGCGTTTCAACTCCTGGAAAGCCTCCACGGCAGCAGGAGCCCAGTTAGCTACATCGGAGCCCTTCTTGGTCATATCCGTCAAAGGTTTCACAATGCTAGAAAAATTAGCGATAAAACGACGGTAGAAGTTAGCGAAGCCCAAGAACTTCTGAAGACTCTTAACTGACGAGGGCTGAGTCCAATCAAGAATAGCTCGGACCTTGACTGGGTCCATCTCCACAGCAGAAGGGGAAAAAATGAACCCCAAAAAGGGAACCTTCTGTACACCAAAGAGACACTTTGAGCCCTTGACAAACAAAGAATTTTCACGCAAAATTTTAAAGACCAACCTGACCTGCTCCACATGCGAATCCCAATTATCAGAAAAAACCAAAATATCATCCAGATAAACAATCAAAAATTTATCCAGATACTTCCGGAAAATGTCATGCATAAAGGACTGAAAAACTGAAGGCGCATTGGAGAGACCAAAAGGCATCACCAAGTACTCAAAATGACCTTCGGGCGTATTGAATGCGGTTTTCCATTCATCACCTTGCTTAATGCGCACAAGGTTGTACGCACCACGAAGGTCTATCTTGGTGAACCACTTGGCACCCTTAATCCGGGCAAACAAGTCAGACAACAGCGGTAAAGGATACTGAAATTTGACAGTGATCTTATTTAAAAGCCGATAATCAATACAAGGTCTCAAAGATCCGTCCTTTTTTGCCACAAAAAAGAATCCCGCACCAAGAGGGGAAGAAGAAAAAGAAAAAAAAAAAAAAAAAACTCAGAATCTTCTTTCTTATAATCCCTCTTCTGCAATGCATTAAACATTTAATACAGGCCTGGCAAACTGTTATGACCCCAATGGCGAGGGTCTCAGAGGAACGTGGAAGTCTGCAGAATACAAAAATCCAGCTCATAGGGCAGTGGTAACTGGGTTGACCATATATCTACTCCTAACGCCAACACTAGAAGTAGCCGGGGATCATTCCTACGTTGATTCTAGATGACACGCGCCAGCCGGAGAATCTAGCTACCCCTAGTAGAGGAAAACAAAGACCTTTCTTGCCTCCAGAGAAGGGGACCCCAAAGCTGGATAGAAGCCCCCCACAAATAATGACGGTGAGGTAAGAGGAAATGACAAACACAGAAATGAACCAGGTTTAGCACAGAGAGGCCCGCTTACTGATAGCAGAATAAAGAAAGGTAACTTATATGGTCAACAAAAACCCTATCAAAATCCACACTGGAAATTCAAGAACCCCCGAACCGTCTAACGGTCCGGGGGGAGAACACCAGCCCCCCTAGAGCTTCCAGCAAAGGTCAGGATATAGTTTAGGAACAAGCTGGACAAAAATACAAAACCAAAACAAATAGCAAAAAGCAAAAGGCAGACTTAGCTGATATAACTGGAACCAGGATCAGTAGACAAGAGCACAGCAGACTAGCTCTGATAACTACGTTGCCAGGCATTGAACTGAAGGTCCAGGGAGCTTATATAGCAACACCCCTAACTAACGACCCAGGTGCAGATAAAAGGAATGACAGAAAAACCAGAGTCAAAAAACTAGTAACCACTAGAGGGAGCAAAAAGCAAATTCACAACAGCTATTAATCCTCCGGGTAGACCCATAGTGGCAGGGAATGATGGTTTGTGTGAAATCATCTGTGACATTCTTGACTTTTTCCTGAAGCCTTTGGTGTCTAGCTTACCATCATATATTAGAGATACCACGTCTGCCTTACAGAGATTGGACAATGTGCACCTGACCAAGGATATGGTCATGGTTACGGCAGACGTTGAGTCCCTTTATACTTCTATTAGACATAAAGATGGGATAGCAGCGACCACATGGTTTCTCAGGATGAGTAACTTGGATGCACGGTTGGTGGACCTTCTTATCATTTTATTGGAATTCATTCTTACCCATTATAGCTTTATCTTTGATAAAAAAATATTCCTGCAAAAGCAAGGGACTGCAATGGGGGCGTCTTGTGCGCCCTCATATGCAAACTTGTTCTTGGGGGCCTGGGAACGGGAAGTTTTTTCCAGTAATCCTGTCTTGGGTACCGAAAATATCCATCAATGGATTAGATATATTGATGACATATGGTTCATCTGGGAGGGCCCAAGACAGGATCTGGATGCTTTCATGAACCGGCTTAATGAGAACGATCAAAATATTAGGCTAACATACAAAGCGGGGCGAGAATTAGAGTTCCTAGATATTCAAATCAAAACTGCCTCCAGCGGTAATTTGACAACTGAGGTTTACAGGAAACCAACGGCAACCAATACGTTGCTACATGCCACATCGTCTCACCCAAGTTCAACAATAAGAGGCATACCAATAGGCCAGTTCCTTAGGCTAAAAAGAATTTGTTCTGATAATTCTTCATTTGAGGAACAGGCAAAGGGTCTTAGAGAGAGATTTAGGGAGAGAGGGTACGGTAAAAAAGCTATAAAAAATAGCTACCATCGAGCTAAATATACTCCCAGGAACGAGCTGCTGTATAAAAATAAAATAAAAAAAGATGGAGATTATGACCAACCAAGACTTGTTACAACGTACAGTAGTCAATGGGCGGAGTTTAGGGAAATTATCAATAGACACTGGCCCATTCTATTGTCAGACACCACCCTGAAAAAATGTTTGCCATTGACTCCATTAATAACAGCACGTAGGTCTAAAAATCTCAAAGATCTGCTGGTACACAGCCACTATGAACCCCCGGCTAAGAAGAGCCAAACTTGGCTTGAGACAAAAGGATGTTTCCCGTGCGGACATTGTAAAGGGTGTGCTAATATAGAAAAAAGCAGGGAATTCCTTAATGCAAGTGGTAATCGTTCTTTTAAAATCTTACATTTTATTACGTGCTCTACTAAAGGAGTTATATACAGCGCTCAATGCCCATGTGGCAAGCTGTATATTGGATTGACAACCAGAGAACTACGCATACGCGTGAGAGAGCATGTTAGGGATGTGGAGAAGGCAAAGACATGCGAAGACCCTTCTCAGTTAAAAACGATACCACGGCATTTCCATCGATACCATAACTGTGATTCTAGTCTCCTCAAAATCAAAGGCATTGATATAGTCCAGATGGGCCCAAGAGGGGGAGATTTGGCTAAAATGCTTGCGAGACTAGAATGCAAATGGATATACAGACTAGGAACAATGACCCCAGAGGGTCTCAATGAGAGTTTTGGTTTCAGTGCGTTCTTATGATTTCCTTATACTGTCTAATTCTCTGTCGTTGTACTTGATTTTAGGGGTAGAGGGGTTTTTTTATGTGTTTTTAATCATTTAATAAATTCTTATTTCTCAAGATTTCTATAGAATATTTGCCCTGCCTGATCTTATGCCATGAGCGGAATTGCACGATGAAAATTCAATCTATGGAGGAGAAAATCAGCGGGAAATGAAAAATGAAAAATAGTTACTTGCTGGCTAACTATGGATCAAAGTCCAATATGCTGCTAATATATTGATGTGTAGTAATGATTTTGCACGTTTTTTATTGCAATGTATTCTTAATGTAATTGTAGGCTATTTTAGGATGGTTAGAAGATATACTTGTGTTTATGTAATGTGCATGTGTGTTTTTTACTAAGTATGTTTAATTATTTTTATACACTATTTATTAATTATGATATGAATCTTTTTCACTATTATTATAACTATACTGTTATCTTTTCACTGTAGAAGTGGACGTGTAGCGTCAATCATGTAGCGTTAATGTTTCACGTTATTTATGTTTGATTGGTTTACTAATTTATTATAAATATATAGAAGAAATATTGTATATATATATATAGTATGCGGTTTTATTTTAAATTAATATATATTTAATTATACTATGCACTTATTATGAATTAATTTTTATAAATAATTTTCTGCTTTTGCTGTATAGATATTTATTCACCATATGTAGTGATACACAGCACCAATTAGGCACTTTAAATATATTTATGCTATTCTATATTTGGCAGCCGCCTGACAATCGATTCGTTATAATTATATAAAGAAAGATATTGTTTAAATTATATATCTGCCGGCTTTTAGCGATGTAGAAGTAACTGTTTATGCTCCATTTCTCTTTGTTCATTGTGTTTTATGCAAATCTATTATTCCTCCGGCTCATATATATATATTCTGTTGTCATCGTATGGCCAAGGGAGGGAGCGCACTGATTTGTATTTACCTGACCGCAGACTCGTAAGACTTCGGTCGCTGGAGGTAGCTGATTGGCACGTGAGCTGAATAGCTCTAGCATGCCATATCGGCGTCTCACCTGACCGAGGTATATGAGTCATCAGAGCACGGCGGGTGAACGTTTCAATGCGCCGTATTATCCTGACGGCCAGCGATCACATGGTTTGAGAGACTGAAGGGGCATTGGATGCAGGGCGCTATAAGAGCATGTACTTCCCTCTTCCCCGACACGCCCCCTGATGAAGTAGAGGCACGAAACGCGCGTCGGGGTAAGAAGGACCGGACACTCCTCTTCAAGCTAAGTAAGCACGGCACCTTATGTATGTTATACTAAGTACAGCACAGATCCCCAGGATATTGGTAGGGATATTGGTGCGCTATAGATTTAATTGCGGCAGTAGTTCACTATCAACATAGCGAGTAGCTGCAGCATATGGGTCCTTATCTATAAAGAGGTTCTATAAATTTCAATTGTTATAGGAACCTGGTGATCCCTGTTGTATAGCGTATTTGTTTATTGAACACTCGCGATTTTTTGCTGAGGCTGAGGAGTAGTCTGTCGGTCCCCATTTTGAGATATTTAGGTTTATATGTCTAATGTTTTAAGAGATTATCATTATGTATGTATTCAATAAAAAAAGATTGTTTTAATTCCTTAAAAACGTGTGCTTTCTGTGTCACTGCTCAAGTGAGTAATTAGTGGTACGGACGGAATTACACTGTTATACAGTAGGTTTTCTGTGGCAGAAAAAAAAAGACAGATGCAACACACAGGACTGGCACTAATGCAGATTTGCCAGTCTTAATCTCCCACTTTTTTTTTGTTTTATAGGAGAATTAGGAAGAAATCTGGCACACTGTTATACAGTAGGTTTTCTGTGGCAGAAAAAGTCTTAGTTACTCACCGGTTAACGGTGTTTTTCGGAGTCCATGACAGCACTACGGAGAGAGGGGATCCGCCCTTCAGGAACAGGAAACCTACAGATACATAAGGGCGGCACCTCTCCCACGCATCAGTTGGTTTACAGAGCACAAGAGGACCACCAAGGTTAATAGCATACATAATAAACAATGATACAAATAACTAACTATTCACTACCCGTGAATTATATAAATAAAGGAAGAGGTGTACACCCAGAACTTAAGAAGACGGGAGGGTATGTACAGGTGCTGTCATGGACTCCGAAAAACACCGTTAACCGGTGAGTAACTAAGACTTTATCGGTCGTCCATGACAGCACTACGGAGAGAATTACAGAGAGTAACTAACTAGGGAGGGACTACAGCTTGCAGCACCCTTACACCAAACGAAAGGTCAGAAGAGGCACCCAAGTTCAATCTATAATGGTTATAGAATGTGTGTGGAGAAGACCAAGTAGCAGCCTTACAAATTTGGTCGATCGACACCTCCAATCTTTCTGCCCACGAAGCCGCCATAGCTCTAGTGGAATGCGCTTTTAGACCTTCAGGCGCCGGCTTGCCCTTTGAGATGTATGCCAGCGAGATAGCCTCCCTGATCCATCTAGCTAAAGTAGATTTTGATGCCCTGTGACCCTTCCTACTACCCTGATAGGACACGAATAGGGCGTTATCTATCTTCCAGGGATCAGTTACTGCCAGATATTCCAGGATACATCTTTTTACATCTAAAGTGTGTAGCTTCCTTTCCTTATCGTTAGTAGGATTGGGGAGGAAGGATGGAAGAACTATTTCCTGTGTTCTGTGGAACCTGGACACTACTTTAGGAAGATATGCTGGATCAGGGGATAGTATCACTCTATCATCCCTAAGCTGCATGTAAGGGGGAACCCTGGATAATGCTTGGATGTCGCCTATCCTACGCGCCGATGTTAGGGCCACCAGGAAGGCTACTTTAAGGGATACATTTTTAATAGAGGCTGATGCAATTGGCTCAAATGGGGCCTCTGTCATGGCTGAGAGGACTAGGTTCAGGTCCCATGGCATGACCCTATTCTTCACCATTGGCCTGGACCGTTTTGTCGCTCTGATGAATCTGCTGACCCAGTGATTCTCTGCAATGTTGCAGCCAAAGAGGGCCCCTAAGGCTGATACCTGCACTTTAAGTGTATTTGGGGATAACCCCATATCTAACCCTTTCTGTAAGAATTCTAAAATCTGGTCTATTGGTATTGACTGACCAGCTATTACCCCCGAGTTTTGAAGGAACCTCTTCCAGATCCTAACATAAATCTTTGTGGTGATTATTTTTCTGCTCTTCAGCAGAGTGTTAATGAGGCCCGGAGAGAACCCCCTATCCTTTAACAGCGCCCGCTCAAAATCCACGCCGTCAGATGAAGGCCAACCGCCCGAGGATGGTAGACTGGGCCCTGGGACAGGAGATCCGGGATGTCTGGCAAGACCCATGGGTCGGATATCGACATAGCCCTCAGGCATGGAAACCACGTCCTTCTGGGCCAGAAGGGGGCAATTATTATCACTGTGGCTTTGTCCTTCCTGATTTTCCTCACCACCAGAGGAAGTAGAGACAGGGGAGGAAAGGCGTAGGCTAGCCTGAAGTTCCAGTCTATGAGGAGGGCGTCTACTGACAGAGGATTTTCTCTGGGGTTGAGAGAGCAGAATTGTGCCACTTTCCTGTTTTCTTTTGTGGCAAACAGGTCTATTTCTGGTTGACCCCATCTTTCCACGATGAGGTTGAAGATGGAGTCGTTCAGGGACCACTCCCCCTGCCTCAATGTGTTGCGGCTTAAGAAATCCGCTGTAGTGTTTTCTGCCCCTCTTATGTGAAGAGCCGTCAATGAGAGAAGATGTTGCTCTGCTAGATGGAATAGACGATCTGCTACGCACATTAGGGATTTGGAACGAGTCCCGCCTTGGTGATTTATGTATGCCACGGCGACCCGATTGTCCGAGAATACCCGCACGTGGTGGCCCTGTAGATAGACAAGGAGTGATTTAACTGCCTGTTCCACAGCCGTTAACTCCTTTAGGTTGGAAGACATTTCTATCTGATCCCGATCCCAAAGCCCCTGGATCAATGTATCCCCCATGTGAGCCCCCCATCCAGAAGGGCTAGCGTCCGAGGTGACTATACGAGTTACATTATATTCCCAGGGGACCCCTGTGGACAGGTTCTCTTGGACTAGCCACCATCCGAGGGATATAATAGCGTCTTGGGATAGGGTCATCAGGCTCTCCAGACATCCCCCCAACCTTTTTTGTTGTAACAGCACCTCGCCCTGAAGTATCCTCGTATGATACTGGGCCCATCGGACCGCTGGAATACAGGACGAGAGAGAGCCCAACAGAGACATGGCTCTTCTAAGGGACATGGTGGGGTTTTTAGAGGCATTCAGCACCTGAAGGTGCAAGCGATCAATTTTCTCTTGAGGCAAACGGCATTCCTGAACCTGGGAATCCAGGGTCAGGCCTAAAAATCGCTGCACCGTCATGGGCTGTAAGCGTGATTTTTTGACATTTAGCATCCACCCCAGACGCTCCAGAGCAGACATCACTTTATGTAACTGTTCCAGACAGTGATCCGCCGTTTTACCTACGATAAGGA
Organism: Ranitomeya variabilis; assembly: GCF_051348905.1. Lineage (NCBI taxonomy): Eukaryota > Metazoa > Chordata > Amphibia > Anura > Dendrobatidae > Ranitomeya > Ranitomeya variabilis. The sequence continues at coordinate 317,853,434 of NC_135236.1, forward strand.
GATCGTCCAGGTAGGGGATTATTAGAATGTTGGACTCATGCAAGTGAGCCATAACCTCCGCCATAACTTTGGTAAACACTCGAGGGGCGACCGATATACCAAAGGGGAGGGCCCTATACTGGAAGTGTCTGATTACCCCATCCAACCTTACCGCCACCCTCAGGTATCGTTGGTGACCTGCATAAATGGGGATATGGTAATAGGCGTCCTTCAAATCCAATACTACCATAAAGCAGTTTTTAAACAGCAGCTTTATTGCGGTGTTAATAGTTTCCATCTTAAATGATTGGACGGTCAGGAAATTATTAAGAGCCCTAAGGTTAATAATTGTTCTGAAGGAGCCATCAGGTTTACTTATTAGAAATAGAGGAGAGTAGAATCCTCTACCCTGTTCTCCTTCCGGAACCTCTGACAGGACATTCTTACTGAGCAGGTCGTGAACTTCTGCTTCCAGGGCCGCCTGTTCTGCTGGAGAGGACCTGAGTGGGGTAACTCTGAAGAAGTTCTGAGGGATGGAGGAGAACTCTAGCCGCAGACCCGTAGCTATTAACCCCAAAATCCAATCACTACTGGAGATTTTGGACCAGGCCGGGTAGAAGGCAGATAGTCTACCTCCCACCGGGGCGACTAGTCATTGGGGTGGTTTTTTGACCTCACGGGATGGCTCCTGACGTCCTCCACCTCCAAACATAAATCCAGTACCTTTCTTCTTTTTCTCATCCCATCTGCTCTGGTCTCTGGCTGGTCTCCTCCGAAAGAATCTTTTCCCTGTGAAGGGACGCCTGTAAGAGGTAGCTGGTAGATTGGGAAACTTTTTCTTCTCGTCTCCAGCTTTCTCCAGCAGTTCGTCTAGGACTGGACCAAACAGGTATTCCCCTTCGCATGGGATAGAGCACAGACGGGATCTGGATTGAAGGTCACCTGGCCAACATTTCAGCCACAGGGCCCTGCGTGCTGCGTTTGATAGTCCGGCCGCCCTAGCCGCCATTCTTGCCGAATCCGCAGATGCGTCCGCGAGAAAGGCAGCGGCATTCTGAATTGTTGGCAGGAATTTCAACATAGAGTCTCTGGAAACACCGCCTTCCAACTTAGACCCTAGCTGATCCAGCCAGACCATCATCGAACTGGCTGCACATGTCGCAGCTACAGCAGGTCTCAGGGCACCCGCCGACATCTCCCATGTCCCTTTAAGGAATGAGTCAGCCTTCTTATCGAGAGGGTCCTTTAGGGAAGCCATGTCGTCGAAGGGGATAGATGATTTTTTAGACGCCTTAGACACCGCTGCATCCAATTTCGGCGCCTTATCCCATGTATTCACCATGGGGTCCTCAAAGGGATATCTGCGTTTAAAGGCAGGTGGAAAAGAGCCTTTCTTCTCCGGTTTTTTCCATTCCCTTTTGATGAGGTTCTGGACCTTGTCATTGAGCGGAAAAGACCTACGTTTTTTAGGGTCTAGACCGCCAAACATTAGGTCCTGTGTAGAGAGTTCTGGCCTTTCATCAGCCACCCCCATGGTGGATCTAACTGACTTAATAAGTTTGTCCATTTGGTCCAATGGGAAACAGAACCGGTTAGACTCCTCTTCCGAAGAGGACGCTGAGGAGACAGAGGCGTCTGACTCATTCTCCCTACTAGGGCCAGCGGACAAATCCGACTCTGAGGCGCTAGGCTCCCTTCTTCTTTTGGAAGACTCCCCCCGGGACAGGGATTTCAGGGAATCTTTCACCTCCTTCCTGATAATCTCCCTAAGGCTTGATGTGAAATCAGGAGACTCTTCCGCCACCTATGGGAGCGGAGAAAAAAGGCTATGTAATTTATCTGGCGCTACCGCTATCAGTGTTCCCATCAATTTATTTCCTACCGTCTGCCGTACACACGACTGACAAAGTCTCTTAGGGTAGGCGTCTGGCAAAGGGCAAGCGCATAGCGCGCACTCCTTGTTTTTTGATTTACCAGCGCTTTTTTTCCCCTACGGAAATAAACATAGGAAAAGACTGCATCAGGGTACATTCACGAAGATCTCTTACCCAGGCAGTAGCGGTAGGTACCGGATTACTGGGGGGTCGGACCAGATCCTTCTGCTTAGATCTGCGACTGGTCTGGTTACTGCGTCCGCGGGTCTTCAGCTGGGGGTTCGCATGGGACTTCTCCGAGGATCCATCCTGCTCCTGCTCCAGCAGACCGACGGCAGCTTCCGGCTCATCCATAGCTGCAGATGGGCTCACAAGCAGTGCTGCAGCATTTTGTTTGGCTATAAATAGCCCTCCCCCGGATCCGGAATCAGTGCAGGTGTGTGGCCAAATCCACCCCCCCGACTTGCAGGTGACTGCTCCACCCCCCCCTGCACCCAAACGCCCCCCCCCCCCGCCCCCGCCGCATGCAGGACAGCGGCGTTTTTAGAAAAAAACCGGCCGGCGTTTGACTTCCGGTTTTGGCCCCGCCCCCTGCGCGTCACTTCCGGTTTCGGGCAGAACGCTCAGAAACGTGCCCGGAAGCCTGGGAACGGCGCCGCCGGACCCCCCAGCCGCCCCCCCGCTACGCCACCGCCGCTTCCACGACCGCAGCCCAGCGGTGACCGCGGCAGAGGCCGGCGTCCGACCCCCAGCTCCGGTCCCGAATCGAAAGGAGCACACAGGACGCCGCGCTGCACCGCACCGACGGGGAGAGTGGGGAAGACCGAGGCCCAGGGGGGAGAGCGGACCCCGGGGGGGGACATACTCACCTGCTGACCACTGGGGATGGACCTCCTCCGGACGTCGCTCCACACTGCACCGCTCACTGTCGTGGAGCCCTACCCGGACCCACCGTGGCGCTTCCAGGGACCCGCACTGCCCGAGGTAGGAGACCCCCTCGCTACCTGGGTCGGACAGCCGGCCTGGGTATTGATAGGAGAAACGAAGTCGTATCTGCAGGGAATCCTGTCCTCCAGGAACAGGAAACCAACTGATGCGTGGGAGAGGTGCCGCCCTTATGTATCTGTAGGTTTCCTGTTCCTGAAGGGCGGATCCCCTCTCTCCGTAGTGCTGTCATGGACGACCGATAAAAAAAGACAGATGCCACACACAGGACTGGCACTAATGTAGATTTGCCAGTCTTAATCTCCCACTTTTTTTTTTTTTATGGGAGAATTAGGAAGAAATCTGGCACACTGTTATACAGTAGGTTTTCTGTGGCAGAAAAAAAAAGACAGATGCCACACACAGGACTGGCACTAATGTAGATTTGCCAGTCTTAATCTCCCACTTTTTTTTTTTTATGGGAGAATTAGGAAGAAATCTGGCACACTGTTATACAGTAGGTTTTCTGTGGCAGAAAAAAAAGACAGAAGCCACACACAGGACTGGCACTAATGCAGATTTGCCAGTCTTAAGGTACCGTCACACTAAGCAACGCTGCAGCGATACAGACAATGATGCCGATCGCTGCAGTGTCGCTGTGTGGTCGCTGGAGAGCTGCCGAGGTCTCTGGGTAACCAGGTTAAACATCGGGTTGCTAAGCGCAGGGCCGCGCTTAGTAACCCGATGTTTACCCTGGTTACCAGTGTAAAATGTAAAAAAACAAACACTACATACTCACCTTCGCGTCCCCCGGCGTCCGCTTCCTGCACTGACTGAGTGCCTGCCCTAACAGCAGAGCGGTGACGTCACCGCTGTGCTGTGCTTTCACTTTACGGCCGGCGCTCAGTCAGTGCAGGAAGTGGACAGCGGGGGATGCGAAGGTGAGTATGTACTGTTTGTTTTTTTACATTTTACACTGGTAACCAGGGTAAACATCGGGTTACTAAGCGCGGCCCTGCGCTTAGTAACCCGATATTTACCCTGGTTACCATTGTAAAACATCGCTGGTATCGTTGCTTTTGCTGTCAAACACAACGACACACGGCGATCTGACGACCAAATAAAGTTCTGAACTTTAATCAACGACCAGCGATATCACAGCAGGATCCTGATCGCTGCTGCATGTCAAACACAACGATATCGCTATCCATTTGAAAAATAGCCCCAAAGACATATTAATCTGGTAACATTTACCATGCGTATAATCGCAAATACATGCTAAATTGCATGATGCTAATGAGCAAAAAGCGACTCAAACAGTATATGGAAAAAAGGAGGACAAAAGTGTCTAATGCTCACAAATAAACAATTAGTCAATAACTTTATTAAATATCAAAAGTGTAGATACATACAGATAAAAACAGTGTATTACATACACATACATATAAAAAGCAGAGCAATCAGGAAAAGTAAGATACGTGACAAACTCCAAGAAAATAGTGAGTACCGGTGTCACCTGCTACACTACATGAGCACATTAATAAGGTAACAGATGCCTACTGTGGGAAAGTAGTCAGTGTTGCATCCATATTTATACAACTGTCTCGTGGGGTAGAAAGGCTTAAGACTATATGGCAGTACAGCTCCCAAGTGAACACTGCCTGCTGTTTAGTTCCGCTAAGTAGTAACCATACCCGAGAGAGGCAGAAGACTGAGTCTGGCAAGGTCAGACTAACAATCAAATAGTGGAGGCAGCGTAAACCACAGTAACAGACATAATGATAACAGCTATCAATAGTTACCCATGTAGTATGTAGCAGGTGTCCCGGATCTCACTCCCCAACGCACGTTTCGGTGCTGTTCCATCTTCTTCTTCTTCTATCGCTATCCAGGACGCTGCAACGTCACGGATCGCTAACGATATCGTTTAGTGTGACGGTACCTTTAATCTCCCACTTTTTTTTTTATGGGAGAATTAGGAAGAAATCTGGCACACTGTTATACAGTAGGTTTTCTGTGGCAGAAAGTGGCTTGAAGAGATATAACAAAAAAAAAAAAAAGTACTACAATTACTATCTCCCTACAGTAATCTCAGAAAACTGTGGCAGGCAGCAATAAAAAGGAGTGCTGCACACAAAAGTCAAAAGTGTGGACAAACAAACAAGATAGCTGTGCAGAAAGGAAGGAGCAACAGGATTTGTGCTTTGAAAAAAGCAGTTGCTTTGCACAGCGGCGTACACACAGCAACGCAGCTATCAGGGAGCCTTATAACCTACAGAGCTGATTAAGAGAAATCTAGCCTCCACTGTCCCTGCAAAGAAAAGGTGGTGTTGGACAGTGGAAATCGCTACAGCACAAGCGGTTTTGGGGTCAATTTACCCTGCCTAACGCTATCCCTGCTTCTGACGAAGCGACAGCATCCTCTCCCTACGCACAGATGAGCAGCAGTAAGATGACGGTCGGCGGGAATGCCCCTTTATAGCCCCTGTGACGCCGCAGAAAGCAAGCCAATCACTGCCATGCCCTTCTCTAAGATGGTGGGGACCAGGACCTATGTCATCACGCTGCCCACACTCTGCGTCCACCTTCATTGGCTGAGAAATGGCGCTTTAAGCGTCATATGAAACGCGACTTTGGCGCGAAGATCGTGTACCACATGGCCTATCCCACGCTGGGATCGGGTCGGGTTTCATGAAACCCGACTTTGCCAAAAGTCGGCGACTTATGAAAATGACCGATCCGTTTCGCTCAACCCTAAAGAGGACGTAAGTGTTATACCCAGATATGGTATGCAGTCTTCTGCCCTTTTAAAGGAGAATATGGAAACATTAGGCTTATTGTAAGATAGGAAGATAATGAAAACATGATTGAATGGAGAGATATTTCAACTAAAAAAAACTGACTGACACTTCCAAATCAGAAAACTGGTGTGTACATATGCGAACTAATAAACAATAAAGTTGCACATGCTAAAGAATGTAACTATGAAATGTATGAAATATGAATAGCATTACTGCTCTAGATAATAAGAAAAAATGGAGATACTTAGCACATCATTTAGCCATTTCATGCAAGCCCAGCAGCCAAAAACAAGGTTACATCTGGTTTGCTGGGAAACTACTTATCTAGTGTGAATACCTTCATAGGCTAAAGCCTGAATTTATGAGTAGGTAGGATTTAAAACTGCCTCATGTGGTTTTGTGCCTGAGATATTTGGGTTGCAGCAAATGGACCCTGCTAGAGGCTCCATGACCAAAGCAAAAATATTTGTAGAGAGTGGACACCCCTGGCTGGTTCCATTGGTAATAGAAAAATTATATGATTGAAATCCGGAAGGCAGAACAACAATGTTCCCATTATTAGGAAGTGTGTACTCCCATACTGTTTACCTATGCAGTGAATGCAACACCTGCCCCAAGTTTGGACGCACCCCAATAACCCCTTGTACAAACGTACAGGATGGCCTCCTGAAAGCAATGTTCCCATTATTATGAAGTTGGTACTCCCATACTGTTTGCCCATGAAGTGAATGCAAGGCCTTCCCTGCCACAAATTTAGACGCAACAGAATAACCCTTTGAACAGACGTACAGGATGGCCCCCTGAAAGCAATGTTCCCATTATTAGGAAGTTGGTACTCCCATACTGTTTACGTATGAAGTAAATACAACACCTGCCCCAAGTTTGGACGCACCCCAATAATCCCTTGTACAAACATACAAGATGGCTTCCTAAAAGCAGTGTTCCATTATTATGAAGTTGGTACTCCCATACTGTTTGCCCATGAAGTGAATGCAAGGCCTGCCCTGCCACAAATTTAGACGCACCACAATAACCATTTGAACAGACTTACAGGACATTTCACCCTTGGGGGTATACATCAGCATACTGTATAAAAAAAAATTGTTACAGGCACCATAAACACCCTTTCAAAAAATTATGTGGGTGTTGCATCAAGGACCACGGTCATCCTGGTGATCTAGTGATGGGGGATGAAGAGATATGAAGGAGGGCCTCATAAAAATCTGTTCCCATTACAAAGGTGTGGGTCTCCTATACTTGTCATGCCTATGCAGTAAGTGTATGGGCTGACAAACAATTCCCCCTTGGGGGTATACATCAACATACAGTGGCGTAACTACAAAGTTATGGGCCCCGGTGCGAACTTCCAAATGGGGCCCCCCCCGCCATAAAATTCAATGTAAGCCCCATAGAATACAATGCAGCCCCCCCCTCATAGTATAATGCAGCCCCTCCATACAGGGGCAGTGACAAAGACACGAGCAAATGGTGACGAGGGGGCAGAGGAGAGGGAACAAGGGGGCAAGGAAGACAGGCACTAGGGGACACATGGGGGCTAGGAGGCAGGGGAGAAGGATACAAGGGGTCTAGTGGGCAAGGGAGACTGACACAAGTGGGCAAGGGAGACTGACACAAAGGGCACACGGGGACTAGTGGACAAGAGAGACTGGCACACGGGGACACGGACTAGTGGGCAAGGGAGACTGACACACGGGGAATAGTGGGCAAGGGAGACTGATACAAGGGGACTAGTGGGCAATGGAGACTGACACACGGGGACAAGGGACAAGCACAAGGGGACAAGGGAGACAGGCACAAGGGGACACATAGGGACTAGTGAGCAAGAGACTGACACAAGGGGACAAGGGATACAAGCACAAGGGGACACACAGGGACAAGTGGGAAAGGGAGACTGACACACAGGGACTAGTGGGCAAAGGAGACTGACACAAGCACAAGGGGACAAAGGAGACTGACAGAAGCACAAGGGGACATAGGAGACAGGCACATGGGGACACACAGGGTCTAATGGGCAAGGGAGACTGGCACACGGGGACACAAGCATAAGGGAGACAGGCTCAAGGGGACACACAGGGACTAATGGGCAAGGGAGACTGGCACACGGGGACAAGGGACACAAGCATAAGGGGACAAGGGAGACAGGCACATGGGGACACACAGGGACTAATGGGCAAGGGAGACTGGCACATGGGGACACAAGCATAAGGGAGACAGGCTCAAGGGGACTCACGGCCCCCTGACCTGCCAGAGCCGCTTGCAGCTGCGACCGTAGTAGTTACGCCGCTGCCTCACACACACACATACTACAGATATCACACACACACTACAGATATCACACACACACATCATACTACAGATATCACACACACATCATATTACAGATATCACACACATACTACAGTTATCACACACACACTACAGATATCACACACACACAGACATACTACAGATATCACACACACACACACACATCATACTACAGATATCACACACACACACACACACACTACAGATAACACACACACACACACTACAGATATCACACACACACACACACACACATACACACACTACAGATATCACACACACACACACATACACACACTACAGATATCACACACACACACACATCATACTACAGATATCACACACATACTACAGTTATCACACACACACTACAGATACCACACACACACACACACACACCAGAGATACCAGCTCATATACACAACTCACAATCTCCTCTCTGGTACAGGGGTGGCTGATGTAAACCGGCTGCAGCTCCTCAGCTTCTCCTGACTAAGGCTAGTTTCACACTAGCGTCGGGAACAACCCGTCGCTGTGCGTCGGGCCGACGTTCCCGACGCTAGTGTGGTCTCCGCCGCACAACGGGGGCAGCGGATGCATTTTTCCCACGCATCCGCTGCCCCATTGTGAGGTGCGGGGAAGTGCGGGGAGGTGGGGGCGGAGTTCCGGCCGCGCATGCGCGGTCGGAAAAAGTGGACCGTCGGGAGCAAAAAACGTTACATGCAAGGTTTTTTTCTCCCGACGGTCCACTACCACACGCCCAAGCGTCGCAAAACGGACGCGACGTTTGGCAATGCGTCGCAAATGCGTCGCTAATGTTAGTCTATGACGAAAAAACGTATCCAGCAAGAACTTTTGCTGGATGCGTATTTTCGGCAAAATGACGCATTTGCGGCGTATTGCAGTTAACGCTAGTGTGAAACTAGCCTAAAGCGGCTCTGTCCCGCACCTCCCCCCTGCTCTCGCCTTCTGTCCCGGGGTTATTTTGGCTTTCTCTTAAAGGGAACCTGTCACCCCGTTTTTTCCGTATGAGATAAAAATACTGTTAAATAGGGCCTGAGCTGTGCATTGCAATAGTGTATTTTGTGGACCCCGATTCCCCACCTATGCTGCCGAAATACGTTACCAAAGTAGTCGTTTTCGCCTGTCAATCAGGCTGGTCTGGTCAGATGGGCGTGGTGTCTTCCCCCAGATCTTGCTTAGTTTTCCGTTGGTGGCGTAGTGGTGTGCGCATGCCCAAGGTCCCGAATCCACTGCACAGGGGAGTGAAAATAGCGTGATGTGCGACATTTCATTGGTGATCGGTGGGGGCGGCCATCTTCCTTTGGCCGCGCGTGCGCAGAAGCGGCGCTCTGCTGGCCGCGGCTTCAGGAAAATGGCCGCAGGATGCCGCGCGTGCCTAGATGGAGATCGCGGCGGCCATTTTCCTGAAGCAGAGATGCGACACCTCGTACACACCCGACTCCGCTCCGTACACCTCGTACACACACGGCTCCGCTCCGTACACCTCGTACACACACGGCTCCGCTCCGTACACCTCGTACACACACGGCTCCGCTCCGTACACCTCGTACACACACGGCTCCGCTCCGTACACCTCGTACACACACGGCTCCGCTCCGTACACCTCGTACACACCCGGCTCCGCTCCGTACACCCCCGGCTCCGCTCCGTACACCTCGTACACCCCCGGCTCCGCTCCGTACACCTCGTACACACACGGCTCCGCTCCGTACACCTCGTACACACACGGCTCCGCTCCGTACACCTCGTACACACCCGGCTCCGCTCCGTACACCTCATACACACCCGGCTCTGCTCCGTACACCTCATACACACCCGGCTCCGCTCCGTACACCTCATACACACCCGGCTCCGCTCCGTACACCTCATGCACACCCGGCTCCGCTCCGTACACCTCATGCACACCCGGCTCCGCTCCGTACACCTCATACACACCCGGCTCCGCTCCGTACACCTCATGCACACCCAGCTCTGCTCCGTACACCTCATACACACCCGGCTCTGCTCCGTACACCTCATACACACCCGGCTCCGCTCCGTACACCTCATACACACCCGGCTCTGCTCCGTACACCTCATGCACACCCAGCTCTGCTCCGTACACCTCATACACACCCGGCTCCGCTCCGTACACCTCATGCACACCCAGCTCTGCTCCGTACACCTCATACACACCCGGCTCCGCTCCGTACACCTCATGCACACCCAGCTCTGCTCCGTACACCTCATACACACCCGGCTCCGCTCCGTACACCTCATACACACCCGGCTCTGCTCCGTACACCTCATGCACACCCGGCTCCGCTCCGTACACCTCATACACACCCAGCTCTGCTCCGTACACCTCATGCACACCCAGCTCTGCTCCGTACACCTCATACACACCCGGCTCTGCTCCGTACACCTCATACACACCCGGCTCCGCTCCGTACACCTCATACACACCCGGCTCTGCTCCGTACACCTCATGCACACCCAGCTCTGCTCCGTACACCTCATACACACCCGGCTCCGCTCCGTACACCTCATGCACACCCAGCTCTGCTCCGTACACCTCATGCACACCCAGCTCTGCTCCGTACACCTCATACACACCCGGCTCCCCCCGTACACCTCATGCACACCCAGCTCTGCTCCGTACACCTCATACACACCCGGCTCCGCTCCGTACACCTCATGCACACCCAGCTCTGCTCCGTACACCTCATACACACCCGGCTCCGCTCCGTACACCTCATGCACACCCAGCTCTGCTCCGTACACCTCATACACACCCGGCTCCGCTCCGTACACCTCATGCACACCCAGCTCTGCTCCGTACACCTCATACACACCCGGCTCCGCTCCGTACACCTCATACACACACGGCTCTGCCTTGTACACCTCATACACACACGGCTCCGCTCCGGACGCCTCATACACACCCAGCTCTGCTCCGTACACCTCATACACACCCGGCTCCGCTCCGTACACCTCATGCACACCCAGCTCTGCTCCGTACACCTCATACACACCCGGCTCCGCTCCGTACACCTCATACACACACTGCTCTGCTACATCCACCCAAACCCCTCCTGACCTCACACAAAAGCTTACCCTCCTCCAGCATGATGACAAACAGCACTGCACTACTGTCCTGCACTACACGGAAGCCCTTGATCATGTGACTCCAACTCCTCCCCTCCTGTGACCTCATCACAGGTCCTGTGCGCACAGAGCAGTGGCAGCTATAGTAGTGGTGTGCGGCTCTCTGCGGTGGAGGGGCTCTGCTGCGGGTCAAGTGCAGTCCCACCCGTGATCGCGAGTGCACGCGCAGCAGGGCCTGTAAGGAAGAATTATTTAAAGGGCCGGCGGCCCATTTTGTAGCTTAGAGTTCTTAGGAGCCCGCCCAGTCTGCTGGACTGGGTGGGCCCCTAAGCACTGCGGGCCCCGTCGCAATTGCGACCCCTGCGACCGCGGTAGTTACGCCCCTGTCAACATACCATATAAAAAAGTTGTTACGGGCATCATAAACACCCTTTCAAAAATGATGTGTGTGTTGCATCACGGACCATGGTTATCCTGGTGATCTAGTGGTGGTGGATGATGATGATGAGGAGAAGGACATCAGCAAATAGCCAAAATCAGGAAGCGGATACCCAGGTGTGGGTGTGAATAGGTGCATGGGAATAGAACTTCCAAAAAAAAGACACTTGATTTGAGTTTATGTAATGCTGCTATCATTCGGTGGTGTAGAGCCCAATCCAGCCCTTGTTCATTTTTTTATGATAAGGATGTGCCAACATGAAAAAATGATTTTCTTTTTGTAATTTCAATAATACCAGAAAGTTTGAAATCAGGGCCCACATTTCATGTGCCTCTAAGGGCATGATATACTATGCTGAATGTCCATGCAAGAAAATCTACATAGGCATGACTAGCCGGGAACTCAAATGTAGAGCGTGGGAACATTGCCTTGACATTGCTAAAGCCAAAACTATAACTGATGACACCACCTTAAAACGCTCCCTAGACACTTCAAAAAATTGCACCAGTGTAATTCAAGACTACTGCACATTAAAGGCATTGGCTTGGTGGATTTGGGCCCCAGAGGTGGTGATTTGGGTAAGAGGTTAGCTAAAAAAGAATGCCAATGAATATACAGATTGGGAACATTGACTCCACAGGGGTTAAACTAAAGTTTTGAGTTCGGAGCTTTTCTGTGACATTGCGTAGTAGTGATTTTCTATATTCCACATTATCCTGGAAGTATCATGGTAAGGGGTTTATTTTGTGTTGTTTGTGTCAGTTTTAACTTGGTTTTTATTCTCACATTTTAGTTGTTCTGTTTCTAACAATTGTATCTCATCCGCTGATACAATGGCCTTCTTTGGATGGATGAGGGGTGAGGCAGTCAACAAGGGACTCTATATCCAGAGGAACATTGAAATATTTATTAGCTGATTTGAAAATGAATAATCAAGACTGTCAAAGGCTGGACTCCACTGGATAAGTCAGAAAACAGCAGTCTTACATCATCTATGGCGAGGATTTTTCTAATTCTATTTTTATCTTTCATTATTATTCATTATTATTGTTCCTTATTTCATAACATGGGACTTCTTTCCATATTGAAATTATTTTTTTATGTTTTTATTTCAGTTCAAATTAATAGTTAATATCATGTGCATTTGTTGCAAAAAATATGTAAACACAATTATTGTCACGTGGTGCACAATCTGCTAAAATATTATCCTACAATTTTTAAATTTGGTTTACCCTCATAACTAGGGTTGAGCGAATTTTACTTTTTTGGGGTCGAGTCGGGTTTTGCGAAACCCGACTTTGTCAAAAGTCAAGTCGAGTGAAATCGGCCGATCTTCTTGCAAAGTCGGGGTCGTTGTTCGGCCGAAACACGAAACCCAATGCAAGTCAATGGGGAAGCATAGTCGGCAGTGAGTGGAGGCCAGGAAAACACCTACAGTGCCCATTTTAATGCCAAAAACATAAATTCTTGTTACTTAAGCTTGCCAATCTTAATTTACCTTACAATAATAGGTAGCCATTGAAAATTGGGGGGTCATTTGGCTAAAGTTGTGGGGGGTAGGGCTGGTTCAAGTTTTCAGTGGGCCCAGGAAACGTGGAGTACGTCACGGCGGTGGAGCAGTTAGAGGTAAGTATTGCAATGTTGCAAGTGCTGTGATCCTGAGCAAGCAGGGGGTCCCACTCGTTCGCATTGGCACTGGCACAGGGCCTCTCACAGTACGGCGGTGTGTTTGCACGGCGGGGGCGCCTCCCACCGGCAGCGACACTTTGCGTACTATGAGGGGCCCTGTGCCAGTGACGTCGCCAACGAGTGTGCCCCCCCACCTGATGAAGGAACCTGCACTTTCACCTGCACCTTCCTCTTTGTCCCCATGTAAGGTGGTATAGTATGCGGGAAGAGGAACCTGACTTTCAGCAGGGTCAGATTCAGGCTGTGTAGAGTGCAAGGGGAATGTAGTGGTCTGGGTCAATGTACCAGCGGGCTAATCTAGCAGTGGCTGGGCAATGGGCAGGATGAGGAGGAAACACAGATCTAGGCCCAAATAATAGAGTGGCCTAAATGCAGTTCAAAATTGGTAACAGGACTGTTGTGAATTCCGTTCTGGAGCTCCCTCCTGTGGTTGCTAATCGTATTTTTGTGAGTTCTGCCCTTGGGCTCCCTCTGGTGGTTTCGAGTGGAACTGCTGCTCCTTTGGGTAGCTGTGACAGCTGCCTTCACTAATCGCCTTGCCTGGGTTTGTTATTTAAACCTGCTCTGGGCTTTAGTTCATGCCAGCTGTCAATGTCCTTGGCTTGGATTTGGTTCTCTCCTTGGATTTCTCATATGGTCTGTCCTTGTCAGCAAAAGATAAGTTTTTGCTAGTCCTTGTTTGTCCATTTGCATGGACTCTATTGCTCTGCAATTATGTCTCTTTTTGTCCAGCTTGTCACTATGTCATATTCAGGCTAGCTGGAAGCTCTGGGAAAGCAGATTTGCCCCTCCACACCGTGAGTCGGTGTGGAGTTCATTTTTGTAAACTCTGCGTGAATTTTGTAGTTTTTAATACTGACCGCACAGTATCCTTTTCTCTCTGTCTATCAAGTTTAGTATTGGCCTCCTTTGCTGAAATCTGATTTCATTTCTGTGTACGTCATTTCCCTCTTCACTCACAGCCAATATTTGTGGGGGGCTATCTTTCCTTTTGGGGTTTTCTCTGAGGCAAGATAGCTTTCTATTTCCTTCTTTAGGGGTAGTTAGTTCTTAGGCTGTGAAGAGGTGTCTAGGGAGAATTAGCAACATCCCACGGTTATTACTAGTGTTGTTGTTAGGATTAGGGACTGCGGTCAGTAGAGATACCACCTTCTCAGAGCTCGTCCCATGTTGCGTTTTAGCCACCAGGTCATATCAGTGTGGCCTCTTAACCACCAGGTCATAACAGTACAGCTGGCCCACAATGTGTTAAATGCATCTCAAAAGAGGGAAAAGAAAGTTCTGAGCCATTTTTTTTTCCTTTGCAGCTTGCGTTGTCTTTTTTTTCCCCTTAATCTCTGGGTGGTTCAGGATTTTGGTGCTGATATGGAGGTTCAGGGTCTGTCCTTGCGCGTGGATCAACTCGCTGCAAGGGTACAGAGTATCCAAGATTATGTTGTCCAGACTCCGGTATTAGAGCCTAGAATTCCTATTCCTGATTTGTTTTCTGGGGATAACTCTAAATTTTTGAATTTTAAAAATAATTGCAGATTGTTTTTTGCTCTGAGACCCCGTTCCTCTGGTGACCCCATTCAGCAGGTGAAGATTGTTATTTCTTTGCTGCGTGGCAACCCGCAGGACTGGGCATTCTCCCTTGAGCCAGGAAATCCTGCATTGCTTAATATTGACGCATTTTTTCAAGCGCTCGGATTGCTGTATGACGAGCCTAATTCTGTGGATCAGGCAGAAAAAACTTTGCTGGCTCTGTGTCAGGGTCAGGAAGCAGCAGAAGTATACTGCCAGAAATTTAGAAAGTGGTCTGTGCTCACAAAATGGAATGAGTATGCCCTGGCAGCGATTTTTAGAAAGGGTCTTTCTGAAGCCCTTACAGATGTTATGGTGGGGTTTCCTACGCCTGCTGGTCTGAATGAGTCAATGTCTTTGGCCATTCAGATTGACCGGTGCTTGCGCGAGCGCAAGGTGGTGCACCATATGGCAGTGTCCTCTGAGCGGAGTCCTGAGCCTATGCAATGTGATAGGATTTTGACAAGAGCAGAAAGGCAGAAATTCAGACGTCAGAATGGCCTGGGTTTTTACTGTGGTGATTCTGCTCATGCTATTTCTGATTGCCCTAAGCGTACTAAGAGGGTCCCTAGGTCTGTTACCATTAGTACTGTACAGCCTAAATTTCTCTTGTCTGTTACCCTGATTTGCTCATTGTCGTCCTTTTCTGTTATGGCATTTGTGGACTCTGGCGCTGCCCTGAACTTAATGGACTTAGAATTTGCCAAGCGCTGTGGTTTTTCCTTGGAGCCTTTGAAGAGTCCTATTCCCTTAAGGGGGATTGATGCTACGCCATTGGCCAAGAATAAACCTCAGTACTGGACACAGTTAACCATGTACATGGCTCCAGCACATCAGGAAAATATTCGCTTTTTGGTGTTGCATAATTTGCATGATGTTGTTGTGCTGGGTTTTCCATGGTTACAGGTACATAATCCAGTGCTGGATTGGAGATCTATGTCTGTAACTGGTTGGGGTTGTCAGGGGATACATAGTGATATTCCTTTGATGTCCATTTCCTCGTCCCCTTCTTCTGAAGTTCCTGAGTTTTTATCAGATTTCCAGGATGTATTTGATGAGCCCAAGTCCAGTTCCCTGCCTCCTCATAGGGACTGCGATTGTGCCATTAATTTGATTCCTGGCTGTAGGTTCCCTAAGGGCCGACTTTTCAATCTGTCTGTGCCAGAGCATGCCGCTATGCGGAGTTATGTAAAGGAGTCCTTGGAGAAGGGGCATATTCGCCCGTCTTCGTCACCATTGGGAGCGGGATTTTTTTTTGTTGCCAAGAAGGATGGCTCCTTGAGACCCTGTATAGATTATCGCCTTCTCAATAAGATCACTGTCAAGTTCCAGTACCCTTTACCTTTACTTTCTGATTTGTTTGCTCGGATTAAGGGTGCCAGTTGGTTTACTAAAATCGACCTTCGAGGGGCGTATAATCTCGTGCGTATTAAACAAGGTGATGAATGGAAAACAGCATTTAATACGCCCGAAGGCCATTTTGAATATCTTGTGATGCCATTCGGGCTTTCTAATGCTCCATCAGTATTTCAGTCCTTTATGCATGATATCTTCCGGAATTATCTGGATAAATTCATGATTGTGTATTTGGATGATATTTTGGTTTTCTCCGATGATTGGGAGTCTCATGTGAGGCAGGTTAGGATGATATTTCAGGTCCTTCGTGCTAATGCGTTGTTTGTGAAGGGGTCTAAGTGCCTCTTTGGAGTTCAGAAGGTTTCTTTTTTGGGTTTCATTTTTTCTCCCTCGGCTATTGAAATGGACCCTGTTAAAGTCCAGGCCATTCATGATTGGACTCAACCTACATCTGTAAAGAGCCTTCAGAAATTTTTGGGCTTTGCCAATTTTTATCGCCGCTTTATTGCTAATTTTTCTAGTGTGAAGCCTCTGACCGATTTGACGAGGAAGGGCGCTGATGTGATGAATTGGTCCTCTGCGGCTGTTGAGGCCTTTCAGGAGCTTAAACGTCGTTTTACTTCTGCCCCTGTGTTGCGTCAGCCAGATGTTTCTCTCCCTTTTCAGGTTGAGGTTGATGCTTCAGAGATTGGGGCAGGGGCCATTTTGTCTCAGAGAAATTCTGATGGCTCTTTGATGACGTGTGCTTTCTTCTCCAGAAAGTTTTTGCCTGCTGAGCGTAATTATGATGTCGGCAGTCGGGAGTTGTTGGCTATGAAGTGGGCATTTGAGGACTGGCGACATTGGCTTGAGGGAGCCAAGCATCGCATGGTGGTCTTGACTGATCATAAGAATCTGATTTACCTCGAGTCTGCTAAGCGGTTGAATCCTAGACAGGCTCGGTGGTCTCTGTTTTTCTCACATTTTGATTTTGTGGTCTCGTATATTCCGGGATCTAAGAATGTAAAGGCTGATGCCCTTTCTAGGAGCTTTTGCCTGATTCTCTGGGAGTTCTTGAGCCGGCTGGGATCCTCAAGGAGGGGGTGATTCTTTCTGCCATCTCCCCTGATTTGCGGCGGGTACTTCTGGAGTTTCAGGCTGATAAACCTGACCGCTGTCCTGTGGGGAAACTGTTTGTTCCTGATAGATGGACTAGCAGGGTAATTTCTGAGGTTCATTGTTCGGTGTTGGCTGGTCACCCTGGGATTTTCGGTACCAGAGATTTGGTGGCTAGGTCCTTTTGGTGGCCTTCCTTGTCGCGGGATGTGCGTTCGTTTGTGCAGTCCTGTGGGACCTGTGCTCGGGCTAAGCCTTGCTGTTCCTGTGCCAGTGGGTTGCTTTTGCCTTTGCCTATTCCTGAGAGGCCCTGGACGCATATTTCCATGGATTTTATTTCTGATCTTCCTGTTTCTCAGAAGATGTCTGTCATCTGGCTGGTTTGTGACCGGTTTTCTAAGATGGTCCATTTGGTACCGTTGCCTAAGTTGCCTTCCTCCTCTGATTTAGTTCCATTATTTTTTCAGCATGTGGTTCGTTTGCATGGTATTCTGGAGAATATTGTGTCTGACAGAGGTTCCCAGTTCGTTTCCAGGTTTTGGCGGTCCTTTTGTGCTAGAATGGGCATTGATTTGTCTTTTTCTTCAGCATTCCATCCTCAGACAAATGGCCAAACGGAGCGAACCAATCAGACCTTGGAAACCTATTTGAGATGCTTCGTGTCTGCTGATCAGGATGATTGGGTGACCTTTTTGCCATTGGCCGAGTTTGCCCTTAATAATCGGGCTAGTTCGGCTACCTTGGTTTCGCCTTTTGTCATGATTCTCAATGGCGAGAGAACATAGCCCAGCATATATGAGAACTAGCTCTTGGAAGATGGAAACTATACTGACCATGAACTAAACCTGCCGCACAACTAGAAGTGGCCGGGTAGCATGCCTACGTTTTTTTATCCCTAGATGCCCAGCGCCAGCCGGAGAATTACCTAATCCTAGCAGAGGAAAAGACAGTCCTGGCTCACCTCTAGAGAAATTTTCCCAAAAGGCAGACAGAGGCCCCCACATATATTGGCGGTGATTTAAGATGAAATGACAAACGTAGTATGAAAATAGGTTTAGCAAAATCGAGGTCCACTTACTAGATAGCATGAAGACAGAAAGGGCACTTTCATGGTCAGCAGAAAACCCTATCAAAACACCATCCAGAAATTACTTTAAGACTCTAGCATTAACTCATAACACCAGAGTGGCAATTTCCGCTCACAAGAGCTTTCCAGACACAGTAACGAAACAGCAGCTGTGAACAGGAACAAAATGCAAAAACACACAAGGACAAAAGTCCAACTTAGCTGGGAGTTGTCTAGTAGCAGGAACATGCACAGAAAGGCTACTGATTACATTGTTGACCGGCATGAAACTGACAGAGGAGCAAGGTTATATAGCGACTCCCACATCCTGATAGGAGCAGGTGAACAGAGGGGATGATGCACACAAGTTAAATTCCACAAGTGGCCACAGGGGGAGCCCAGAATCCAATTTCACAACAGTACC
This sequence comes from Ranitomeya variabilis, assembly GCF_051348905.1. Taxonomy (NCBI): domain Eukaryota; kingdom Metazoa; phylum Chordata; class Amphibia; order Anura; family Dendrobatidae; genus Ranitomeya; species Ranitomeya variabilis. The sequence continues at coordinate 317,872,083 of NC_135236.1, forward strand.
CCCCCCTCAAGGAGGGGGCACCGAACCCTCACCAGAACCACCAGGGCGATCAGGATGAGCCCTATGAAAGGCACGGACAAGATCGGAGGCATGAACATCAGAGGCAGTGACCCAAGAATTATCCTCCTGACCGTATCCCTTCCATTTGACCAGATACTGGAGTTTCCGTCTGGAAACACGAGAGTCCAAGATCTTTTCCACAACGTACTCCAACTCACCCTCAACCAACACCGGAGCAGGAGGCTCAACGGAAGGCACAGCTGGTACCTCATACCTGCGCAACAATGACCGATGAAAAACATTATGAATCGAAAAGGATGCAGGGAGGTCCAAACGGAAGGACACAGGGTTAAGAATCTCCAATATCTTGTACGGGCCGATGAACCGAGGCTTAAACTTAGGAGAAGAAACCCTCATAGGGACAAAACGAGAAGACAACCACACCAAGTCCCCAACACAAAGCCGAGGACCAACACGACGACGGCGGTTGGCAAAAAGCTGAGTCTTCTCCTGGGACAACTTCAAATTGTCCACCACCTGCCCCCAAATCTGATGCAACCTCTCCACCACAGCATCCACTCCAGGACAATCCGAAGATTCCACTTGACCGGAGGAAAATCGAGGATGAAACCCCGAATTACAGAAAAACGGGGACACCAAGGTGGCAGAGCTGGCCCGATTATTGAGGGCGAACTCCGCCAAAGGCAAAAAAGCAACCCAATCATCCTGATCCGCAGACACAAAACACCTCAAATATGTCTCCAAGGTCTGATTAGTCCGCTCGGTCTGGCCATTAGTCTGAGGATGGAAAGCAGATGAAAAAGACAAATCTATGCCCATCCTAGCACAGAATGCCCGCCAAAATCTAGACACGAATTGGGTCCCTCTGTCAGAAACGATATTCTCCGGAATACCATGCAAACGAACAACATTTTGAAAAAACAGAGGAACCAACTCGGAAGAAGAAGGCAACTTAGGCAAGGGAACCAGATGGACCATCTTAGAGAAACGGTCACACACCACCCAGATGACAGACATCTTCTGAGAAACAGGCAGATCCGAAATAAAATCCATCGAGATGTGCGTCCAAGGCCTCTTCGGGATAGGCAAGGGTAACAACAATCCACTAGCCCGAGAACAACAAGGCTTGGCCCGAGCACAAATGTCACAAGACTGCACAAAGCCTCGCACATCTCGTGACAGGGAAGGCCACCAGAAGGACCTTGCCACCAAATCCCTGGTACCAAAGATTCCAGGATGACCTGCCAACGCAGAAGAATGAACCTCAGAGATGACTCTACTGGTCCAATCATCAGGAACAAACAGTCTACCAGGTGGGCAACGATCAGGTCTATCCGCCTGAAACTCCTGCAAGGCCCGCCGCAGGTCTGGAGAAACGGCAGACAATATCACTCCATCTTTAAGGATACCTGTGGGCTCAGAATTACCAGGGGAGTCAGGCTCAAAACTCCTAGAAAGGGCATCCGCCTTAACATTCTTAGAACCCGGTAGGTAAGACACCACAAAATTAAACCGAGAGAAAAACAACGACCAGCGCGCTTGTCTAGGATTCAGGCGCCTGGCAGACTCAAGGTAAATTAAATTTTTGTGGTCAGTCAATACCACCACCTGATGTCTGGCCCCCTCAAGCCAGTGACGCCACTCCTCAAAAGCCCACTTCATGGCCAAAAGCTCCCGATTCCCAATATCATAATTCCGCTCGGCGGGCGAAAATTTACGGGAAAAAAAAGCACAAGGTCTCATCACGGAGCAGTCGGAACTTCTCTGCGACAACACCGCCCCAGCTCCGATTTCAGAAGCGTCGACCTCAACCTGAAAAGGAAGAGCAACATCAGGCTGACGCAACACTGGGGCGGAAGAAAAGCGGCGCTTGAGCTCCCGAAAGGCCTCCACAGCATCAGGGGACCAATCAGCAACATCAGCACCCTTCTTAGTCAAATCAGTCAATGGTTTTACAACATCAGAAAAACCAGCAATAAATCGACGATAAAAGTTAGCAAAGCCCAAAAATTTCTGAAGACTCTTAAGAGAAGAGGGTTGCGTCCAATCACCAATAGCCTGAACCTTGACAGGATCCATCTCGATGGAAGAGGGGGAAAAAATGTATCCCAAGAAGGAAATCTTCTGAACCCCAAAAACACACTTAGAACCCTTCACACACAAGGAATTAGACCGCAAAACCTGAAAAACCCTCCTGACCTGCTGGACATGAGAGTCCCAGTCATCCGAAAAAATCAGAATATCATCCAGATACACTATCATAAATTTATCCAAATAATCGCGGAAAATGTCATGCATAAAGGACTGGAAGACTGAAGGGGCATTTGAAAGACCAAAAGGCATCACCAAATACTCAAAATGGCCCTCGGGCGTATTAAATGCGGTTTTCCACTCATCCCCCTGCTTGATTCGCACCAAATTATACGCCCCACGGAGATCAATCTTAGAGAACCACTTGGCCCCCTTTATACGAGCAAACAAATCAGTAAGCAGTGGTAACGGATATTGATATTTAACAGTGATTTTATTCAAAAGTTGATAATCAATACACGGCCTCAAAGAGCCGTCTTTCTTAGACACAAAGAAAAAACCGGCTCCTAAGGGAGATGACGAAGGACGAATATGTCCCTTTTCCAAGGACTCCTTTATATATTCTCGCATAGCAGCGTGTTCAGGCACAGACAGATTAAATAAACGACCCTTAGGGTATTTACTACCCGGGATCAAGTCTATGGCACAATCGCACTCCCGGTGCGGAGGTAGTGAACCAACCTTGGGTTCTTCAAAAACGTCACGAAAGTCAGACAAGAATTCAGGAATCTCAGAGGGAATAAATGATGAAATGGAAACCAAAGGTACGTCCCCATGAGTTCCTTTACATCCCCAGCTTAACACAGACATAGCTCTCCAGTCGAGGACTGGGTTATGAGATTGCAGCCATGGCAATCCCAGCACCAAAACATCATGTAGATTATACAGCACCAGAAAGCGAATAACCTCCTGGTGATCCGGATTAACACGCATAGTCACTTGTGTCCAGTATTGTGGTTTATTACTAGCCAATGGGGTGGAGTCAATCCCTTTCAGAGGTATCGGAGCCTCCAATGGCTCCAAATCATACCCACAGCGTTTGGCAAAGGACCAATCCATAAGACTCAAAGCAGCGCCAGAGTCGACATAGGCGTCCGCGGTAATAGATGACAAAGAACAAATCAGGGTCACAGATAGAATAAACTTAGACTGTAAAGTGCTAATTGAAACAGACTTGTCAGGCTTCTTAGTACGCTTAAAGCATGCTGATATAACATGAGTTGAATCACCACAATAGAAGCACAACCCATTTTTTCGTCTAAAATTCTGCCGCTCGCTTCTGGACAGAATTCTATCACATTGCATATTTTCTGGCGTTTTCTCAGTAGACACCGCCAAATGGTGCACAGGTTTGCGCTCCCGCAGACGCCTATCGATCTGAATAGCCATCGTCATGGACTCATTCAGACTCGCAGGCACAGGGAACCCCACCATAACATCCTTAATGGCATCAGAGAGACCTTCTCTGAAAATCGCCGCCAGGGCGCACTCATTCCACTGAGTAAGCACAGACCATTTGCGGAATTTTTGGCAGTATATTTCAGCTTCATCTTGCCCCTGAGACAAGGACATCAAGGCCTTTTCCGCCTGAAGCTCTAAATGAGGTTCCTCATAAAGCAACCCCAAGGCCAGAAAAAACGCATCCACATTGAGCAACGCAGGATCCCCTGGTGCCAATGCAAAAGCCCAGTCTTGAGGGTCGCCCCGGAGCAAGGAAATTACAATCCTGACCTGCTGTGCAGGGTCTCCGGCAGAGCGAGACTTCAGGGACAAAAACAATTTGCAATTATTTTTAAAATTTTGAAAGTGAGATCTATTCCCCGAGAAGAATTCAGGCAAAGGAATTCTAGGCTCAGACATAGGTGCATGAACAACAAAATCTTGCAAATTTTGTACCTTTGTGGCGAGATTATTCAAACCTGTAGCTACACTCTGAAGATCCATTTGAAACAGGTGAACACAGAGCCATTCAAGGATTAGAAGGAGAGGAAGAGAGGAAGGCTGCAGTATAGGCAGACTAGCAAGTGATTCAATTAAGAGCACACTCAGAACTAGAGGGAAAAAAAAAAAAAATTGTAGCAGACTTCTTTTTTTCTCTCCTTTCTCAGCCAGTAATTTAACCCTTTTTTGGGCCGGTCAAACTGTCATGATTCTCAATGGCGAGAGAACATAGCCCAGCATATATGAGAACTAGCTCTTGGAAGATGGAAACTATACTGACCATGAACTAAACCTGCCGCACAACTAGAAGTGGCCGGGTAGCATGCCTACGTTTTTTTATCCCTAGATGCCCAGCGCCAGCCGGAGAACTACCTAATCCTAGCAGAGGAAAAGACAGTCCTGGCTCACCTCTAGAGAAATTTTCCCAAAAGGCAGACAGAGGCCCCCACATATATTGGCGGTGATTTAAGATGAAATGACAAACGTAGTATGAAAATAGGTTTAGCAAAATCGAGGTCCGCTTACTAGATAGCATGAAGACAGAAAGGGCACTTTCATGGTCAGCAGAAAACCCTATCAAAACACCATCCAGAAATTACTTTAAGACTCTAGCATTAACTCATAACACCAGAGTGGCAATTTCCGCTCACAAGAGCTTTCCAGACACAGTAACGAAACAGCAGCTGTGAACAGGAACAAAATGCAAAAACACACAAGGACAAAAGTCCAACTTAGCTGGGAGTTGTCTAGTAGCAGGAACATGCACAGAAAGGCTACTGATTACATTGTTGACCGGCATGAAACTGACAGAGGAGCAAGGTTATATAGCGACTCCCACATCCTGATAGGAGCAGGTGAACAGAGGGGATGATGCACACAAGTTAAATTCCACAAGTGGCCACAGGGGGAGCCCAGAATCCAATTTCACAACAGCCTTTCTTTTGTAATTTTGGTTTTCATCCTCGTTTTTCTTCAGGGCAGCTTGAGCCTTCTGACTGTCCTGGTGTGGATTCTGTGGTGGACAGGTTGCAGCAAATTTGGACTCATGTGGTGGACAATTTGACGTTGTCTCAGGAAAAGGCTCAACGTTTTGCTAACCGTCGTCGGTGTGTTGGTCCCCGGCTTCGTGTTGGGGATTTGGTCTGGTTGTCTTCTCGTCATGTTCCTATGAAGGTTTCTTCCCCTAAGTTCAAGCCTCGCTTTATTGGGCCTTATAAGATTTCTGAAATTAATATTCCGGTGTCTTTTCGTTTGGCCCTTCCAGCTTCCTTTTCCATTCATAATGTGTTCCATAGATCCTTGTTGCGGAGATATGTGGTACCTATGGTTCCCTCCGTTGATCCTCCTGCTCCGGTGTTGGTTGAGGGAAAATTGGAATATGTGGTGGAGAAGATTTTGGATTCTCGTTTTTCGAGGCGGAAGCTTCAGTATCTGGTCAAGTGGAAGGGTTATGGCCAGGAGGATAATTCTTGGGTTGTGGCCTCCGATGTTCATGCTGCCGATTTGGTTCATGCTTTCCATTTGGCTCGTCCTGATCGGCCTGGGAGCTCTGGTGAGGGTTCGGTGACCCCTCCTCAAGGGGGGGGTACTGTTGTGAATTCCGTTCTGGAGCTCCCTCCTGTGGTTGCTAATGGTATTTTTGTGAGTTCTGCCCTTGGGCTCCCTCTGGTGGTTTCGAGTGGAACTGCTGCTCCTTTGGGTAGCTGTGGCAGCTGCCTTCACTAGGGTTGAGCGAAACGGGTCGTTCATTTTCAAAAGTCGCCGACTTTTGGCAAAGTCGGGTTTCATGAAACCCGATCCGACCCCTGTGCGGGGTCGGCCATGCGGTACGTGACTTTCGCGCCAAAGTCGCGTTTCAATGACGCGAAAAGCGCCATTTCTCAGCCAATGAAGGTGAACGCAGAGTGTGGGCAGCGTGATGACATAGGTCCTGGTCCCCACCATCTTAGAGAAGGGCATTGCAGTGATTGGCTTGCTGTCTGCAGCGTCATAGGGGCTATAAAGGGGCGTTCCCGCCGACCGCCATCTCACTGCTGCTGATCTGAGCTTAGGGAGAGGTTGCTGCCGCTTCATCAGAAGCAGGGATAGCGTTAGGTAGGGTCCATTAACCACCAAACCGCTTGTGCTGTAGCGATTTCCACTGTCCAACACCACCTTCGGTGTGCAGGGACAGTGGAAGCTACATTTTTTTTTTCTCTCAGCGCTGTAGCTCATTGGGCTGCCCTAGAAGGCTCCCTGATAGCTGTATTGCTGTGTGTACGCCACTGTGCAAACCAACTGCTTTTTTCAAAGCACAAATCCTCTTGTTCCTTCCTTTCTGCACAGCTATCTTTTTTGTTTGTCCACACTTTTTATTTAATTTGTGCATCAGTCCACTCCTTATTGCTGCCTGCCATACCTGCCTGAGATTACTGCAGGGAGATAGTAATTGTAGGACAGTCCCTGTTTTTTTTTTTTTTTTTGTGGGAGATTAAGATTGGCATTTCTGCTAGAGTGCCATCCCTGTGTGTGCCATCTCTCACTCAGTGGGCCATAGAAAGCCTATTTATTTTTTTGCTTGATTTGGGTTCTAAAATCTACCTGAAAACAAATCACTACATCAATCAGTGGGAGAAAAATATTGGCCTCAGGGCTTGTGTGCCACTCCTGACTCCTGTGTGTGCCATCTCTCACTCAGTGGGCCATAGAAAGACTTTTTTTTAATATTATTTGGTTTCTAAATTGTCCCTGAAAAAATAATTTTATCTTATTTGGTTTCTAAAGTCTCCCTGAAAAAAAATAAAAAAATAAAAAAACAGTGGGAGATTAATATTGCCCTTTCTGCTTGTGTGCCAGTCTTGACTCCTGGGTGTGCCATCTCTCTCTCTCAAATTGTGGGCCATAGAAAGCCTATTTATTTTTTTGCTTGATTTGGGTTCTAAAATCTACCTGAAAAAAAATCACTACATCAATCAGTGGGAGAAAAATATTGGCCTCAGTCAGGGCTTGTGTGCCACTCCTGACTCCTGTGTGTGCCATCTCTCACTCAGTGGGCCATAGAAAGCCTATTTATTTTTTTGCTTGATTTGGGTTCTAAAATCTACCTGAAAACAAATCACTACATCAATCAGTGGGAGAAAAATATTGGCCTCAGGGCTTGTGTGCCACTCCTGACTCCTGTGTGTGCCATCTCTCACTCAGTGGGCCATAGAAAGCCTATTTATTTTTTTGCTTGATTTGGGTTCTAAAATCTACCTGAAAAAAAATCACTACATCAATCAGTGGGAGAAAAATATTGGCCTCAGTCAGGGCTTGTGTGCCACTCCTGACTCCTGTGTGTGCCATCTCTCACTCAGTGGGCCATAGAAAGCCTATTTATTTTTTTGCTTGATTTGGGTTCTAAAATCTACCTGAAAAAAAATCACTACATCAATCAGTGGGAGAAAAATATTGGCCTCAGTCAGGGCTTGTGTGCCACTCCTGACTCCTGTGTGTGCCATCTCTCACTCAGTGGGCCATAGAAAGCCTATTTATTTTTTGCTTGATTTGGGTTCTAAAATCTATCTGAAAAAAGAATCACTACATCAATCAGTGGGAGAAAAATATTGGCCTCAGGGCTTGTGTGCCACTCCTGACTCCTGTGTGCCATCTCTCACTCAGTGGGCCATAGAAAGCCTATTTATTTTTTTGTTTGATTTGGGTTCTAAAATCTACCTGAAAAAAAATCACTACATCAATCAGTGGGAGAAAAATATTGGCCTCAGGGCTTGTGTGCCACTCCTGACTCCTGTGTGTGCCATCTCTCACTCAGTGGGCCATAGAAAGCCTTTTTTTTATTATTTGGTTTCTAAATTGTCCCTGAAAAAATCATTTTATCTTATTTGGTTTCTAAAGTCTCCCTGAAAAAAAATAAAAAAACAGTGGGAGATTAATATTGCCCTTTCTGCTTGTGTGCCAGTCTTGACTCCTGGGTGTGCCATCTCTCTCTCTCAAATTGTGGGCCATAGAAAGCCTATTTATTTTTTTGCTTGATTTGGGTTCTAAAATCTACCTGAAAACAAATCACTACATCAATCAGTGGGAGAAAAATATTGGCCTCAGGGCTTGTGTGCCACTCCTGACTCCTGTGTGTGCCATCTCTCACTCAGTGGGCCATAGAAAGCCTTTTTTTTAATTATTATTTGGTTTCTAAATTGTCCCTGAAAAAATCATTTTATCTTATTTGGTTTCTAAAGTCTCCCTGAAAAAAAATAAAAAAATAAAAAAACAGTGGGAGATTAATATTGCCCTTTCTGCTTGTGTGCCAGTCTTGACTCCTGGGTGTGCCATCTCTCTCTCTCAAATTGTGGGCCATAGAAAGCCTATTTATTTTTTTGCTTGATTTGGGTTCTAAAATCTACCTGAAAAAAAATCACTACATCAATCAGTGGGAGAAAAATATTGGCCTCAGTCAGGGCTTGTGTGCCACTCCTGACTCCTGTGTGTGCCATCTCTCACTCGGTGGGCCATAGAAAGCCTATTTATTTTTTTGCTTGATTTGGGTTCTAAAATCTACCTGAAAAAAAATCACTACATCAATCAGTGGGAGAAAAATACTGGCCTCAGTGAGGGCTTGTGTGCCACTCCTGACTCCTGTGTGTGCCATCTCTCACTCAGTGAGCCATAGAAAGCCTATTTATTTTTTTGCTTGATTTGGGTTCTAAAATCTACCTGAAAAAAAATCACTACATCAATCAGTGGGAGAAAAATATTGGCCTCAGTCAGGGCTTGTGTGCCACTCCTGACTCCTGTGTGTGCCATCTCTCACTCAGTGAGCCATAGAAAGCCTATTTATTTTTTTGCTTGATTTGGGTTCTAAAATCTACCTGAAAAAAAATCACTACATCAATCAGTGGGAGAAAAATATTGGCCTCAGTCAGGGCTTGTGTGCCTCTCCTGACTCCTGTGTGTGCCATCTCTCACTCAGTGGGCCATAGAAAGCCTTTTTTTATTATTATTATTTGGTTTCTAAATTGTCCCTGAAAAAATCATTTTATCTTATTTGGTTTCTAAAGTCTCCCTGAAAAAAAATAAAAAAATAAAAAAACAGTGGGAGATTAATATTGCCCTTTCTGCTTGTGTGCCAGTCTTGACTCCTGGGTGTGCCATCTCTCTCTCTCAAATTGTGGGCCATAGAAAGCCTATTTATTTTTTTGCTTAATTTGGGTTCTAAAATCTACCTGAAAAAAAATCACTACATCAATCAGTGGGAGAAAAATATTGGCCTCAGTCAGGGCTTGTGTGCCACTCCTGACTCCTGTGTGTGCCATCTCTCACTCAGTGGGCCATAGAAAGCCTATTTATTTTTTTGCTTGATTTGGGTTCTAAAATCTACCTGAAAAAAAATCACTACATCAATCAGTGGGAGAAAAATATTGGCCTCAGGGCTTGTGTGCCACTCCTGACTCCTGTGTGTGCCATCTCTCACTCAGTGGGCCATAGAAAGCCTTTTTTTTTTATTATTTGGTTTCTAAATTGTCCCTGAAAAAATCATTTTATCTTATTTGGTTTCTAAAGTCTCCCTGAGAAACAAAAAAAAAAATTAGGTGGGAGATTAATATTGACATTTGTGCTTGAGTGACAGTCCTGCGTGTGTGGCATCTCTGTGATTTGGTGCCACAGAAAACAGAGTGTGTAACATTGTGCCTGATTTTCCTTGTGGTCTCACCAACCTGTTAAGGGATATTGAAATCATTCTGAAGTTATAGCTCACCGTGTAAGTTGTTTGACAGCAACAAATAAAGTTACTTTGGTTAAGTTTTTAAAACAATGAGGAAGTCTGGTGCAAGAGGTCGTGGCAGTGGGCGTTCATTGTCAGCTGGTAATGATGGTAGTGGTAGTGGAGCATCAGGTGGTCGTGGGGATAAAAATATTCCACCTAAGTCTGGAGCTGTGGAGCCAGTTTCGTCGTCTGGCTACACAAGGCCTCGAACGCTCTCTTTTCTGGGAGTAGGAAAACCGCTTTTAAAGCCGGAGCAGCAACAGCAAGTTTTGGCTTACATTGCAGACTCAGCCTCTAGCTCTTCTGCCTCCTCTTCTGAAACTGGTAAATGTAAAAGCAGCGCATCGCTTGTGGATGTTCACGGTCAGGGACAAGTCACTTCCTTGTCCTCTTCAGCAAAAACTACAACAAGAGAGAAGGATGCAGCAGGCGACACAACGGGTTACTCCATGGAGCTCTTTACACATACCGTCCCTGGCTTAGAAAGTGAAACACTTAACAGGCCATGCCCATTACAAGTAGATTCTGACGTGGAGTGCACTGATGCACAGCCACAGCCAGAGTACTATGCTGCTCCTTTGACTCAGACCACAACATTGCCCTCTCAGGGTACTGATCCACAATCAGACCCTGATGAGACTATGTTGCCCCGCCACGAACGCTATACCACCGACCGACACAGTGACACAGACGAAGTTGCACACGAGCTCGAAGAGGAGGTAATAGATGACCCAGTTGTTGACCCCGATTGGCATCCATTGGGGGAACAGGGTGCAGGCGGCAGTAGTTCAGAAGCTCAGGTGGAGGAGGGGCCGCAGCAGGCATCAACATCGCAACAGGTTCCATCTGCCGGGCCCGTATCTGGCCCAAAACGCGTGTCAAAGCCAAAAACTGTTGGAGGACAGCGTGGCCATCTGGTTAAAGCTCAGTCTGCAATCCCTGAAAAGGGATCCGATGCTAGGAAGAGTGCAGTCTGGCATTTTTTTAAACAACATCCAATTGATCAGCGCAAAGTCATCTGTCAAAAATGTTCAACTAGCTTAAGCAGAGGTCAGAATCTGAAAAGTCTCAATACTAGTTGCATGCATAGACACTTAACCACCATGCATTTTCAAGCCTGGACTAACTACCAAACGTCCCTTAAGGTTGTAGCACCCTCGGCCAATGAAGCTAGTCAGCAACGCAACATCCCTTCCGTCACTGTAAGGCCACCATTTTCCGCACCACCGGCAGTATCTGTGCAGGTTTCTTTGCCAGCCAAAAGCAGTCAGGGTCAGGGAATCACCAGTTTTGTAGGAGGAAATATTGCATCTAGGGCACCGGCGGAAACAATACTGTCTCCAACCGTCTCTCAGTCTGCCATGTACACCGGCACACCCGAAAGTTCCACGATCTCCAGCTCTCCAGTCCAGCTCACACTACATGAGACTCTGGTTAGAAAAAGGAAGTACTTATCCTCACATCCGCGTACACAGGGTTTTAACGCCCACATAGCTAGACTAATCTCGTTAGAGATGATGCCCTACCGGTTAGTTGAAAGCGAAGCTTTCAAAGCCCTGATGGAGTACACTGAACCACGATACGAGCTACCCAGTCGACACTTTTTTTCCAGAAAAGCCATCCCAGCCCTGCACCAGCATGTTAAACAGCGCATCGTCCATGCACTCAGGCAATCTGTGAGTACAAAGGTGCACCTGACTACAGATGCATGGACCAGTAGGCATGGCCAGGGACGTTATGTGTCCATCACGGCACACTGGGTGAATGTGGTGGATGCAGGGTCCACAGGGGACATCAATTTCGGGACAGTTGTGCCTAGCCCACGGTCTAGGAAACAGTTGGCTGTAGGCGTTCGCACCCCCTCCTCCTCCTCGTCCTCCTGCAGAAGCTACAGCTCTTCCACAGACCGCAGTCGGCCAACCACTCCATCGGCAGATGACACTGTTGCACACCAGTTGTCCCATTATGGGCCAGCTACTGGCAAGCGTCAGCAGGCTGTATTGGCTATGAAGTGTTTGGGCGACAACAGACACACCGCGGAAGTTCTGTCCGAGTTCTTGCAACAAGAAACGCAGTCGTGGCTGGGCACAGTAGATCTTGAGGCAGGCAAGGTAGTGAGTGATAACGGAAGGAATTTCATGGCTGCCATCTCCCTTTCCCAACTGAAACACATTCCTTGCCTGGCTCACACCTTAAACCTGGTGGTGCAGTGCTTATTGAAAACTTATCCTGGGTTCTCCGACCTGCTCCTCAAAGTGCGTGGACTTTGCTCACATATCCGACGTTCGCCTGTACACTCCAGCCGTATGCAGACCTATCAGCAGTCTTTGAACCTTCCCCAGCATCGCCTAATCATAGACGTTGCAACAAGGTGGAACTCAACACTGCACATGTTTCAGAGACTGTGCCAACAGAGGCGGGCTGTTATGTTTTTGTGGGAGGATACACATACACGGGCAGGCAGTAGGATGGCAGACATGGAGTTGTCAGGTGTGCAGTGGTCGAAGATACAAGACATGTGTCAAGTCCTTCAGTGTTTTGAGGAATGCACACGGCTGGTTAGTGCAGACAACGCCATAATAAGCATGAGCATCCCCCTAATGTGTCTGCTGATGCAAAGTTTGACGCACATAAAGGATCAGGCGTCTGCACCAGAGGAAGAGGAAAGCCTTGATGACAGTCAGCCATTGTCTGGTCAGGGCAGTGTACAGGACGAGGTAGCGGGCGAAGAGGAGGTGGAGGACGAGGAGGATGATGGGGATGAGTATATTTTTTATGCGGAAGCTTTCCCGGGGGCACTGCAACTTGGTTGCGTGGCAATGCCGGGTTCTGGTTTTTTGAGGGACACAAGTGACGTAGATTTGCCTGAAACTGCCCCTCAACCAATCACAACCGGAGATTTCACAACTGGAACTTTGGCCCACATGGTGGATTATGCCTTACGTATCCTAAAAAGGGACACACGCATTACGAAAATGATGAACGATGACGATTACTGGTTGGCCTGCCTCCTTGATCCACGCTATAAAGGCAAATTGCAAAATATTATGCCACATGAGAACTTGGAACTAATATTAGCAACCAAACAATCAACTCTTGTTGACCGTTTGCTTCATGCATTCCCAGCACACAGCGCACGTGATCGTTCTCACACGAGCTCCAGGGGGCAGCAGACTAGGAGTGTTAGGGGTGCACACATCAGAAGTGGCGTTGGACAGAGGGGTTTTCTGACCAGGTTGTGGAGTGATTTTGCTATGACCGCAGACATGACAGGTACTGCTGCATCAATTGAAAGTGACAGGAGACAACATTTGTCCAGTATGGTTACTAACTATTTTTCATCCCTTATCGATGTTCTCCCTCAACCGTCATTCCCATTTGATTACTTGGCATCAAAATTAGACACCTGGCCAGAATTGGCAGAATATGCATTGCAGGAGCTTGCTTGCCCGGCAGCAAGTGTCCTATCAGAAAGAGTATTCAGTGCTGCAGGTTCAATATTAACCGAAAAAAGGACTCGTCTGGCTACCCAAAATGTTGATGATCTAACATTCATTAAAATGAACCACAACTGGATTTCGAAATCTTTTGCCCCACCTTGCCCGGCCGACACCTAGCTTTCCTATGAAAAGCTCTTGCCTGTGGACTACTGTGAATTATTTTCTAATGTCTAATTTGCTGCAGCTGATTGTCCAGCATACGACATGTTTACACCTCCCTAAATGGCCAAACTCCCCACACGGGGCCGTGGTATTGCGACTTGGCGCAAGCACCCGTGAGACTGCTGTTTGTCTGAAGAGGTGGGTGTGCTCGCTTTTGGTCGACGGCATTGCTACTGGGTCCCTCATAGTACAATAAAGTGTCTCTGGCGGTGGTGGTGCGCACCCAACGTCAGACACACTGTTGTAACATGAGGGGCCCTGAGCCTGTACCGCCGGCCACAAGAGAGTTCACCCACCCCCAGGTCAAACATTGCTCTACCACTTCCACAGTTATCTCTCACACTTCCACCAATGTTTAGTCTATGCGCTGACATCCTTCCATACCTGCCACTGACAATACCATTGTGTTGACATGTATGATGGTACTTAACATAGTCAGGGGCAGTGTCCTCTATTTACCACAGTAAATACTTTGCGCTAAATTAGTAGGTCGGAAACAACGCAGAGGATCCCACCTCTGAACCTAATTATTGCACCCTTTAGTGTTTTTGTTTTGTTTTAATGCGAGACATTCACATTTATTTGTTGTTTTGGACTACTAACTGGCAGACACTCATTACAATCGGCCTCCGTTGACCAGACCACTGCTGCCCGTGTACACCTGGAACCAATTATAAAGTGCCTACAGCCAGCCCATTTTATTATGTTAGGCCTTCCAAGCCTGTCTGCGGTCCCTCTTTCCACTAGGCCTCCACTGACCAGACCACTGCTGCCCGTGTACCCCTGGAACCAATTATAAAGTGCCTACAGCCAGCCCATTTTATTATGTTAGGCCTTCGAAGCCTGTCTGTGGTCCCTCCTTCCACTAGGCCTCCACTGACCAGATCACTGCTGCCCGTGTACCCCTGGAACCAATTATAAAGTGCCTACAGCCAGCCCATTTTATTATGTTAGGCCTTCGAAGCCTGTCTGCGGTCCCTCCTTCCACTAGGCCTCTACTGACCAGACCACTGCTGCCCATGTACCCCTGGAACCAATTATAAAGTGCCTACAGCCAGCCCATTTTATTATGTTAGGCCTTCGAAGCCTGTCTGCGGTCCCTCCTTCCACTAGGCCTCCACTGACCAGACCACTGCTGCCCGTGTACCCCTGGAACCAATTATAAATTGCCTACAGCCAGCCCATGTTATTATGTTAGGCCTTCGAAGCCTGTCTGCGGTCCCTCCTTCCACTAGGCCTCCACTGACAAGACCACTGCTGCCCGTGTACCCCTGGAATCAATTATAAAGTGCCTACAGCCAGCCCATTTTATTATGTTAGGCCTTCGAAGCCTGTCTGCGGTCCCTCCTTCCACTAGGCCTCCACTGACCAGACCACTGCTGCCCGTGTACCCCTGGAACCAATTATAAAGTGCCTACAGTCAGCCCATTTTATTATGTTAGGCCTTCGAAGCCTGTCTGCGGTCCCTCCTTCCACTAGGCCTCCACTGACCAGACCACTGCTGCCCGTGTACCCCTGGAACCAATTATAAAGTGCCTACAGCCAGCCCATTTTATTATGTTAGGCCTTCGAAGCCTGTCTGCGGTCCCTCCTTCCACTAGGCCTCCACTGACCAGACCACTGCTGCCCGTGTACCCCTGGAACCAATTATAAAGTGCCTACAGCCAGCCCATTTTATTATGTTAGGCCTTCGAAGCCTGTCTGCGGTCCCTCCTTCCACTAGGCCTCCACTGACCAGACCACTGCTGCCCGTGTACCCCTGGAACCAATTATAAAGTGCCTACAGCCAGCCCATTTTATTATGTTAGGCCTTCGAAGCCTGTCTGCGGTCCCTCCTTCCACTAGGCCTCCACTGACCAGACCACTGCTGCCCGTGTACCCCTGGAACCAATTATAAAGTGCCTACAGCCAGCCCATTTTATTATGTTAGGCTTTCGAAGCCTGTCTGCGGTCCCTCCTTCCACTAGGCCTCCACTGACCAGACCACTGCTGCCCGTGTACCCCTGGAACCAATTATAAAGTGCCTACAGCCAGCCCATTTTATTATGTTAGGCCTTCGAAGCCTGTCTGCGGTCCCTCCTTCCACTAGGCCTCCACTGACCAGACCACTGCTGCCCGTGTACCCCTGGAACCAATTATAAAGTGCCTACAGCCAGCCCATTTTATTATGTTAGGCCTTCGAAGCCTGTCTGCGGTCCCTCCTTCCACTAGGCCTCCACTGACCAGACCACTGCTGCCCGTGTACCCCTGGAACCAATTATAAAGTGCCTACAGCCAGCCCATTTTATTATGTTAGGCCTTCGAAGCCTGTCTGCGGTCCCTCCTTCCACTAGGCCTCCACTGACCAGACCACTGCTGCCCGTGTACCCCTGGAACCAATTATAAAGTGCCTACAGCCAGCCCATTTTATTATGTTAGGCCTTCGAAGCCTGTCTGCGGTCCCTCCTTCCACTAGGCCTCCACTGACCAGACCACTGCTGCCCGTGTACCCCTGGAACCAATTATAAAGTGCCTACAGCCAGCCCATTTTTTTATGTTAGGCCTTCGAAGCCTGTCTGCGGTCCCTCCTTCCACTAGGCCTCCACTGACCAGACCACTGCTGCCCGTGTACCCCTGGAACCAATTATAAAGTGCCTACAGCCAGCCCATTTTATTATGTTAGGCCTTCGAAACCTGTCTGCGGTCCCTCCTTCCACTAGGCCTCCACTGACCAGACCACTGCTGCCCGTGTACCCCTGGAACCAATTATAAAGTGCCTACAGCCAGCCCATTTTATTATGTTAGGCCTTCGAAGCCTGTCTGCGGTCCCTCCTTCCACTAGGCCTCCACTGACCAGACCACTGCTGTCCGTGTACCCCTGGAACCAATTATAAAGTGCCTACAGCCAGCCCATTTTATTATGTTAGGCCTTCGAAGCCTGTCTGCGGTCCCTCCTTCCACTAGGCCTCCACTGACCAGACCACTGCTGCCCGTGTACCCCTGGAACCAATTATAAAGTGCCTACAGCCAGCCCATTTTATTATGTTAGGCCTTCGAAGCCTGTCTGCGGTCCCTCCTTCCACTAGGCCTCTGATTAACTGCTGTTTTTTAAAAAAATTGGTGGTTCCGGCCTACTAACGGTGTCTGCCCCTGCCTGGTGTTGTCCTCAACTGAATAAAGCTGAGCTTCTACCTTCTGGCTCTGATTAAGCTTTTTTTTTTTTTTTTTTTTTAATTGCTGGATGGGGCCTAATACCTCTATGTGCTGCTCCCTGGTGTTTGTCCTCAACTGAATAAAGCTGAGCTTCTACCTTCTGGCTCTCATTAAGTGCTGTTTTTTAAAAAATTGGTGGTTCCGGCCTACTAACGGTGACTGCCCCTGCCTGGTGTTGTCCTCAACTGAATAAAGCTGAGCTTCTACCTTCTGGCTCTCATTAAGTGCTGTTTTTAAAAAAATTGGTGGTTCCGGCCTACTAACGGTGTCTGCCCCTGCCTGGTGTTGTCCTCAACTGAATAAAACTGAGCTTCTACCTTCTGGCTCTGATTAACTGCTGTTTTTTAAAAAATTGGTGGTTCCGGCCTACTAACGGTGTCTGCCCCTGCCTGGTGTTGTCCTCAACTGAATAAAGCTGAGCTTCTACCTTCTGGCTCTGATTAACTGCTGTTTTTTAAAAAATTGGTGGTTCCGGCCTACTAACGGTGTCTGCCCCTGCCTGGTGTTGTCCTCAACTGAATAAAGCTGAGCTTCTACCTTCTGGCTCTGATTAACTGCTGTTTTTTAAAAAATTGGTGGTTCCGGCCTACTAACGGTGTCTGCCCCTGCCTGGTGTTGTCCTCAACTGAATAAAGCTGAGCTTCTACCTTCTGGCTCTGTTTAACTGCTGTTTTTTAAAAAATTGGTGGTTCCGGCCTACTAACGGTGTCTGCCACTGCCTGGTGTTGTCCTCAACTGAATAAAGCTGAGCTTCTACCTTCTGGCTCTGATTAACTGCTGTTTTTTAAAAAATTGGTGGTTCCGGCCTACTAACGGTGTCTGCCCCTGCCTGGTGTTGTCCTCAACTGAATAAAGCTGAGCTTCTACCTTCTGGCTCTGATTAACTGCTGTTTTTTAAAAAATTGGTGGTTCCGGCCTACTAACGGTGTCTGCCCCTCCCTGGTGTTGTCCTCAACTGAATAAAGCTGAGCTTCTACCTTCTGGCTCTGATTAAGCTTTTTTTTTTTTTTTTTTAATTGCTGGATGGGGCCTAATACCTCTGTTTGCTGCTCCCTGGTGTTTGTCCTCAACTGAATAAAGCTGAGCTTCTACCTTCTGGCTCTCATTAAGTGCTGTTTTTTAAAAAATTGGTGGTTCCGGCCTACTAACGGTGTCTGCCCCTCCCTGGTGTTGTCCTCAACTGAATAAAGCTGAGCTTCCACCTTCTGGCTCTCTTTAAGTGCTGTGTTTGTAAAAATTCGTGGTTCCGGCCTACTAACGGTGTCTGCCCCTGCCTGGTGTTGTCCTCAACTGAATAAAGCTGAGCTTCTACCTTCTGGCTCTCATTAAGTGCTGTTTTTTAAAAAATTGGTGGTTCCGGCCTACTAACGGTGTCTGCCCCTGCCTGGTGTTGTCCTCAACTGAATAAAACTGAGCTTCTACCTTCTGGCTCTGATTAACTGCTGTTTTTTAAAAAATTGGTGGTTCCGGCCTACTAACGGTGTCTGCCCCTGCCTGGTGTTGTCCTCAACTGAATAAAGCTGAGCTTCTACCTTCTGGCTCTGATTAACTGCTGTTTTTTAAAAAATTGGTGGTTCCGGCCTACTAACGGTGTCTGCCCCTGCCTGGTGTTGTCCTCAACTGAATAAAGCTGAGCTTCTACCTTCTGGCTCTGATTAACTGCTGTTTTTTAAAAAATTGGTGGTTCCGGCCTACTAACGGTGTCTGCCCCTGCCTGGTGTTGTCCTCAACTGAATAAAGCTGAGCTTCTACCTTCTGGCTCTGTTTAACTGCTGTTTTTTAAAAAATTGGTGGTTCCGGCCTACTAACGGTGTCTGCCACTGCCTGGTGTTGTCCTCAACTGAATAAAGCTGAGCTTCTACCTTCTGGCTCTGATTAACTGCTGTTTTTTAAAAAATTGGTGGTTCCGGCCTACTAACGGTGTCTGCCCCTGCCTGGTGTTGTCCTCAACTGAATAAAGCTGAGCTTCTACCTTCTGGCTCTGATTAACTGCTGTTTTTTAAAAAATTGGTGGTTTCGGCCTACTAACGGTGTCTGCCCCTCCCTGGTGTTGTCCTCAACTGAATAAAGCTGAGCTTCTACCTTCTGGCTCTGATTAAGCTTTTTTTTTTTTTTTTTTAATTGCTGGATGGGGCCTAATACCTCTATTTGCTGCTCCCTGGTGTTTGTCCTCAACTGAATAAAGCTGAGCTTCTACCTTCTGGCTCTCATTAAGTGCTGTTTTTTAAAAAATTGGTGGTTCCGGCCTACTAACGGTGTCTGCCCCTCCCTGGTGTTGTCCTCAACTGAATAAAGCTGAGCTTCCACCTTCTGGCTCTCTTTAAGTGCTGTGTTTGTAAAAATAGGTGGTTATGGGCCTACTAACGGTGTCTGCCCCTGCCTGGTGTTGTCCTCAACTGAATAAAGCTGAGCTTCTACCTTCTGCCTCTGATTAACTGCTGTTTTTTAAAAAATTGGTGGTTCCGGCCTACTAACGGTGTCTGCCCCTGCCTGGTGTTGTCCTCAACTGTATAAAGCTGAGCTTCTACCTTCTGGCTTTTGGCCTATACTATCAGATATTAAACTGCATTTGGCCTACTAGTGTGGTTAGGCCCTTGAAACAGTGTCTGCTGCTCTTGGGTTTGCTACTCCACTGAACAAAGCAATGCCGCCTGTTTAGTCCTGTTACCAATTTTGAACTGCATTTAGCCTACTTTATTCTTTGGCCCTATATCTGTTTCCTCCTCATCCTGCCCATTGCCCAGCCACTGCTAGATGAGTCTGCTTTTACATTGACCTAGACCACTACATTCCCCTTGCACTCTACACAGCCAGAATCTGACCCTGCTGAAAGTAAGGTTCCCCTTCCCGCATGTTATACCACCTTACACAGGGACAAAGAGGAAGGTGCAGATGAAAGTGCAGGTTCCTTCATCAGGTGGGGGGGGGCATACTCGTTGGTGACGTCACTGGCACAGGGCCCCTCAGAGTACGCAAAAGTGTCACTGCTGGTGGGAGGCACCCCCGCCATGCAAACACACCGCCGTACTTTGAGGGGCCCTGTGCCAGTGCCAATGCGAACGAGTGGGCCCCCCCTGCTTGCTCAGGATCACAGCACTTGCAACGTTGAAATACTTACCTCTCCCTGCTCCACCGCCGTGACGTAGTCCGCGTTTCCTGGGCCCACGAAAAACTTGAGCCAGCCCTACTCCCCCCACAACTTTTGCCAAATGACCCCCAATTTCCTATGCCCAACTATTATTATAAAGTTAATTAAGATTGACAAGCTTCAGAAACAAGAATGGATGTTTTTGGCATTAAAATGGGCACTGTAGGTGTTTTCCTGGCCTCCACTCACTGCCGACTATGCTTCACCATTGACTTGCATTGGGTTTCGTGTTTCGGTCGATCCCCGACTTTCAGTGATAATCGGCCGACTGCACTCGACTCGACTCTGGACAAAGTCGGGTTTCACAAAACCCGACTCGATCTTAAAAAAATGAAAGTCGCTCAACCCTAGCCTTCACTAATCGCCTTGCCTGGGTTTGTTATTTAAACCTGCTCTGGGCTTTAGTTCATGCCAGCTGTCAATGTCCTTGGCTTGGATTTGGTTCTCTCCTTGGATTTCTCATATGGTCTGTCCTTGTCAGCAAAAGATAAGTTTTTGCTAGTCCTTGTTTGTCCATTTGCATGGACTCTATTGCTCTGCAATTATGTCTCTTTTTGTCCAGCTTGTCACTATGTCATATTCAGGCTAGCTGGAAGCTCTGGTAAAGCAGATTTGCCCCTCCACACCGTGAGTCGGTGTGGAGTTCATTTTTGTAAACTCTGCGTGAATTTTGTAGTTTTTAATACTGACCGCACAGTATCCTTTTCTCTCTGTCTATCAAGTTTAGTATTGGCCTCCTTTGCTGAAATCTGATTTCATTTCTGTGTACGTCATTTCCCTCTTCACTCACAGCCAATATTTGTGGGGGGCTATCTTTCCTTTTGGGGTTTTCTCTGAGGCAAGATAGCTTTCTATTTCCTTCTTTAGGGGTAGTTAGTTCTTAGGCTGTGAAGAGGTGTCTAGGGAGAGTTAGCAACATCCCACGGTTATTACTAGTGTTGTTGTTAGGATTAGGGACTGCGGTCAGTAGAGATACCACCTTCTCAGAGCTCGTCCCATGTTGCGTTTTAGCCACCAGGTCATATCAGTGTGGCCTCTTAACCACCAGGTCATAACAGTACAGCTGGTCCACAATGTGTTAAATGCATCTCAAAAGAGGGAAAAGAAAGTTCTGAGCCATTTTTTTTTCCTTTGCAGCTTGCGTTGTCTTTTTTTTCCCCTTAATCTCTGGGTGGTTCAGGATTTTGGTGCTGATATGGAGGTTCAGGGTCTGTCCTTGCGCGTGGATCAACTCGCTGCAAGGGTACAGAGTATCCAAGATTATGTTGTCCAGACTCCGGTATTAGAGCCTAGAATTCCTATTCCTGATTTGTTTTCTGGGGATAACTCTAAATTTTTGAATTTTAAAAATAATTGCAGATTGTTTTTTGCTCTGAGACCCCGTTCCTCTGGTGACCCCATTCAGCAGGTGAAGATTGTTATTTCTTTGCTGCGTGGCAACCCGCAGGACTGGGCATTCTCCCTTGAGCCAGGAAATCCTGCATTGCTTAATATTGACGCATTTTTTCAAGCACTCGGATTGCTGTATGACGAGCCTAATTCTGTGGATCAGGCAGAAAAAACTTTGCTGGCTCTGTGTCAGGGTCAGGAAGCAGCAGAAGTATACTGCCAGAAATTTAGAAAGTGGTCTGTGCTCACAAAATGGAATGAGTATGCCCTGGCAGCGATTTTTAGAAAGGGTCTTTCTGAAGCCCTTACAGATGTTATGGTGGGGTTTCCTACGCCTGCTGGTCTGAATGAGTCAATGTCTTTGGCCATTCAGATTGATCGGTGCTTGCGCGAGCGCAAGGTGGTGCACCATATGGCAGTGTCCTCTGAGCGGAGTCCTGAGCCCATGCAATGTGATAGGATTTTGACAAGAGCAGAAAGGCAGAAATTCAGACGTCAGAATGGCCTGGGTTTTTACTGTGGTGATTCTGCTCATGCTATTTCTGATTGCCCTAAGCGTACTAAGCTTTCTATTTCCTTCTTTAGGGGTAGTTAGTTCTTAGGCTGTGAAGAGGTGTCTAGGGAGAGTTAGGAACATCCCACGGCTATTACTAGTGTTGTTGTTAGGATTAGGGACTGCGGTCAGTAGAGATACCACCTTCTCAGAGCTCATACCATGTTGTGTTTTAGCCACCAGGTCATATCAGTGTGGCCTCTTAACCACCAGGTCATAACACAGGACTAACCAGGCGGCATTGCTTTGTTCAGTGGAGGACCACTGTAATGAGAGGCTGACAGAGAGAGTAGGGCCAAATAAGTAACTAGGCTAAATGCTGTTCTAAAATGCTAACAGTAGGAAACAGGCGGCACTGCTGTTCAGTGGAGGAGAACACCAAGGAGCGGCAGACCCCGTTACTAGGCCCCAACCCAAGTAGTATGGCAACTGTAGTGTTACATTTAAAAATACTTAATGAGAGTCGGAAGATTGAAGCTCAGACAAGGTAACCCGGAGGAGAACACCAAGGAGGAGGAGAACACCAAGGAGCGGCAGACCCCGTTACTAGGCCCCAACCCAAGTAGTATGGCAAGTGTACTGTTACATTTAAAAATACTTAATGAGAGCCGGAAGATTGAAGCTCAGACAAGGAAACCCGGAGGAGAACACCAAGCATGAGGAGAACACCAAGGAGCGGCAGACCCCGTTACTAGGCCCCAACCCAAGTAGTATGGCAACTGTAGTGTTACATTTAAAAATACTTAATGAGAGCCGGAAGATTGAAGCTCAGACAAGGAAACCCGGAGGAGAACACCAAGGAGGAGGAGAACACCAAGGAGCGGCAGACCCCGTTACTAGGCCCCAACCCAAGTAGTATGGCAACTGTAGTGTTACATTTAAAAATATTTAATGAGAGCCGGAAGATTGAAGCTCAGACAAGGAAACCCGGAGGAGAACACCAAGGAGGAGGAGAACACCAAGGAGCGGCAGACCCCGTTACTAGGCCCCAACCCAAGTAGTATGGCAACTGTACTGTTACATTTAAAAATACTTAATGAGAGCCAGAAGATTGACGCTCAGACAAGGAAACCCGGAGGAGAACACCAAGGAGCGGCAGACACCGTTACTAGGCCCCAACCCAAGTAGTATGGCAACTGTAGTGTTAAATTTAAAAAATACTTAATGAGAGCCGGAAGATTGAAGCTCAGCTTTTTCAGTGGAGGACAGCGTGATTTAGTGGCGCAGACAGACAAAGGTAGTATCGTATGTGTTAACTAATAAAGTTGGCTCTATGCAGTTTTAAATTGGTTACAGGGGTACACAGGCAGCATTGGTGTGGTCAGTGGAGGACAATTGGAAGGAGGGACCGCAGACAGACTTCCTAGGCCTAAAATAATAAATTAGGCTCTATGCAGCTTAAATTTGGCAACAGGAATACACAGGCAGCATTGGTGTGGTCAGTGGAGGACAATTGGAAGGAGTGTCTGACACAGTAAGTACTCTGAGTCCCAAAACCTAAAGTGATGTTAATGTATCCAAAACAAAAATAACCCCCCCCCCCAAAAAAAGGGTGGCATACTTAGGTACAGGGGTGTGCTCCTATGCTGACTTTCAGACATTTTAATTTGGCGCAAAGTATTTACTGGTGCAAATGTAGGACAGGGCCCCTGACTATTTTAACTAGTATCATACATGTCAACAAACTGTTATTGTCTGTGCCAGGCATGGAAGGATTTCAGCGCCTATACTAAACAGTGGTGGAGCAGCGACAGATAGTTTAGCAAGTGGTAGAGCACTGTTTGACCTTGGGGGGGGGGGACACTCTCTCCTGGCCGGCGGTACAAGCCCAGGGCCCCTCATGTTACAACGGTGTGTCTGACGTTGGGTGCACGCCATCACCGCCAGAGACACTTCCTTGTACTATGAGGGACCCAGTGCCGGTCCCGTCGACCAAAAGTGGGCACACGCACCTCTTCAGACAAACGGCACTCTGACGGGTGCTTGCGACAAGTGGCGAGACCACGGCCCCGTGGGGGGAGTTAGTGCATTTAGGGAGGTGAAAACATGTCGTATTCTGGACAAACAGCAGCTGCAAATTAAGAGATTGGAACAGTCAGTAACACCAGTCCCAAAGCAAGACCTTTTTACAGGAAAGCTAGGTGTCAGCCGGGAAAGGTGGGGCAAAATAATTTGAAATCCATGAGTGGTTCATTTTTATGAAGGTTCAACAATCATCAACATTTTGGGTAGCCAGACGAGTCCTTTTTTCGGTCAGTATTGAACCAGCAGCACTGAATACTCTTTCTGATAGCACACTAGCTGCTGGGCAAGCAAGCTCCTGCAATGCATATTCAGCCAATTCAGGCCAGGTGTCTATTTTGGATGCCCAGTAATCAAAGGGGAATGACGGTTGAGGGAGCACATCGGTAATGGAGGAAAAATAGTTAGTAACCATACTGGAGAAATGTTGTCTCCCGTCACTTTGAATGGATGCTGCTGTACCTGTCGTGTCTGCAGTCATTGCGAAATCACTCCACAACCTTGTCAGAAAACCCCTCTGTCCTATGCCACTTCTGATCTGTGCACCTCTAACACCTCTGCCCTGGTGCCCCCTGCGGCTCGTGTGAGAACCATCACCGGCGCTGTGTGCTGGGAATGCCTGCATCAAACGGTCTACAAGAGTAGCTTGTTTGGTTGCCAATATCTGTTCGAGGTTCTCATGTGGCATGATATTTTTCAATTTACCTTTATAGCGAGGATCAAGGAGGCAGGCCAACCAGTAATCGTCATCTATCATCATTTTTAAAATGCGTGGGTCCCTTTTGAGGATACGCAAGGCATAATCCGCCATGTGGGCCAATGTTCCAGTTGTCAAGTCAGTGCTTATGCTGGGTTGAGGAGCACTTTCTGGCAAATCCAC
Source organism: Ranitomeya variabilis (assembly GCF_051348905.1). Taxonomy (NCBI): domain Eukaryota; kingdom Metazoa; phylum Chordata; class Amphibia; order Anura; family Dendrobatidae; genus Ranitomeya; species Ranitomeya variabilis. Next base: position 317,896,722 of record NC_135236.1, read on the forward strand.
TTCACTTGTCTCCCTCAAAAACCAGAACCCGGCCTTGCACCGCCAGCAGTTTCTATTGCCCCCTGAGAAGCTTCCTCATCCAACAAATAGTCATCCCCATCATCCTCCTCGTCCTCCTCCTCTTCGCCCGCCACCTCGTCCTGTAGACTTCCCTGAGCAGACAATGGCTGACTGTCATCAAGGCTTCCCTTCTCCTCGCCTGCAGACGCCTGTTCCTTTATGTGCATCAAACTTTGCATCAGCAGACGCATTCGGGGGATGCTCATGCTTATTTTGGCGTTGTCTGCACTAACCAGCCGTGTGCATTCCTCAAAACACTGAAGGACTTGACAAAGGTCTTGGAGCTTCGACCACTGCACAGCTGACAACTCCATGTCTGCCATCAAACTGCCTGCCCGTGTATGTGTATCCTCCCACAAATACATAACAGCACGCCTCTGTTCGCACAGTCTTTGAAGCATGTGCAGTGTGGAGTTCCACCTTGTTGCAACGTCGATGATTAGGCGATGCTGTGGAAGGTTCAAAGCCCGCTGATGGTTATGCATACGGCTGGAGTGTACGGGCGAACGGCGGATGTGAGAGCAAAGTCTGCGCACTTTCAGCAGCAGGTAGGGTAACACCGGATAACTTTTCAGGAAGCACTGCACCACCAGGTTTAAGGTGTGAGCCAGGCAAGGAATGTGTTTCAGTTGTGAAAGGGCTATGGCAGCCATAAAATTCCTTCCGTTGTCACTGACTACCTTGCCTGCCTCAAGATGTACAGTGCCCAGCCATGACTGAGTTTCTTGCTGCAAGAACTCGGACAGAACTTCCGCGGTGTGTCTGTTGTCGCCCAAACACTTCATTGTCAATACAGCCTGCTGACGCTTGCCACAAGCTGTTCCATAATTGGACACCTCGTGTGCAACAGTGGCAGCTGCGGATGGAGTGGTGGTGCGACTGCAGTCTGTGGACGAGCTCTCGCTTCTGCTGGAGGACGAGGAGGAGGAGGGGGGACGAACGCCTACAGCCAACTGTTTCCTACACCATGGGCTAGGCAGAACTGTCCCAATATTACTGTCCCCTCTGGACCCTGCATCCACCACATTAACCCAGTGTGCCGTGATGGAGACGTAACGCCCCTGGCCATGCCTACTGGTCCATGCATCTGTTGTCAGGTGCACCTTTCTACTCACAGATTGCCTGAGCGCATGGACAATGCGGTCTTTTACATGCTGGTGGAGGGCTGGGATGGCTTTTCTTGAAAAGAAGTGTTGACTGGGTAGCTCGTAGCGTGGTACAGCGTAGTCCATCAGGGCTTTGAAAGCTTCGGTTTCAACTAACCGGTAGGGCATCATCTCTAATGAGATTAGTCTAGCAATGTGGGCGTTCAAACCCTGTGTACGCGGATGCGAGGATGAGTACTTCCTTTTCCTAACGAGTGTCTCATGTAGGGTGAGCTGGACTGGAGAGCTGCATATGGTGGAACTAGCGGGGGTGCCGGTGGACATGGGTGACTGAGAGAGGGTTGGTGACGGTATTCTTGATGGTGCCCTACATACAGTTTTTCCGACCACGAACCTGGTGATTCCCTGACTGCTTTGACCTTGCGACGAAACCGCCACATTACCTGCAGGTGGTGTGGTAAATGGTGGGCTTACAGGGAGGGAAGGGATGTCGCCTTGCTGATTAGCTTCATTGTGAGACAGTGCTACAACATTAAGGGACGTTTGGTAGTGTGTCCAGGCTTGCAAGTGCATGGTGGTTAAATGTCGATGCATGCAACTTGTATTTAAATTTTTAACATTCTGACCTCTGCTGAAGGTCCTGGAGCATTTCTTACAGATGACTTTGCGCTGATCATTGGGATCTTGGTAAAAAAAATTCCACACTGCACTCTTCCTATTGGATACCTTTTCAGGCATTGCACACTGAGCTACTTGAACCTGATGGCCACGCTGTCCTACAACTGGTTTTGGTTTTGCCACATATTTTTGGCCAGATACGGGCCTGCCAGATGGAACCTGTTGCGATGTTGATGTCTGCTGCAGCTCCTCCTCCTCTGCTTCAGAGCTACTGCAGCCTGCACCCTGTTCCCCCAATGGCTGCCAATCGGGGTCAACAACTGGGTCATCTATGACCTCCTCTTCTATGTCCTGTGCACCTTCCTCTGGGTCACCGTGTAAGCCGGTGCTATAGCGTTCGTGACGGAGATCCATAGTTTCCTCGGGGTCAGATTCTGGATCGGTACACTGCGAGGGCAATGTTCTGATCTGAGTCAAAGGAACAGCATTATAATCTGGCTGTGGCTGTGCATCTGTGCACTCCATGTCCGATTCATCTTGTAATGGGCATGGCCTGTTAACAATTTCACTTTCGAACCCAGGCACGGTATGTGTAAAGAGCTCCATGGAGTAACCAGTTGTGTCGCCTGACGCATCCTTCACTGTTGTTCTGGGTGAAGGACGCAAGGAAGCGACTTGTTCCTGAGTGGGAGCATCCACTGACGACACACTGCTCTGACATTTGGCACTTTCCGAGAAGGAGGAGAAAGAGGTAGAGGCAGAGTCAGCAATGAAAGACAATACTTGTTCCTACTGCTCCAGCTTCAAAAGCGGTTTTCCTACTCCCAGAAAAGGGAGCCTTCGAGGCTTTGTGTAGCCAGACGATGACGCTGGCTCAACAACTCGAGAGTTAGGGGCTATATTGCTTTTCCCACGACCACCTGATGCTCCACGACCACCACCACTAACATCATTACCAGCTGGCAATGAATGCCCACGGCCACGACCTCTTCCACCAGACTTCCTCATTATTGGAAAAATGTAATCAAACTAACAACCGTTATGTGGTCCAGTAAAACCAGGAAGAAGGTGTACGTGAACTGGTTGTGAATTTAAATCTCCCTTTTTTATGTGTGGGAGAATCCAGGGAAAAATACAGGCCCACTGTATTACACAACAACACAGTTTGATTTGCAGAAAGAGGGTGGCAGATATGGCACTAGCCGGAATGACGCAGATGCACCCACTGGCAATAGAAATGTCCCTATTTATGTGTGGGAGAATCCAGGGAAAAATCAGGCCCACTGTATTACACAACAACACAGTTTTGTTGGCAGAAAGAGGCTGGCAGATATGGCAGTAACAGGAGTGACGCAGATAAAAACACTGGCAATAGAAATGTCCCTATTTATGTGTTGGAGAATCCAGGGAAAAATCAGGCCCACTGTATTACACAACAACACAGTTTGATTTGCAGAAAGAGGGTGGCAGATATGGCACTAGCCGGAAAGACGCAGATGCACCCACTGGCAATAGAAATGTCCCTCATTTTTTGGATATGGGAGACAAGGGATTGAATCAGGCCCACTATATCACGGTATAGTTCCTGTGGCACAAAATGACTGACAGATACCACAGACAGCACTCGCACAGATGCATAGGTTTGGTAAGATTATTATCCCTTTATTTTATTTTTTGGGGGGGATATGTGAGACAAGTGATTTAATCAGGCCCACTGCTACACAGTAGGTTTTCTGTGGCAGAAAAAAAAAAAAAAAAGATGCCGCGCACACGACTGGCACTAATGCAGATTTGCTAATCTTAATCTCCCACTTTTATTTTTTTTTCTGGGAGAATTAGGAAGAAATCAGACCCACTGCTACACAGTAGGTTTTCTGTGGCAGAAAAAAAAAAAAAAAGATGCCGCGCACACGACTGGCACTAGTGCAGATTTGCCAATCTTAATCTCCCACTTTTATTTTTTTTTCTGGGAGAATTAGGAAGAAATCAGCCCCACTGCTACACAGTAGGTTTTCTGTGGCAGAAATTAAAAAAAAAAAGATGCCACACACAGGACTGGCACTAATGCAGATTTGCCAATCTTAATCTCCCACTTTTATTTTTTTTTCTGGGAGAATTAGGAAGAAATCAGCCCCACTGCTATACAGTAGGTTTTCTGTGGCAGAAATTAAAAAAAAAAGATGCCACACACAGGACTGGCACTAATGCAGATTTGCCAATCTTAATCTCCCACTTTTATTTTTTTTCTGGGAGAATTAGGAAGAAATCAGCCCCACTGCTACACAGTAGGTTTTCTGTGGCAGAAATAAAAAAAAAAAGATGCCACACACACAACTGGCACTAATGCAGATTTGCCAATCTTAATCTCCCACTTTTATTTTTTTTTTCTTGGAGAATTAGGAAGAAATCAGTCCCACTGCTACACAGTAGGTTTTCTGTGGCAGAAATAGAAAAAAAAAAAAAAGATGCCACACACACGACTGCCACTAATGCAGATTTGCCAATCTTAATCTCCCACTTTTATTTTTTTTTCTGGGAGAATTAGGAAGAAATCAGCCCCACTGCTACACAGTAGGTTTTCTGTGGAAGAAATTAAAAAAAAAAAAGATGCCACACACACGACTGGCACTAATGCAGATTTGCCAAGGCACTAATGCAGATTTGCCAATCTTAATCTCCCACTTTTATTTTTTTTCTGGGAGAATTAAGAAGAAATCAGCCCCACTGCTACACAGTAGGTTTTCTGTGGCAGAAATTAAAAAAAAAAGTTGCCACACACAGGACTGGCACTAATGTAGATTTGCCAATCTTAATCTCCCACTTTTATTTTTTTTTTCTGGGAGAATTAGGAAGAAATCAGCCCCACTGCTACACAGTAGGTTTCCTGTGGCAGAAATTTTTTAAAAAAAGATGCCACACACACAACTGGCACTAATGCAGATTTGCCAATCTTAATCTCCCACTTTTATTTTTTTTTCTGGGAGAATTAGGAAGAAATCAGCCCCACTGCTACACAGTAGGTTTTCTGTGGCAGAAATTAAAAAAAAAAGATGCCACATACAGGACTGGCACTAATGCAGATTTGCCAATCTTAATCTCCCACTTTTATTTTTTTTTCTGGGAGAATTAGGAAGAAATCAGCCCCACTGCTACACAGTAGGTTTTCTGTGGCAGAAATTAAAAAAAAAAAAAGATGCCACACACACGACTGCCACTAATGCAGATTTGCCAATCTTAATCTCCCACTTTTATTTTTTTTTCTGGGAGAATTAGGAAGAAATCAGCCCCACTGCTACACAGTAGGTTTTCTGTGGCAGAAATTTAAAAAAAAAGATGCCACATACAGGACTGGCACTAATGCAGATTTGCCAATCTTAATCTCCCACTTTTGTTTTTTTTTTCTGGGAGAATTAGGAAGAAATCAGCCCCACTGCTACACAGTAGGTTTTCTGTGACAGAAATTAAAAAAAAAATATGCCACATACAGGACTGGCACTAATGCAGATTTGCCAATCTTAAGCTCCCACTTTTATTTTTTTTTTCTGGGAGAATTAGGAAGAAATCAGCCCCACTGCTACACAGTAGGTTTTCTGTGGCAGAAATTAAAAAAAAAAAAAAGATGCCACACACACGACTGCCACTAATGCAGATTTGCCAATCTTAATCTCCCACTTTTATTTTTTTTTTCTGGGAGAATTAGGAAGAAATCAGCCCCACTGCTACACAGTAGGTTTTCTGTGGAAGAAATTTTAAAAAAAAGATGCCACACACACGACTGGCACTAATGCAGATTTGCCAATCTTAATCTCCCACTTTTATTTTTTTTCTGGGAGAATTAAGAAGAAATCAGCCCCACTGCTACACAGTAGGTTTTCTGTGGCAGAAATTAAAAAAAAAAGATGCCACACACAGGACTGCCACTAATGCAGATTTGCCCATCTTAATCTCCCACTTTTATTTTTTTTTCAGGGAGAATTAGGAAGAAATCAGCCCCACTGCTACACAGTAGGTTTTCTGTGGAAGAAATTAAAAAAAAAAAGATGCCACACACACGACTGGCACTAATGCAGATTTGCCAATCTTAATCTCCCACTTTTATTTTTTTTCTGGGAGAATTAAGAAGAAATCAGCCCCACTGCTACACAGTAGGTTTTCTGTGGCAGAAATTAAAAAAAAAAGATGCCACACACAGGACTGGCACTAATGCAGATTTGCCAATCTTAATCTCCCACTTTTATTTTTTTTTCTGGGAGAATTAGGAAGAAATCAGCCCCACTGCTACACAGTAGGTTTTCTGTGGCAGAAATTTTTTTAAAAAAGATGCCACACACAGGACTGGCACTAATGCAGATTTGCCATTCTTAATCTCCCACTTTTATTTTTTTTTCTGGGAGAATTAGGAAGAAATCAGCCCCACTGCTACACAGTAGGTTTTCTGTGGCAGAAATAAAAAAAAAAAAAGATGCCACACACAGGACTGGCACTAATGCAGATTTGCCAATCTTAATCTCCCACTTTTATTTTTTTTTCTGGGAGAATTAGGAAGAAATCAGCCCCACTGCTACACAATAGGTTTTCTGTGGTAGAAATTAAAAAAAAAGATGCCACACACACGACTGGCACTAATGCAGATTTGCCAATCTTAATCTCCCACTTTTATTTTTTTTTCTGGGAGAATTAGGAAGAAATCAGCCCCACTGCTACACAGTAGGTTTTCTGTGGCAGAAATTTTTTAAAAAAAGATGCCACACACAGGACTGGCACTAATGCAGATTTGCCATTCTTAATCTCCCACTTTTATTTTTTTTTCTGGGAGAATTAGGAAGAAATCAGCCCCACTGCTACACAGTAGGTTTTCTGTGGCAGAAATAAAAAAAAAAAAGATGCCACACACAGGACTGGCACTAATGCAGATTTGCCAATCTTAATCTCCCACTTTTATTTTTTTTTCTGGGAGAATTAGGAAGAAATCAGCCCCACTGCTACACAATAGGTTTTCTGTGGTAGAAATTAAAAAAAAAAGATGCCACACACACGACTGGCACTAATGCAGATTTGCCAATCTTAATCTCCCACTTTTATTTTTTTTTCTGGGAGAATTAGGAAGAAATCAGCCCCACTGCTACACAGTAGGTTTTCTGTGGCAGAAATTAAAAAAAATAGATGCCACACACAGGACTGGCTTTAATGCAGATTTGCCAAACTTAATCTCCCACTTTTATTTTTTTTTCTGGGAGAATTAGGAAGAAATCAGCCCCACTGCTACACAGTAGGTTTTCTGTGGCAGAAATAAAAAAAAAAAAAAAAGATGCCACACACAGGACTGGCACTAATGCAGATTTGCCAATCTTAATCTCCCACTTTTATTTTTTTTCTGGGAGAATTAGGAAGAAATCAGCCCCACTGCTACACAGTAGGTTTTCTGTGGCAGAAATTAAAAGAAAAAAGATGCCACACACAGGACTGGCACTAATGCAGATTTGCCAATCTTAATCTCCCACTTTTATTTTTTTTTCTGGCAGAATTAGGAAGAAATCAGTCCCACTGCTACACAGTAGGTTTTCTGTGGCAGAAATTAAAAAAAAAGATGCCACACACACGACTGCCACTAATGCAGATTTGCCAATCTTAATCTCCCACTTTTATTTTTTTTTCTGGGAGAATTAGGAAGAAATCAGCCCCACTGCTACACAGTAGGTTTTCTGTGGAAGAAATAAAAAAAAAAATATGCCACATACAGGACTGGCACTAATGCAGATTTGCCAATCTTAATCTCCCACTTTTATTTTTTTTTTCTGGGAGAATTAGAAAGAAATCAGCCCCACTGCTACACAGTAGGTTTTCTGTGGCAGAAATTAAAAAAAAAAAAAAGATGCCACACACACGACTGCCACTAATGCAGATTTGCCAATCTTAATCTCCCACTTTTATTTTTTTTTTCTGGGAGAATTAGGAAGAAATCAGCCCCACTGCTACACAGTAGGTTTTCTGTGGAAGAAATTTAAAAAAAAAGATGCCACACACACGACTGGCACTAATGCAGATTTGCCAATCTTAATCTCCCACTTTTATTTTTTTTCTGGGAGAATTAAGAAGAAATCAGCCCCACTGCTACACAGTAGGTTTTCTGTGGCAGAAATTAAAAAAAAAAGATGCCACACACAGGACTGCCACTAATGCAGATTTGCCCATCTTAATCTCCCACTTTTATTTTTTTTTCTGGGAGAATTAGGAAGAAATCAGCCCCACTGCTACACAGTAGGTTTTCTGTGGAAGAAATTAAAAAAAAAAAGATGCCACACACACGACTGGCACTAATGCAGATTTGCCAATCTTAATCTCCCACTTTTATTTTTTTTCTGGGAGAATTAAGAAGAAATCAGCCCCACTGCTACACAGTAGGTTTTCTGTGGCAGAAATTAAAAAAAAAAGATGCCACACACAGGACTGGCACTAATGCAGATTTGCCAATCTTAATCTCCCACTTTTATTTTTTTTTTTTGGTGTATTAGGAAGAAATCAGCTTCACTGCTACACAGTAGGTTTTCTGTGGCAGAAATTTTTTAAAAAAAGATGCCACACACAGGACTGGCACTAATGCAGATTTGCCATTCTTAATCTCCCACTTTTATTTTTTTTTCTGGGAGAATTAGGAAGAAATCAGCCCCACTGCTACACAGTAGGTTTTCTGTGGCAGAAATAATAAAAAAAAAAGATGCCACACACAGGACTGGCACTAATGCAGATTTGCCAATCTTAATCTCCACACTTTTATTTTTTTTTCTGGGAGAATTAGGAAGAAATCAGCCCCACTGCTACACAATAGGTTTTCTGTGGTAGAAATTAAAAAAAAAAGATGCCACACACGACTGGCACTAATGCAGATTTGCCAATCTTAATCTCCCACTTTTATTTTTTTTTCTGGGAGAATTAGGAAGAAATCAGCCCCACTGCTACACAGTAGGTTTTCTGTGGCAGAAATTTTTTAAAAAAAGATGCCACACACAGGACTGGCACTAATGCAGATTTGCCATTCTTAATCTCCCACTTTTATTTTTTTTTCTGGGAGAATTAGGAAGAAATCAGCCCCACTGCTACACAGTAGGTTTTCTGTGGCAGAAATAAAAAAAAAAAAAAGATGCCACACACAGGACTGGCACTAATGCAGATTTGCCAATCTTAATCTCCCACTTTTATTTTTTTTTCTGGGAGAATTAGGAAGAAATCAGCCCCACTGCTACACAATAGGTTTTCTGTGGTAAAAATTAAAAAAAAAAGATGCCTCACACACGACTGGCACTAATGCAGATTTGCCAATCTTAATCTCCCACTTTTATTTTTTTTTCTGGGAGAATTAGGAAGAAATCAGCCCCACTGCTACACAGTAGGTTTTCTGTGGCAGAAATTTAAAAAAAAAGATGCCACATACAGGACTGGCACTAATGCAGATTTGCCAATCTTAATCTCCCACTTTTGTTTTTTTTTTCTGGGAGAATTAGGAAGAAATCAGCCCCACTGCTACACAGTAGGTTTTCTGTGGCAGAAATTAAAAAAAAAATATGCCACATACAGGACTGGCACTAATGCAGATTTGCCAATCTTAATCTCCCACTTTTATTTTTTTTTTCTGGGAGAATTAGGAAGAAATCAGCCCCACTGCTACACAGTAGGTTTTCTGTGGCAGAAATTAAAAAAAAAAAAAAGATGCCACACACACGACTGCCACTAATGCAGATTTGCCAATCTTAATCTCCCACTTTTATTTTTTTTTTCTGGGAGAATTAGGAAGAAATCAGCCCCACTGCTACACAGTAGGTTTTCTGTGGAAGAAATTTAAAAAAAAAGATGCCACACACACGACTGGCACTAATGCAGATTTGCCAATCTTAATCTCCCACTTTTATTTTTTTTCTGGGAGAATTAAGAAGAAATCAGCCCCACTGCTACACAGTAGGTTTTCTGTGGCAGAAATTAAAAAAAAAAGATGCCACACACAGGACTGCCACTAATGCAGATTTGCCCATCTTAATCTCCCACTTTTATTTTTTTTTCAGGGAGAATTAGGAAGAAATCAGCCCCACTGCTACACAGTAGGTTTTCTGTGGAAGAAATTTAAAAAAAAAGATGCCACACACACGACTGGCACTAATGCAGATTTGCCAATCTTAATCTCCCACTTTTATTTTTTTTCTGGGAGAATTAAGAAGAAATCAGCCCCACTGCTACACAGTAGGTTTTCTGTGGCAGAAATTAAAAAAAAAATATGCCACATACAGGACTGGCACTAATGCAGATTTGCCAATCTTAATCTCCCACTTTTATTTTTTTTTTTCTGGGAGAATTAGGAAGAAATCAGCCCCACTGCTACACAGTAGGTTTTCTGTGGCAGAAATTAAAAAAAAAAAAAAGATGCCACACACACGACTGCCACTAATGCAGATTTGCCAATCTTAATCTCCCACTTTTATTTTTTTTTTCTGGGAGAATTAGGAAGAAATCAGCCCCACTGCTACACAGTAGGTTTTCTGTGGAAGAAATTTAAAAAAAAAGATGCCACACACACGACTGGCACTAATGCAGATTTGCCAATCTTAATCTCCCACTTTTATTTTTTTTCTGGGAGAATTAAGAAGAAATCAGCCCCACTGCTACACAGTAGGTTTTCTGTGGCAGAAATTAAAAAAAAAAGATGCCACACACAGGACTGCCACTAATGCAGATTTGCCCATCTTAATCTCCCACTTTTATTTTTTTTTCAGGGAGAATTAGGAAGAAATCAGCCCCACTGCTACACAGTAGGTTTTCTGTGGAAGAAATTAAAAAAAAAAAGATGCCACACACACGACTGGCACTAATGCAGATTTGCCAATCTTAATCTCCCACTTTTATTTTTTTTCTGGGAGAATTAAGAAGAAATCAGCCCCACTGCTACACAGTAGGTTTTCTGTGGCAGAAATTAAAAAAAAAAGATGCCACACACAGGACTGGCACTAATGCAGATTTGCCAATCTTAATCTCCCACTTTTATTTTTTTTTCTGGGAGAATTAGGAAGAAATCAGCCCCACTGCTACACAGTAGGTTTTCTGTGGAAGAAATTAAAAAAAAAAAGATGCCACACACACGACTGGCACTAATGCAGATTTGCCAATCTTAATCTCCCACTTTTATTTTTTTTCTGGGAGAATTAAGAAGAAATCAGCCCCACTGCTACACAGTAGGTTTTCTGTGGCAGAAATTAAAAAAAAAAGATGCCTCACACAGGACTGGCACTAATGCAGATTTGCCAATCTTAATCTCCCACTTTTATTTTTTTTTCTGGGAGAATTAGGAAGAAATCAGCTTCACTGCTACACAGTAGGTTTTCTGTGGCAGAAATTTTTTAAAAAAAGATGCCACACACAGCACTGGCACTAATGCAGATTTGCCATTCTTAATCTCCCACTTTTATTTTTTTTTCTGGGAGAATTAGGAAGAAATCAGCCCCACTGCTACACAGTAGGTTTTCTGTGGCAGAAATAATAAAAAAAAAAGATGCCACACACAGGACTGGCACTAATGCAGATTTGCCAATCTTAATCTCCCACTTTTATTTTTTTTTCTGGGAGAATTAGGAAGAAATCAGCCCCACTGCTACACAATAGGTTTTCTGTGGTAGAAATTAAAAAAAAAAGATGCCACACACGACTGGCACTAATGCAGATTTGCCAATCTTAATCTCCCACTTTTATTTTTTTTTCTGGGAGAATTAGGAAGAAATCAGCCCCACTGCTACACAGTAGGTTTTCTGTGGCAGAAATTTTTTAAAAAAAGATGCCACACACAGGACTGGCACTAATGCAGATTTGCCATTCTTAATCTCCCACTTTTATTTTTTTTTCTGGGAGAATTAGGAAGAAATCAGCCCCACTGCTACACAGTAGGTTTTCTGTGGCAGAAATAAAAAAAAAAAAAAGATGCCACACACAGGACTGGCACTAATGCAGATTTGCCAATCTTAATCTCCCACTTTTATTTTTTTTTCTGGGAGAATTAGGAAGAAATCAGCCCCACTGCTACACAATAGGTTTTCTGTGGTAAAAATTAAAAAAAAAAGATGCCTCACACACGACTGGCACTAATGCAGATTTGCCAATCTTAATCTCCCACTTTTATTTTTTTTTCTGGGAGAATTAGGAAGAAATCAGCCCCACTGCTACACAGTAGGTTTTCTGTGGCAGAAATTAAAAAAAATAGATGCCACACACAGGACTGGCTTTAATGCAGATTTGCCAAACTTAATCTCCCACTTTTATTTTTTTTTCTGGGAGAATTAGGAAGAAATCAGCCCCACTGATACACAGTAGGTTTTCTGTGGCAGAAATAAAAAAAAAAAAAAAGATGCCACGCACAGGACTGGCACTAATGCAGATTTGCCAATCTTAATCTCCCACTTTTATTTTTTTTCTGGAAGAATTAGAAAGAAATCAGCCCCACTGCTACACAGTAGGTTTTCTGTGGCAGAAATTAATAAAAAAAAAGATGCCACACACAGGACTGGCACTAATGCAGATTTTCCAATCTTAATCTCCCACTTTTATTTTTTTTCTGGGAGAATTAGGAAGAAATCAGCCCCACTGCTACACAGTAGGTTTTCTGTGGCAGAAATTAAAAGAAAAAAGATGCCACACACAGGACTGGCACTAATGCAGATTTGCCAATCTTAATCTCCCACTTTTATTTTTTTTTCTGGCAGAATTAGGAAGAAATCAGTCCCACTGCTACACAGTAGGTTTTCTGTGGCAGAAATTAAAAAAAAAGATGCCACACACAGGACTGCCACTAATGCAGATTTGCCAATCTTAATCTCCCACTTTTATTTTTTTTTCTGGGAGAATTAGGAAGAAATCAGCCCCACTGCTACACAGTAGGTTTTCTGTGGCAGAAATTAAAAAAAAAAAGATGCCACACACAGGACTGGCACTAATGCAGATTTGCCAATCTTAATCTCCCACTTTTATTTTTTTTCTGGGAGAATTAGGAAGAAATCAGCCCCACTGCTACACAGTAGGTTTTCTGTGGCAGAAATAAAAAAAAAAAAGATGCCACACACACAACTGGCACTAATGCAGATTTGCCAATCTTAATCTCCCACTTTTATTTTTTTTTTCTTGGAGAATTAGGAAGAAATCAGTCCCACTGCTACACAGTAGGTTTTCTGTGGCAGAAATAGAAAAAAAAAGATGCCACATACAGGACTGGCACTAATGCAGATTTGCCAATCATAATCTCCCACTTTTATTTTTTTTTTCTGGGAGAATTAGGAAGAAATCAGCCCCACTGCTACACAGTAGGTTTTCTGTGGCAGAAATTAAAAAAAAAAGATGCCACACACACGACTGCCACTAATGCAGATTTGCCAATCTTAATCTCCCACTTTTATTTTTTTTTCTGGGAGAATTAGGAAGAAATCAGCCCCACTGCTACACAGTAGGTTTTCTGTGGAAGAAATAAAAAAAAAAAAGATGCCACACACACGACTGGCACTAATGCAGATTTGCCAATCTTAATCTCCCACTTTTATTTTTTTTCTGGGAGAATTAAGAAGAAATCAGCCCCACTGCTACACAGTAGGTTTTCTGTGGCAGAAATTAAAAAAAAAAGATGCCACACACAGGACTGGCACTAATGTAGATTTGCCAATCTTAATCTCCCACTTTTATTTTTTTTTTCTGGGAGAATTAGGAAGAAATCAGCCCCACTGCTACACAGTAGGTTTCCTGTGGCAGAAATTTTTTAAAAAAAGATGCCACACACACAACTGGCACTAATGCAGATTTGCCAATCTTAATCTCCCACTTTTATTTTTTTTTCTGGGAGAATTAGGAAGAAATCAGCCCCACTGCTACACAGTAGGTTTTCTGTGGCAGAAATTAAAAAAAAAAGATGCCACATACAGGACTGGCACTAATGCAGATTTGCCAATCTTAATCTCCCACTTTTATTTTTTTTTTCTGGGAGAATTAGGAAGAAATCAGCCCCACTGCTACACAGTAGGTTTTCTGTGGCAGAAATAAAAAAAAAAAAAAGATGCCACACACAGGACTGGCACTAATGCAGATTTGCCAATCTTAATCTCCCACTTTTATTTTTTTTTCTGGGAGAATTAGGAAGAAATCAGCCCCACTGCTACACAATAGGTTTTCTGTGGTAAAAATTAAAAAAAAAAGATGCCTCACACACGACTGGCACTAATGCAGATTTGCCAATCTTAATCTCCCACTTTTATTTTTTTTTCTGGGAGAATTAGGAAGAAATCAGCCCCACTGCTACACAGTAGGTTTTCTGTGGCAGAAATTAAAAAAAATAGATGCCACACACAGGACTGGCTTTAATGCAGATTTGCCAAACTTAATCTCCCACTTTTATTTTTTTTTCTGGGAGAATTAGGAAGAAATCAGCCCCACTGATACACAGTAGGTTTTCTGTGGCAGAAATAAAAAAAAAAAAAAAGATGCCACGCACAGGACTGGCACTAATGCAGATTTGCCAATCTTAATCTCCCACTTTTATTTTTTTTCTGGAAGAATTAGAAAGAAATCAGCCCCACTGCTACACAGTAGGTTTTCTGTGGCAGAAATTAATAAAAAAAAAGATGCCACACACAGGACTGGCACTAATGCAGATTTTCCAATCTTAATCTCCCACTTTTATTTTTTTTCTGGGAGAATTAGGAAGAAATCAGCCCCACTGCTACACAGTAGGTTTTCTGTGGCAGAAATTAAAAGAAAAAAGATGCCACACACAGGACTGGCACTAATGCAGATTTGCCAATCTTAATCTCCCACTTTTATTTTTTTTTCTGGCAGAATTAGGAAGAAATCAGTCCCACTGCTACACAGTAGGTTTTCTGTGGCAGAAATTAAAAAAAAAGATGCCACACACAGGACTGCCACTAATGCAGATTTGCCAATCTTAATCTCCCACTTTTATTTTTTTTTCTGGGAGAATTAGGAAGAAATCAGCCCCACTGCTACACAGTAGGTTTTCTGTGGCAGAAATTAAAAAAAAAAAGATGCCACACACAGGACTGGCACTAATGCAGATTTGCCAATCTTAATCTCCCACTTTTATTTTTTTTCTGGGAGAATTAGGAAGAAATCAGCCCCACTGCTACACAGTAGGTTTTCTGTGGCAGAAATAAAAAAAAAAAAGATGCCACACACACAACTGGCACTAATGCAGATTTGCCAATCTTAATCTCCCACTTTTATTTTTTTTTTCTTGGAGAATTAGGAAGAAATCAGTCCCACTGCTACACAGTAGGTTTTCTGTGGCAGAAATAGAAAAAAAAAGATGCCACATACAGGACTGGCACTAATGCAGATTTGCCAATCATAATCTCCCACTTTTATTTTTTTTTTCTGGGAGAATTAGGAAGAAATCAGCCCCACTGCTACACAGTAGGTTTTCTGTGGCAGAAATTAAAAAAAAAAGATGCCACACACACGACTGCCACTAATGCAGATTTGCCAATCTTAATCTCCCACTTTTATTTTTTTTTCTGGGAGAATTAGGAAGAAATCAGCCCCACTGCTACACAGTAGGTTTTCTGTGGAAGAAATAAAAAAAAAAAAGATGCCACACACACGACTGGCACTAATGCAGATTTGCCAATCTTAATCTCCCACTTTTATTTTTTTTCTGGGAGAATTAAGAAGAAATCAGCCCCACTGCTACACAGTAGGTTTTCTGTGGCAGAAATTAAAAAAAAAAGATGCCACACACAGGACTGGCACTAATGTAGATTTGCCAATCTTAATCTCCCACTTTTATTTTTTTTTTCTGGGAGAATTAGGAAGAAATCAGCCCCACTGCTACACAGTAGGTTTCCTGTGGCAGAAATTTTTTAAAAAAAGATGCCACACACACAACTGGCACTAATGCAGATTTGCCAATCTTAATCTCCCACTTTTATTTTTTTTTCTGGGAGAATTAGGAAGAAATCAGCCCCACTGCTACACAGTAGGTTTTCTGTGGCAGAAATTAAAAAAAAAAGATGCCACATACAGGACTGGCACTAATGCAGATTTGCCAATCTTAATCTCCCACTTTTATTTTTTTTTTCTGGGAGAATTAGGAAGAAATCAGCCCCACTGCTACACAGTAGGTTTTCTGTGGCAGAAATTAAAAAAAAAAAAAAGGCCACACACACGACTGCCACTAATGCAGATTTGCCAATCTTAATCTCCCACTTTTATTTTTTTTTCTGGGAGAATTAGGAAGAAATCAGCCCCACTGCTACACAGTAGGTTTTCTGTGGCAGAAATTTAAAAAAAAAGATGCCACATACAGGACGGCACTAATGCAGATTTGCCAATCTTAATCTCCCACTTTTATTTTTTTTTTCTGGGAGAATTAGGAAGAAATCAGCCCCACTGCTACACAGTAGGTTTTCTGTGGCAGAAATTTAAAAAAAAAAAAAAGATGCCACACACACGACTGCCACTAATGCAGATTTGCCAATCTTAATCTCCCACTTTTATTTTTTTTTCTGGGAGAATTAGGAAGAAATCAGCCCCACTGCTACACAGTAGGTTTTCTGTGGAAGAAATTAAAAAAAAAAGATGCCACATACAGGACTGGCACTAATGCAGATTTGCCAATCTTAATCTCCCACTTTTATTTTTTTTTTCTGGGAGAATTAGGAAGAAATCAGCCCCACTGCTACACAGTAGGTTTTCTGTGGCAGAAATTAAAAAAAAAAAAAAGATGCCACACACACGACTGCCACTAATGCAGATTTGCCAATCTTAATCTCCCACTTTTATTTTTTTTTTCTGGGAGAATTAGGAAGAAATCAGCCCCACTGCTACACAGTAGGTTTTCTGTGGAAGAAATTAAAAAAAAAAAGATGCCACACACACGACTGGCACTAATGCAGATTTGCCAATCTTAATCTCCCACTTTTATTTTTTTTCTGGGAGAATTAAGAATAAATCAGCCCCACTGCTACACAGTAGGTTTTCTGTGGCAGAAATTAAAAAAAAAAGATGCCACACACAGGACTGCCACTAATGCAGATTTGCCAACCTTAATCTCCCACTTTTATTTTTTTTTCTGGGAGAATTAGGAAGAAATCAGCCCCACTGCTACACAGTAGGTTTTCTGTGGAAGAAATTTAAAAAAAAAAGATGCCACACACACGACTGGCACTAATGCAGATTTGCCAATCTTAATCTCCCACTTTTATTTTTTTTCTGGGAGAATTAAGAAGAAATCAGCCCCACTGCTACACAGTAGGTTTTCTGTGGCAGAAATTTTAAAAAAAAGATGCCACACACAGGACTGGCACTAATGCAGATTTGCCAATCTTAATCTCCCACTTTTATTTTTTTTCTGGAAGAATTAGAAAGAAATCAGCCCCACTGCTACACAGTAGGTTTTCTGTGGCAGAAATTAAAAAAAAAAAAGATGCCACACACAGGACTGGCACTAATGCAGATTTTCCAATCTTAATCTCCCACTTTTATTTTTTTTCTGGGAGAATTAGGAAGAAATCAGCCCCACTGCTACACAGTAGGTTTTCTGTGGCAGAAATTAAAAGAAAAAAGATGCCACACACAGGACTGGCACTAATGCAGATTTGCCAATCTTAATCTCCCACTTTTATTTTTTTTTCTGGCAGAATTAGGAAGAAATCAGTCCCACTGCTACACAGTAGGTTTTCTGTGGCAGAAATTAAAAAAAAAAGATGCCACACACAGGACTGCCACTAATGCAGATTTGCCAATCTTAATCTCCCACTTTTATTTTTTTTTCTGGGAGAATTAGGAAGAAATCAGCCCCACTGCTACACAGTAGGTTTTCTGTGGCAGAAATTAAAAAAAAAAGATGCCACACACACGACTGCCACTAATGCAGATTTGCCAATCCTAATCTCCCACTTTTAATTTTTTTTTCTGGGAGAATTAGGAAGAAATCAGCCCCACTGCTACACAGTAGGTTTTCTGTGGCAGAAATAAAAAAAAAAGATGCCACATACAGGACTGGCACTAATGCAGATTTGCCAATCTTAATCTCCCACTTTTAATTTTTTTTTCTGGGAGAATTAGGAAGAAATCAGCCCCACTGCTACACAGTAGGTTTTCTGTGGCAGAAATTAAAAAAAAAAAAGATGCCACACACAGGACTGGCGCTAATGCAGATTTGCCAATCTTAATCTCCCACTTTTATTTTTTTTTCTGGGAGAATTAGGAAGAAATCAGCCCCACTGCTACACAGTAGGATTTCTGCGGCAGAAATTAAAAAAAAAAAAGATGCCACACACACGACTGCCACTAATGCAGATTTGCCAATCTTAATCTCCCACTTTTATTTTTTTTTCTGGGAGAATTAGGAAGAAATCAGCCCCACTGCTACACAGTAGGATTTCTGCGGCAGAAATTGAAAAAAAAAAGATGCCACATACAGGACTGGCACTAATGCAGATTTGCCAATCTTAATCTCCCACTTTTATTTTTTTTTCTGGGAGAATTAGGAAGGAATCAGCCCCACTGCTACACAGTAGGTTTTCTGTGGCAGAAATAAAAAAAAAAAAAGATGCCACACACAGGACTGGCACTAATGCAGATTTGCCAATCTTAATCTCCCACTTTTATTTTTTTTTCTGGGAGAATTAGGAAGAAATCAGCCCCACTGCTACACAGTAGGTTTTCTGTGGCAGAAATTTTTTTAAAAAAAGATGCCACGCACAGGACTGGCACTAATGCAGATTTGCCAATCTTAATCTCCCACTTTTATTTTTTTTTCTGGGAGAATTAGGAAGAAATCAGCCCCACTGCTACACAGTAAGTTTTCTGTGGCAGAAATTAAAAAAAAAAAAAAATGCCACACACACGACTGGCACTAATGCAGATTTGCCAATCTTAATCTCCCACTTTTATTTTTTTGTTTCTGGGAGAATTGTGAATAAATCGGGGCCACTGTATTAGAGTATATTTTCTGTAGCAAAAAGTGGCTTGAAGAGATATAACAAAAAAAAAAAAGGGACTGTACTACAATTACTATATCCCTACAGTTATCTCGGAAAAGTATGTCAGGCAGCAATAAAAAGGACTGCTGCACACAAAAGTCAAAAGTGTGGACAAACAAACAAGATAGATAGCTGTGCAGAGATGAAGGAGCAACAGGATTTGTGCTTTGAAAAAAGCAGTTGGTTTGCACAGCGGCGTACACACAGCAACGCAGCTATCAGGGAGCCTTATAACCTACAGAGCTGTTACACAGAAATCGAGCCTCCACTGTCCCAAAAAGAAAAGGTGGTGTTGGACAGTGGAAATCGCTACAGCACAAGCGGTTTGGGGCTTCATGTACCCTGCCTAACGCTATCCCTGCTTCTGACGAAGCGGCAGCAACCTCTCCCTACGCTCAGATCAGCAGTAGTAAGATGGCGGTCGGCGGGAACGCCCCTTTATAGCCCCTGTGACGCTGCAGAAAGCAAGCTAATCACTGCCATGCCCTTCTCTAAGATGGTGGGGACCAGGACCTATGTCATCACGCTGCCCACACTCTGCGTGCACCTTCATTGGCTGAGAAATGGCACTTTAAGCGTCAAATGAAATGCGACTTTGGCGCGAAGATCGTGTACCACATGGCCGATCCCACGCTGGGATCAGGTCGGGTTTCATGAAACCAGACTTTGCTAAAAGTCGGCGACTTATGAAAATGACCGATCCGTTTCGCTCAACCCTACTCATAACTAGTGTTGAGCATTCCGATACCGCAAGTATCGGGTATCGGCCGATATTTGCTGTATCGGAATTCCGATACCGAGATCCGATACTTTTGTGGTATCGGGAATCGGAATCGGAAGTTCCCAGTGTATGGTTCCCAGGGTCTGAAGGAGAGGAAACTCTCCTTCAGGCCCTGGGATCCATATTAATGTGTAAAATAAAGAATTAAAATAAAAAATACTGATATACTCACCTCTCCGGAGGCCCCTGGACATCACCGCTGGTAACCGGCAGCCTTCTTTGCTTAAAATGAGCGCGTTCAGCACCTTCCATGACATCACGGCTTCTCATTGGTCGCGTGCCGCTCATGTGACCGCCACGCGACCAATCACAAGCCGTGACGTAATTCTCATGTCCTAAATTCCTCATTCTAGGAATTTAGGACCTGAGAATTACGTCACGGCTTGTGATTGGTCGCGTGGTGGTCACATGGGCGGCCGCGACCATTCACAAGCCGTGACGTCATCTAAGGCCCTGAACGCGCTCATTCTTAGGAAGGAAGGCTGCCGGAAAGAAGCCGAGGGTGAGTATATTCCTATTAGGTATATACTCACCCTCGGACGCGCCCTGCTTCTTTCCGGCAGCCTTCCTTCTTAAGAATGAGCGCATTCAGGGCCTTAGATGACGTCACGGCTTGTGATTGGTCGGGGCCGCCCATGTGACCGCCACGCGACCAATCACAAGCCGTGACGTAATTCTCAGGTCCTAAATTCCTAGAATTAGGAATTTAGGACCTGAGAATTACGTCACGGCTTGTGATTGGTCGCGTGGCGGTCACATGAGCGGCACGCGACCAATCAGAAGCCGTGACGTCATGGAAGGTGCTGATCGTGCTCATTTTAAGCAAAGAAGGCTGCCGGTTACCAGGGGTGATGTCCAAGGGCCTCCGGAGAGGTGAGTATATCAATATTTTTTATTTTAATTCTTTATTTTACACATTAATATGGATCCCAGGGCCTGAAGGAGAGTTTCCTCTCCTTCAGACCCTGGGAACCATCAGGGATACCTTCCAATACTTGAGTTCCATTGACTTGTATTGGTATCGGGTATCGGTATCGGATTAGATCCGATACTTTGCCGGTATCGGCCGATACTTTCCGATACCGATACTTTCAAGTATCGGACGGTATCGCTCAACACTACTCATTACATATCACTAATGGCAATGAGGCACTCCTTAGCACATAAGACTTTATAGCACTTAGCACTTTGTTGACCAAAAACTTAGCTCCTTTGTCGTTACTGTCCTTTTGTAATTTCACATGCCATATTGCAATTTATATAGTTACATTGGCATCAAGTGGCATCACATATTGCCACCATATTTATCTATTTCATTTTTTGTTACCTAGTTAGATATTGTCTCACTACTATAATTATCTAAATATAATTATCACAATATTATCCCTTTGGCCTAAAGGTACCGGTCACTTATATATAGTGTCCTTATCACTGTATAATATATACCCTAATATGTTTCATTTAAATTTCGCACTGCAACACTTTTTACAGTATACTAACACCGCTCATCAAACACTTATGTTTTTCAATTATTCCAATTTTAGCAGATGCATGTTAAGTTTGTATGATATTACAGTCACCACCAATTGGAGCTGTGCGCATGCGCTGATTACGGACTTGGTTGGGTGATGGCGAGCGGACTGCAGTATCAACAGATGACCCGACTCTTCCGCCCACATGACCACGAACTTTCCCCATGATTGCATGGGTCTGCTGGATTGACACATGCACCGACATACTCCATACCTCACACTGACTTTCACATACCATCAATTTTTCGATGAAGAAGGTGCTCACTTAGTTTATAGGAGGTGCTCTGGAAAAAAAACAATAATATATAAAGAAACTCCAGCACACTACAGTTCTTGAGATATAAAACTTTTTGTTTATTATTCCTTATTTTTCCAAAAATTTATTTCAACGGTGGGACTTCATATATGGAATCCCACCGTTGAAATACATTTTTGGAAAAATAAGGAATAATAAACAAAGAGTTTTATATCTTAAGAACTGTAGTGTGCTGGAGTTTCTTTATATATTTCACATACCATCGGCGCTCCAGAGATACCATTACAACAGTGTAAGCGCTGTCTAATCCGGAAGTGTCTTCCTCTCATACTTAGCCCTCCCTTCCTTGTCCAATCAACACTGTGGCCATCAGTATATTAATCGGCATCCCCCTTGCCCTGACACACCTCCCGAAGAAGCATTGCGAAACGCGCATTGCAGCAGAGGGACGCCGGGGATTTCCACGTGGCCAACATCAGGTACTTTACCATTCATGTATTGACTTGCTTTTGTAGCATTACAATACTGGTATAAGTTTACACATGCATATAGCGGCAGTGCAGGACTTGTGAAAGGTATACTACATCTTACATATTATCTCCCCATCATAGATAAGCATGCAAATGCTAATATCTTGTGAAACAAATGGGGCATATTTAGGAATTTTTTCCTTACATTAACAAAGTCATTTACCTGTAAACTGTCTTATAATATTTTTGGCACCTTATACCAATTAGTACTTTATTTTTCCACACCATTTTACTTGATGTACGGCTACTGATTTGGAATACCCCAGGGCACTTAGGTCCCTCTTTAACTGGATCTAGCATCTTTCCACTCTGTATGTTTTTAAACTATTATGTAAATAAAAATTACATTTTATTTCAAAAGTACAACCTCATTTGGGATCATATTTTAATTTCTGGACACCAAAACAGTGAACTATTCATTTTTATAAGAGTCAGCTGTCAGCATTTTCAGTTGATAGGCGGATGCGCTTATCATTTATAATTCCACCAGTGGCACTAAAAACGCGCTCTGACAAAACGCTAGAGGCAGGGCAGGCCAGGACCTCCAAGGTGTAGAGAGCCAGTTCATGCCACATGTGCAGCTTTGAGACCCAATAATTATAAGGTACAGAGGAGTCACGGAGGACATTGGTATGGTCAACAAGGTACTCCCTCAGCATTTTCCCAAACTTTGCACTCCTTGTGTCAGTGCTTGTGCGATGGAAGGGTCTGAGAAAATTCTCCCAGAACTTTGCCAGTGTTCCCCTGCCTCTGTTGGATTGGAGTTGTGCCTCTCTCGCCTGTACTTCTTGGTTGTCCATTGATCTGTGACCTCTGCCGTCAGCGTTTTCAGATGGGAATTTTTTTTAATAATTCCGCAACAAGGGCCTTCTGGTACTGCCCCATTTTAGCAGACCTGTCTGCCTTGGGAATACGCAATAGAAAGCTTTCCTTGTACCGTGTGTCTAGAAGTGTCACCAAACAGTAATGACTTTCACCCAAAATTTTGAGAACGTGACGGTCACAGATAAGGCAGTGTAACATAAACTCAGTCATGCATGCCAGACTGTTAACAGGCAATACTTCCGTGTCCTCACAAAGAGGACAATAGACCATGCTCTCCTCTTCATCCCTGTTCATCCTCCTCTTTCTCATTGTCACACAATCCACTTTGGGACGAGATGAGGCTGGGCTGTGTGTAATCATCCTGTATGGTTCCTTGCTCCATCTCATCGTGCTCCGCCTGCAGTGCATCTTCTTTGATTGTGAGCAGAGAGCATTTCAGAAGACAGGAAAGTGGGATAGTGACGTTAATTCTAAGAGAGGAAGGACATTAAGTTAGGTCCTGGAAATGAGAATTGCCTTAACGTGGCTTCCAGGTACACATGAATTAGCCAATTTATGAGCTAAGCATTCTCAATTTTTCATATTTCTAGAGCAGTAATGCAATTTAATTTTCATATTTCACATTTGCATGCTATGGCGCTACAGAGTGCTGCCTTTTTTGTTTGAGTGTATATGAGTTGGTGACTCTAGGTAAGCACCTGTTGACATGTAGTTTATGTTTGGATGTGACAGTCAGTTTTTTAAAATTTGTATTTATTAGCTTTCTGATTGAGCACTCCGCCTCTTAGCCTCATGCGTTTTTAATCACAGCAACACCACTACCACTCCAGAGATATAGATTTCAGTCTAAGAGAGGATTCACATTAAGTTCCCGTACAGATGAAGACTTTATTCTAAGAGAGGATTGGCATTAAGTTAAGTCCTGGAAAAGAGAATCACCTTAACGTGGCTTCCAGGTACATATGAATTGGCCAATTTATGTGCTAAGCATTCTCAATTTTTCATATTTATAGAGCAGTAATGCAATTAAATTTTCATATTTCATATTTGCATGCTATGGCGCTGCAGAGTACTGCCTTTTTTGTTTGAGTGTATATGAGTTGGTGAATCTAGGTAAGCACCTGTTCACACTTAGTTTAAGTTTGGATGTGTCAGTCAGTTTTTTGAAATTTGTATTTATTAGCCTTCTGACTGAGCACTCCGCCTCTTAGCCTCAGCCATTTTTAATCACAGCAGGACCACTACCACTCCACAGAGATATAGTTTTCAGTCTCAGAGAGGATTCACATTAAGTTCCCATACAGATGAAGTCTTTATTCTAAGAGAGGATTGTCATCAAGTTAGGTCCTGGAATTGAGAATCACCTTGACGTTGCTTCCAAGTACACATGAATTGGCCAATTTATGCACTAAGCATTCTCAATTTTTCTTATTTCTAGAGCAGTAATGCAATTCATTTTTCATATTTCATATTTGCATGCTATGGAACTACAAAGTGCTGCCTTTTTTGTTTGAGGGTATATAAGTTGGTGATTCTAGGTAAGCATCTGTTCACACTTAGTTTATGTTTGGATGTGACGGTCAGTTTCTTGAAATTTGTATTCAGAAGACAGAGAAGCTGGATGGTGGCGCTAATTATGGTGTCATCGCCACTCACCATCTCGGTGGAGTCCTCAAAGTTTTGTAGGATGGTACATACAGTACAGACCAAATTTTGGACACACCTTCTCATTTAAAGTTTTTTCTGTATTTTCATGACTATGAACATTGTGCATTCACACTGAAGGCATCAAAACTATGAATTAACACATGTGGAATAATATACTTAACAAAATTGTGAAACAACTGAAATTATGTCTTATATTCTAGGTTCTTCAAAGTATCCACCTTTTGCTTTGATTACTGCTTTGCACACTCTTGGCTTTCTCTTGATGAGCTTCAAGAGGTAGTCACTGGGAATGGTTTTCCAACAATCTTGAAGGAGTTCCCAAAGATGCTTAGCGCTTGTTGGCCCTTTTGCCTTCACTCTGCAGTCCAGCTCACCCCAAACAATCTCGATTGAGTTCAGGTCTGGTGACTATGGAGGCCAGGTCAACTGGCGTAGCACCCCATCACTCTCCTTCTTGGTCAAATAGCCCTTACACAGCCTGGAGGTGTGTTTGGGGTCATTGTCCTGTTCAAAAATAAAATAATGGTCCAACTAAACGCAAACTGGACGGAATAGCATGCCGCTGCAAGATGCTGTGGTAGCCATGCTGGTTCAGTATGCCTTCAATTTTGAATTAATTTTGAATTAATCCCCAACATTGTCACCAGCAAAGCACCCCCACACCATCACACCTCCTCCATGCTTCAAGGTGGGAACCAAGCATGTAGAGTCCATCCGTTCACTTTTTCTGTATCACACAAAGACACGGTGGTTGGAACCAAAGATCTCAAATTTGGACTCATCAAACCAAAGGACATATTTCCACTGGTCTAATGTCCATGCCTTGTGTTCTTTAGCCCAAACAAGTCTCTTCTGCTTGTTGCCTGTCCTTAGCAGTGGTTTCCTAGCAGCTATTTTACCATGAAGGCCTGCTGCACAAAGTCTCCTCTTAACAGTTGTTGTAGATATGTGTCTGCTGCTAGAACTCTGTGTGGCATTGACCTGGTCTCTAATCTGAGCTGCTCTTAACCTGAGATTTCTGAGGCTGGTGACTCAGATAAACAGAAGCAGAGGTGACTCTTGGTCTTCCTTTCCTGGGGCGGTCCTCATGTGAGCCAGTTTCTTTGTAGCGCTTGATGGTTTTTGCCACTGCACCTGGGGACACTTTCAAAGTTTTCCCAATTTTTTGGACTGACTGACCTTCATTTCTTAAAGTAATGATGGCCACTCATTTTTCTTTACTTAGCTGCTTTTTTCTTGCCATAATACAAATTCTAACAGTCTATTCAGTAGGACTATCAGTTGTGTATCCACCAGACTTCTGCACAACACAACTGATGGTACCAACCCCATTTATAAGGCAAGAAATCACACTTATTAAACCTGACAGGGCACACCTGTAAAGTGAAAACCATTCCCGGTGACTACCTCTTGAAGCTCATCAAGAGAATGCCAAGAGTGTGCAAAGCAGTCATCAAAGCAAAAGGTGGCTACTTTGAAGAACCTAGAATGTAAGACATAATTTCAGTTGTTTCACACTTTTTTGTTAAATATATAATTCCACTTGTGTTAATTCATAGTTTTGATGCCTTCAGTGTGAATGTACAATTTTCATAGTCATGAAAAAACAGAACAATCTTTAAATGAGAAGGTGTGTCCAAACTTTTCGTCTGTACTGTATATCTGACATCTATGTCCACTCCTGAGGTTTTATGTGTGGAGTTTGAACTGAATAACGACGTCCTTGTTGATGCTGGTAGTCAACAATTGCCCTCTTCTGCTCACAAATCCTTGCCAACATTGGCAGTGTAGAGTTCCAAAGCATTGGAACATCAAATACCAGTCAGAGAGCCAGAAGCTGCAAAGGCTGCTGAAGCACAGCAAGGGCGGCGGAAGCTGTAGCTGACTATCTAAACTGGGCACACAGGTGGCGCACTTTGACAAATGGATCTGGCAGCTCCGGGTAGGTTTTGAGAAAACACTAAACCGTGAGGTTAAGCAAATGGGCCAGGCATAGTATGTGTGTGAGTTTGCCTTGCCTGAGAGTCACCACCTTGTTCTGGCCATTGTCACACACAACCATGCTTGACTGTAGATTTAGTGGTGTCAGCCACAGATCTGCCTGCTTTTTCAGAGCTGTCCACAACTCTTCAGCATTGTACGGTTAGTCACCTAAGCATATTAGCGTCAGCACAGCCTGTTGCCGCTTGGTTGAGGCAGTGCTGCAGTGCTTCCAGCTTGTGACTGATGTGGTCATTTCAGAGATGGAGGCTGAAGAGAAGGAGGATGAGGTGCAGGAGCTGTAGACTGTAGGGGCTACCCTGATTGATCTAGGGCCTCAATTCTCAGTATCAGGAGGACGTGTTCCATCCCAAGGTCTGACTGGGTCCGGCTTCCACTATGTTAACCCAGTGTGCCGCCAGTGAGATGTACCATCCCTGCCCACAAGCACTTGTCCTCGTGCTCATGGTTAGGTGGACTTTCACAATAACTGCATTGTTGAGGGCACGGCTAATGTTGTGGGACACGTGCTTGTGTAATGAGGGGATGGCACACTGGGAGGAATAGTGGTGGCTGGGGACCGAGTACCGAGGGACAGCAGCCACCAACAGGTTGCAGAAAGCTTGCGTCTCCACGAGCCTAAAAGGCAACATTTCAATCACAAGCAGTTGAGAAACGTGTGAATTTAGTAGCGTGGCCTGTGGGGTGTTGGCTGCGTAATGGCACTTGTGTTCCAAGGACTGGGGTATGGACAACTGAACACTGCGCTATGACAAGGACGTGAACATGATTGCTGATGGTGCTAATTGAGTGTATGCAATGACAGGTGCTGGGCAGGAGGCGTCTTCACATGCACCATGGACAAGGGATTGGCTTTCATGCACAACAGCAGAAGAAGCAGTGGTGTCACTCGCAAAAACTGTTCCTGGACTTTGGAGTTCGGCTCACAAAGTCGGGTGCTTTGCTGCCATGTGCCTGATCATGCTGGTGGTGGTCAGGCTAGTAGTTTTGCTTCTGATGCTGGCATGGCAGGTGATGCAAATGGCCTTTTTTGGGTTATCGGCAGAGTCTTTAAAAAACAATCAGACTTGGGAAGACCTAACAGTTGGACTGGCAACGTCCGTCATGTTGGTGTTACGGGGAATGGTTGTCTGCCTTTTGTCTTCAGCCACCGTACTACTTCTTCCTACCTGTTGGGATGCTATGCCTCCCTCCCCCTGTGTGCTGCTGTCCTCACTCTGCATATCCTCCTGCCAGGTGGGATCAGTTACTATATCATCCACCACCTAGTCTTCCACTTCTGCACCCTGGTTTTCCTCCTGACTTTCTGGCAATTGTGCCTCATCATCATCCACCTCTTGTGACACGTTATCACTGTTGCCTTTGTGTGACCATGGCTGCTTAAATATTTGTGCATCGCTTCATGCCATCTCCTCTTGCCCCCTTCAAGTGGACCGGGTGAGAGGCCCGAATCTATAAATGGAAAAGCGAACAGCTCTTCGGAGTGCCCAAGTGTGGGATAAGTTGTTTCTGGGCACTCGGCATGGTGGGAGGAAGGAGGATCAGGGTGAGGAATATGCGTTCCAGTCTAATGGCTACTAAAACTTGACCATGTGGAAGACAGGGTAGTGGTAGTGGTAAAGTGACTGAAATCATTTTACACTATCCAACCAACCACCTTTTGACATTGCTCTGGGTTCAATAGTGGTGTGCTGCTGCGGTCCCCTAGTTATTGGGACAGGAAGGTTTGGCGAGAAGCTGTAAGTGTTTGTTGTGGCACAATTTCAGCTTGCCCATGGCCTCGGCCTCTGCATGCACCATCACATCACATCCACTTTCCCGTCCCTTTTTAAATGGAGGACAATATTTTCCACGTTCACTACAAATTGATGAATTTGTATCGAAATTATATGTGATCCGTGTGACAAAAAACCACAGTTTAAACTATCTGGTCTGTAGGTAACACTTTTTTCAGCAACTGATGTTAACCCCTTCATGATCCAGCCTATTTTGACCTTAATGACCTGGCCGTTTTTTGCAATTCTGACCAGTGTCCCTTTATAAGGTAATAACTCAGGAACGCTTCAACGGATGCTACTAGTTCTGAGATTATTTTTTTGTGACATATTGGCTTTGTGTTAGTCATAGATTTAGGTCGATAATTTTGCATTTATTTGTGAAAAAAATGGAAATTTGCAAAAATTTTGAAAATTTCGCAATTTTCAAATTTTTAATTTTTTATTCTGTTAAACGAGAGAGTTATGTGACACAAAATAGTTTATAAATAACATTACCCACATGTCTACTTTACATCAGCACAATTTTGGAAACAACATTTTTTTTGCTAGGAAGTTATAAGGGTTAAAATTTGACCAGCGATTTCTCATCTTTACAATGAAATTTACAAAACCATTTTTTTTAGGGACCACCTCACATTTGAAGTCAGTTTGAAGGGTCTATATGGCTGAAAATACCCAAAAGTGACACCATTCTAAAAACTGCTCCCCTCAAGATGCTCAAAACCATATTCAAAAAGTTTTTAACCCTTCAGGTGCTTCACAGCAGCAGAAGCAACATGGAAGGAAAAAATGAACATTTAACTTTTTAGTCACAAAAATGATTTTTAGCAACAATTTTTTTATTTTCCCAAGGGTAAAAAGAGAAACTGGAACCCAAAAGTTATTGTACAATTTGTCCTGAGTACGCCGATACCCCATAGGGGGGAAACCACTGTTTGGGCGCACAACAGGGCTCAGAAGGGAAGGAGCGCCATTTGACTTTTTCAATGAAAAATTGGCTCCAATCTTTAGCGGACACCATGTCGTGTTTGGAGAGCCCCTGTGTGCCTAAACATTGGAGCTCCCCCACAAGTGACCCCATTTTGGAAACTAGACCCCCCAAGGAGCTTATCTAGATGCATAGTGAGCACTTTGAACCCCCAGGTAATTCACAAATTGATCCGTAAAAATGAAAAAGTACTTTTTTTTCACAAAAAAATTCTTTTAGCCTCAATTTGTTCATTTCCACATGGGCAAGATGATAAAATGGATCCTAAAATGTATTGGGCAATTTCTCCTGAGTACAGTTATACCTCATATGTGGGCGTAAACCACTATTTAGGCACACGGCAGGGCTTGGAAGGGAAGGAGCGCCATTAGACTTTTTGAATGAAAAATTAGCTCCAATCATTAGCGGACACCTGTGTGCCTAAACATTGGAGCTCCCCCACATGTGACCCCGTTTTGGAAACTAGACCTCCCATGGAACTAATCTATATGTGCGGTGACCACTTTAAACCCCCAAGTGCTTCACAGAAGTTTATAACGCAGAGCCGTGAAAATAAAAAATCATTTTTCTTTACTCAAAAATTATTTTGTAGCCCTCAAATTTTTTATTTACACAAGAGTAACAGGAGAAATTGGACCCCAAACTTTGTTTTCCAGTTTGTCCTGAGTACGCTGGTCCCCCATATGTGGGGGTAAACCACTGTTTGGGCACACGTCGGGGCTCAGAAGGGAAGTAGTGACGTTTAGAAATGCAGACTTTGATGGAATGGTCTGCGGGCATCACGTTGCGTTTGCAGAGCCCCTGATCTGCCTAAACAGTAGAAACCCCCCACAAGTGACCCCATTTTGGAAACTAGACCCCCCAAGGAACTTATCCAGATGTGTGGTGAGCACTTTGAACCCCCAAGTGCTTCACAGCAGTTTATAACGCAGAGCCATGAAAATAAAAAATCATTTTTCTTTCCTCAAAAATTATGTTTTATTTGTGCAAGGGTAACAGGAGAAATTGGACCCCAATAGTTGTTGCCCAGTTTGTTCTGAGTATGCTGGTACCCCATATGTGGGGGTAAACCACTGTTTGGGTGCACATCAGGGCTCGGAAGGGAGGGAGCACCATTTGACTTTTTGAACGCAGGATTGGCTGGAATCAATGGTGGCGCCATGTTGCGTTTGGAGACCTCTGATGTGCCTAAACAGTGGAAACCCCTCAATTCTAACTCAAACACTAACCCCAACATACCCCTAACCCTAATCCCAACTCTAGCCATAACCCTAATCACAACCCTAACCCCAACACACCCCTAACCACAACCCTAACCCCGACACACCCCTAACCCTTATCCCAACCCTAATAAACCCTAACCCTAATCCCAACCCTAACCACAACCCTAACCCCAACACACCCCAACCCTAACCATAACCCTAACCACAAGCCTAATCTTAACCTTATTTCCAACCCTAGCCCTAATTCCAACCCTAACTCTAATTCCAACCCTAACCCTATGGCTATGTGCCCACGTTGCGGATTCGTGTGAGATTTTTCCGCACCATTTTTGAAAGATCTTCAGGTAAAATGCACTGCGTTTTACCTGTGGATTTACTGCGGATTTCCAGCATTTTTTTGTGCGGATTTCACCTGCGGATTCCTGTTGAGGAACAGGAGTAAAACGCTGCAGAATCCGCACAAAGAATTGACATGCTGCGGAAAATACAATGCAGCGTTTTCACGCGGTATTTTCTGCACCATGGGCACAGCGGATTTGCTTTTCCATAGGTTTACATGGCACTGTAAACCTGATGTAAAACTGCTATGAATCCGCAGCGGCCAATCCACCGCGGATCCGCAGCCAAATCCGCACTGTGTGCACATAGCCTAATTCTAACCCTAACCCTAGCCCTAACCCTAGCCCTAACCCTAGTTCTAGTTCTAACCTTAACCCTAGTGTAAAAATAAAAGTAAATATATTTTCATTATTTTTATTATTGTCCCTACCTATGGGGATGATAAAGGGGGGGGTTCATTTACTATTTTTTTTTTCATTTTGATCACTGTGATAGGTTTTATCACAGTGATCAAAATGTACCTGGAACGAATCTGCCGGCCGGCAGATTCGGCAGGCGCACTGCGCATGCACCCGCCATTTTGGAATATGGCAGCACCCATGGAGCAGATGGACGGACACCGGGAGGCTCGGTAAGTATGAGGGGGGATCGGAGCACAGGGGGATCGGAGCACGGGGGATGGGATCGGAGCATGGGGAGAGCGGACAGGTGGACGGAGGGGAGTGGATCACAGGATGGAGGACTGGGGAGGCGATCGATGGCTGTGAAAGGGGCTGATCAGGGTTTCCAGCCATGGCCAATGATATTACAGCATCGGCCATGGCTGGATTGTAATATTTCACCATTTTCATAGGTGAAATATTACAAATCGCTCTGATTGGCTGTTTCACTTTCAACAGCCAATCAGAGCGATCTTAGCCACGAGGGGGTGAAGCCACCTCCCCTGGGATGAAGTACCACTCCCCCTGTCCCTGCAGATTGGGTGAAATTGGAGTTAACCCTTTCACCCGATCTGCAGGGACACGATTCCTCCATGACGCCACATAGGCGTCACAGGTCAGATTGGCACCGACTTTCATGACGCCTACGTGGCGTCACAGGTCGGGAAGGGGTTAATAACTTGGGAAAGACACTGCAAAAAAATTAAATATAGGCCTGAAATGGCTCTATTTTGAGCGTTTTGAGCGCACTGATATGTGATCCATGTGACAGGCAAACCCCACTTTACAATATATGGTCTTTAGGTAACTATTTTTTTTTCAGCAAACTAGGGTCAATAACTTGGGTAAGACACTGCAAAAAAAATTAAATGTAGTCCTGAAAAGGCACAATTTTGAGTGCCGTGATATGTGATCCATGTGACAGGCAAACCCCAGTTTGCAATATCTGGCCTGTAGGTAACAATTTTTTTTCAGCAAACTGGTGACACTGCAAAGAAAATGTAATGTAGACCTAAAATGGCACAATTGTGAGCGCAATGATATGTGATCCGTGTGACCGACAAACCCCAGTTAAAAAATAGCTGGATTTTTAGCACTGTAAGGGTATGTGTCCACGTTCAGGATTGCATCAGGATTTGGTCAGGATTTTTCATCAGTTTTTGTATGCCAAAACCAGGAGTGGAACAATTAGAGGAAAAGTATAACAGAAACATATGCACCACTTCTGTATTTATCACCCACTCCTGGTTTGGGCTTACAAATACTGATGAAAAATCCTGACCAAATCCTGATGCAATACTGAACGTGGACACATACCCTAATATGGAAAGCATCTCACTGTATTCTGCAGTGCCAACAAGCGAATGGAGGAGAAATTAATTATTTTAAAGCAAATAATCAGGATTAAGGTCACCCAAAAAAATTCCTGGCCCCTGATACCTGGCGCTATGTCTACAAATATCTGTAATACGCAGAAACAGCAGCAGACAGAACTGGAATGGACCCTCTTTGCTATATGCACTGAATTGTATATAAACAGGAGGAAATAAGGAGCATATAGTGTTATATAAACAATTATCTTTTATTGATACAAAATGTTAAACCACCGCACTGCGACGGACGGGTCAGAAATGTGGGACGGGCGTCAGGCGCAGTGCGCAAGCGCCAGGCAAAGCCCTGGAGATCGCGCATGGGGCACTGAGACGCCCGCCCACAGACCGGAGCCGCCCGTACACAGCGTGATGCGCACTGCCGCACAGGTGAGCACACAAAGAGGGATGCTGCAACGACTAATACGGAAAAGAAGAAAAATCTGACCCTATAAAAAATGCATAAAATAAGGGCGATCTTGACAGTAAAATATGCTAAGGTGCCAAATCATAACACAGGGGTGCCGTGCCACGTACAGAGATATATCAAGACCCCAAGTAGATCCCCACTATTATAGTACACTAAAGTAAGGAGGAAGGGAACAGGACATAAAAATAACAATAGCATAAGCGGCACCAACATAACTACATATAGCCCCCTATTTTGTAGAAATATACATAATACAAAAACAGCAGAGTGTATACATGCATATGATATACATATAAACGTAGTCCATTGCATATCCCGTAGACCAGAGTAGCTGGCTCAGAACCAGAAAAAGGGGAAAAGGGTCCATAGTTTCAAACAGCAAGATGTAGATGGAATTTTTTTATATTGCATATGTTCCAACTGAAGCCGGGATCAAGGGAGGGCCCATAGATGCGAAAGTGTTACTGGTGATAAAAAAACAAAAAAACATTAAAACCATGAACAAGAAAATAAACTAAAAACAAAAGAGTCCTGAGGGACATAGATGAGGCCCAACAAAGACTGATCTCAAACTGTGCTAGAGATAAGGAGCGAAGCTCAAGGATTCGTTCAGACCCCTCGGGGTCAGAGTATCAAGTAGAAAAATCCACCTGGATTCAATCTATGCAAGATGTTTTTTATAGTCACCCCCTCTACTGCCGAGGTGAAGTAGGTCAATCCTCCTAACCGAGAGCAATTTATCATTACAGTTGTGGTGTAACCTAAAATGGTGTGGAATTGTTTTTAGGTCAGTTATTGAGAGCGCCGTCTTGGCTGCGCCAATGTCCCGCACGTGCTCCCGCACGCGAACCCTGAATTCACGAGTAGTGAGTCCAACATAAATTTTTGGACATGGACAGGTAGCATAATAGATAACATTGGTGGTACTGCAAGTTATGCGCTGTCTAATTTGAAATGTTCTCAAACCATCACTTGAGGTATAGTCAGAGCAGCGAAGGACATTGGCGCAGGCAAGACAGCGCCCACATGGAACACACCCCGGACGGGGGCCCCCTGTACCAAAGGGATTTGTTGGAGCCGGAATGTAATGACTCCTGACCAACAAATCATTAAGATTCCTACATCTTTTAGGAGTCATAAGGGGATAATTACCCAGGGCAGCATGCAGGGAGGGCTCAGTTTGGAGGACAGGCCAATGTTTAACAAAAATAGAGCCCATGTTCTCCCACTCGTGGTTGTAGGTGGAAATGAATCTTATCGGTCCACCCTTACTCGCAGCGCGACGTCGAGTAGTACAGTGCAGAAGATCACTCCTTGGGGTTGCCCTTGCGCGGTCATAGCCAGTTTTAATAGATCTGTGGCTGTAGCCACGGGCCTTAAACCTCTGTTTAAGATCCCCCGCCTGTAGTTCGAATTTGGTCTCAGAGGAGCAGATTCGCCGCATCCTGAGAAACTGTCCGACCGGGATGGCCCTCACAGTGGCTGGATGGTGAGCAGAGGTAGCGTGTAACAAAGAATTAACAGAGGTCGGTTTCCTGAAGACGTCAGTCTGGATGCGCCGATCAGGGTCAATCTCCAGGCGGACATCCAGGAAGTCGACCGTCACCGCACTAAAGGCGTATGTGAAACGTATATTCAATGTATTATTGTTCAAACATCTCATAAAGTCCTCGAGCTGGCGGACAGTTCCCCCCCACAAAAACAGAATGTCATCGATGTAGCGATGCCAGCACAGCACATGGGCAGCGGACGGTGGGCCCCCGTCACCAAACACATCCCTCTCCCAGGCACCAAGGAAGAGGTTGGCGTACGAGGGCGCACACGCCGCGCCCATGGCTGTGCCGCGTTTCTGTAGATAGAAATAATGGTTAAAAATAAAGAAATTGTAGGTCAGAATATACTCCACCTGCTCGAGGATTAGCTCACGCAGAGGGCCATCCAGGTCGGAGGCATCCAGGAAGTGGCGAACAGCGTCTAACCCATGGGAGTGGTCAAAGCACGTATATAGACTCTCGACATCGGCTGTTACGAGTATTGTATCATGGTCCACAATGATGCCGTCGACCCTCGACAGGACGTCTGAGGTGTCTTTCACATACGAAGGTAATGTCTCCACCAAAGGTTTGAGATAATAGTCAATAAATTGACATATGGGATTGCATATCCCATCAATGCCGGAGACAATAGGGCGCCCTGGAGGGTCGAGGGCATCCTTGTGGACCTTAGGCAATAAATAGAACGTAGGGACTCTAGGTGACCTGACCATCAATCCATCAAATACCTGTTGGGTGATAATATTTGCCTCCAACGCCCCAATGAGGATATTTTGTAATTCCCGCTGAAAGGGAACCGTGGGATTGGAGGACAGCCTGAGGCAAGTATGGGGATCCTTTAGTTGCCGAAAGGCTTCCCGTTCATACTTCACGCACGGCCAGATCACCACGTTCCCCCCCTTGTCCGCCGGTTTAAATATCACATCTTTCCAAGATTGTAATTGTGTAATGGCAGAACGCTGCCTAGCTGTCAAGTTGTCATATGTTCGCCGGTATGACAATTTTTTGAGGTCCTCACTAACCAATTTAGTGAAGATCTCCACCGCCGGAGATAAGGACAAGGGGGGGAACCTGGCCGATCTGGGACAGGCGGAAGGAGGGAACTTACTTGAATCAGGAATTTCTTGTTCCTCAAGCAAATCCTCCAAATCACGAAGAGTTTCCCTTTCAATATCGCTCATTTCTTCCGCGGAAGTCCTGCTGGTATGGAGCTTTTTAAGAATCAATTTGCGGGAAAATAGATGGAGGTCCTTTACTGCTAAGAAATAATTAAAGGAATTAGTGGGAGAGAAGGTCAGGCCTTTACTGAGGACATCGATCTGGTCCTCGGAGAGAACATGTGCAGGAACTGCTAATAACCCCCCCTCGACCCCGGTCACATGTGTGGTCCCAGCCAGTGCGAGCGGCGCCAACGGCGCATGCGCACTGCGACGGACGGGTCAGGAATGGGGGACGGGCATCAGACCCAGTGCGCAAGCACCAGGCAAAGCCCTGGAGATTGCGCACGGGGCACTGAGATGCCCGCCCACAGACCGGAGCCGCTCGTACACAGCGCGATGCGCACGGCCGCACGGGTGAGCACACAAAGAGGGTGCTGCAACGGCTAATACGGAAAAGAAGAAAAATCTGACCCTATAAAAAATGCATAAAATAAGGGCGATCTTGACAGTAAAATATGCTAAGGTGCCAAATCATAACACAGGGGTGCCGTGCCACGTACAGAGATATATCAAGACCCCAAGTAGATCCCCACTATTATAGTACACTAAAGTAAGGAGGAAGGGAACAGGACATAAAAATAACAATAGCATAAGCGGCACCAACATAACTACATATAGCCCCCTATTTTGTAGAAATATACATAATACAAAAACAGCAGAGTGTATACATGCATATGATATACATATAAACGTAGTCCATTGCATATCCCGTAGACCAGAGTAGCTGGCTCAGAACCAGAAAAAGGGGAAAAGGGTCCATAGTTTCAAACAGCAAGATGTAGATGGAATTTTTTTATATTGCGATATTGAAAGGGAAACTCTTCGTGATTTGGAGGATTTGCTTGAGGAACAAGAAATTCCTGATTCAAGTAAGTTCCCTCCTTCCGCCTGTCCCAGATCGGCCAGGTTCCCCCCCTTGTCCTTATCTCCGGCGGTGGAGATCTTCACTAAATTGGTTAGTGAGGACCTCAAAAAATTGTCATACCGGCGAACATATGACAACTTGACAGCTAGGCAGCGTTCTGCCATTACACAATTACAATCTTGGAAAGATGTGATATTTAAACCGGCGGACAAGGGGGGGAACGTGGTGATCTGGCCGTGCGTGAAGTATGAACGGGAAGCCTTTTGGCAACTAAAGGATCCCCATACTTGCCTCAGGCTGTCCTCCAATCCCACGGTTCCCTTTCAGCGGGAATTACAAAATATCCTCATTGGGGCGTTGGAGGCAAATATTATCACCCAACAGGTATTTGATGGATTGATGGTCAGGTCACCTAGAGTCCCTACGTTCTATTTATTGCCTAAGGTCCACAAGGATGCCCTCGACCCTCCAGGGCGCCCTATTGTCTCCGGCATTGATGGGATATGCAATCCCATATGTCAATTTATTGACTATTATCTCAAACCTTTGGTGGAGACATTACCTTCGTATGTGAAAGACACCTCAGACGTCCTGTCGAGGGTCGACGGCATCATTGTGGACCATGATACAATACTCGTAACAGCCGATGTCGAGAGTCTATATACGTGCTTTGACCACTCCCATGGGTTAGACGCTGTTCGCCACTTCCTGGATGCCTCCGACCTGGATGGCCCTCTGCGTGAGCTAATCCTCGAGCAGGTGGAGTATATTCTGACCTACAATTTCTTTATTTTTAACCATTATTTCTATCTACAGAAACGCGGCACAGCCATGGGCGCGGCGTGTGCGCCCTCGTACGCCAACCTCTTCCTTGGTGCCTGGGAGAGGGATGTGTTTGGTGACGGGGGGCCACCGTCCGCTGCCCATGTGCTGTGCTGGCATCGCTACATCAATGACATTCTGTTTTTGTGGGGGGGAACTGTCCGCCAGCTCGAGGACTTTATGAGATGTTTGAACAATAATACATTGAATATACGTTTCACATACGCCTTTAGTGCGGTGACGGTCGACTTCCTGGATGTCCGCCTGGAGATTGACCCTGATCGGCACATCCAGACTGACGTCTTCAGGAAACCGACCTCTGTTAATTCTTTGTTACACGCTACCTCTGCTCATCATCCAGCCACTGTGAGGGCCGTCCCGGTCGGACAGTTTCTCAGGATGCGGCGAATCTGCTCCTCTGAGACCAAATTCGAACTACAGGCGGGGGATCTTAAACAGAGGTTTAAGGCCCGCGGCTACAGCCACAGATCTATTAAAACTGGCTATGACCGCGCAAGGGCAACCCCAAGGAGTGATCTTCTGCACTGTACTACTCGACGTCGCGCTGCGAGTAAGGGTGGACCGATAAGATTCATTTCCACCTACAACCACGAGTGGGAGAACATGGGCTCTATTTTTGTTAAACATTGGCCTTTCCTCCAAACTGAGCCCTCCCTGCATGCTGCCCTGGGTAATTATCCCCTTATGACTCCTAAAAGATGTAGGAATCTTAATGATTTGTTGGTCAGGAGTCATTACATTCCGGCTCCAACAAATCCCTTTGGTACAGGGGGCCCCCGTCCGGGGTGTGTTCCATGTGGGCGCTGTCTTTCCTGCGCCAATGTCCTTCGCTGCTCTGACTATACCTCAAGTGACGGTTTGAGAACATTTCAAATTAGACAGCGCATAACTTGCAGTACCACCAATGTTATCTATTATGCTACCTGTCCATGTCCAAAAATTTATGTTGGACTCACTACTCGTGAATTCAGGGTTCGCGTGCGGGAGCACGTGCGGGACATTGGCGCAGCCAAGACGGCGCTCTCAATAACTGACCTAAAAACAATTCCACACCATTTTAGGTTACACCACAACTGTAATGATAAATTGCTCTCGGTTAGGAGGATTGACCTACTTCACCTCGGCAGTAGAGGGGGTGACTATAAAAAACGTCTTGCATAGATTGAATCCAGGTGGATTTTTCTACTTGATACTCTGACCCCGAGGGGTCTGAACGAATCCTTGAGCTTCGCTCCTTATCTCTAGCACAGTTTGAGATCAGTCTTTGTTGGGCCTCATCTATGTCCCTCGGGACTCTTTTGTTTTTAGTTTATTTTCTTGTTCATGGTTTTAATGTTTTTTTGTTTTTTTATCACCAGTAACACTTTCGCATCTATGGGCCCTCCCTTGATCCCGGCTTCAGTTGGAACATATGCAATATAAAAAAATTCCTTCTACATCTTGCTGTTTGAAACTATGGACCCTTTTCCCCTTTTTCTAGTTCTGAGCCAGCTACTCTGGTCTACGGGATATGCAATAGACTACGTTTATATGTATATCATATGCATGTATACACTCTGCTGTTTTTGTATTATGTATATTTCTACAAAATAGGGGGCTATATGTAGTTATGTTGGTGCCGCTTATGCTATTGTTATTTTTATGTCCTGTTCCCTTCCTCCTTACTTTAGTGTACTATAATAGTGGGGATCTACTTGGGGTCTTGATATATCTCTGTACGTGGCACGGCACCCCTGTGTTATGATTTGGCACCTTAGCATATTTTACTGTCAAGATCGCCCTTATTTTATGCATTTTTTATAGGGTCAGATTTTTCTTCTTTTCCGTATTAGCCGTTGCAGCACCCTCTTTGTGTGCTCACCCGTGCGGCCGTGCGCATCGTGCTGTGTACGAGCAGCTCCGGTCTGTGGGCGGGCATCTCAGTGCCCCGTGCGCAATCTCCAGGGCTTTGCCTGGTGCTTGCGCACTGGGTCTGATGCCCGTCCCCCATTCCTGACCCGTCCGTCGCAGTGCGCATGCGCCGTTGGCGCCGCTCGCACTGGCTGGGACCGCACATGTGACCGGGGTCGAGGGGGGGTTATTAGCAGTTCCTGCACCGCCATACAACTCATCCCCTTGAGAAAGCGGCGTGGTAAAGCCGCGAAACGCGCGTCGGGGTGCTTTTTTTGTTCCGGTGGGACCCCCCTTCCTTGCCCTCTTTATCGGTAAGCTCACCGGTGGTATTTACCATACTACTATGCACTATGTACCATCTTTATTATAGCCTCTTCTGGCTACTGCACTGGCTTTAGATATACCCTGGTTTGTTTAGCTTTACTCTCTTTGTGGGTTTTTTTTTTCTTCTCTCCATTTATGATTATTTATGTACTTATATATGGGGGCAATATATAGGGGGGACTTCCCCTTCTTGTGCTTGACTGGGTAACACCAACTATTTGGAATGAATTACTGTTTTAACATTTTGTATCAATAAAAGATAATTGTTTATATAACACTATATGCTCCTTATTTCCTCCTGTTTATATGCGTATCCTATGGAGCTTAATTTGTCTGGGGGCACTTAATGTTTATGTGCTTGGGTCCAGACTATCGCTATGACTTTGGGAATTTTGTTAATATGCACTGAATTGTGCCACATACACTGCCTGCCTAGCACTGATATCTCTGTAGCTTTATTAGTCCTCAGAAGGACTATTAGTTGCGATGGATATGTGTATTATTTATGGCATTCCCACACTAAGTACGAAGCAAACAAATCTCAGCCTTGCTCAGCAGCAGCTCTCCCTGCATTGCCTGATTCCGGAGCTGACAGTGACGAGCATGGCGACGCCAGGTCTGATATAGACCTGATGACCCTGTGTGGCCAGCCAATCACTGTAATGCCACAACCAACATAGCTGTGGCATTACAGTCTGTGGCAGACTATCCCTGCATGTTCATTGGCTCTCTAAAGAGCACCAAGCATGCAGGGCGGTGACCCAAGCTCCCGCCGAACAAACCCAGAAATACTCGGTGTGCTCAGAAGGCACTGTGATGCTCGGATGAGCACCAAGTAGTAACGAATATGCTTGCTCATCACTATCT
This sequence comes from Ranitomeya variabilis, assembly GCF_051348905.1. NCBI lineage: Eukaryota > Metazoa > Chordata > Amphibia > Anura > Dendrobatidae > Ranitomeya > Ranitomeya variabilis. Next base: position 317,937,244 of record NC_135236.1, read on the forward strand.
GCTATGTCACATTTCAGCAGTGTGTGAAATGACAACAGACATTGTTTGAAGCGCAATCTATGTGATTTGAATTGCAAACTGTTTGAATTTGTGGGGACCTACAAATTTGAGGAAATTTGACTAAATGTTGATTCTCCATGAATTGATTCGATCATTTCTAATAATGTGTATAGCAGTAAACACAATTTTAAAATAATTAAACAAATCATTAATTGCACATATTTTAGCACCCTTGACATGCTGCTGCATATTTGTTTCCTATGAATCCAAAAGAAAAATAAATGCTATATACAGTAAATATATACAGTATATTGTGTCCAACTTTGGATTGTACAGTGGCAGCTTCATAATGCAGAGCTTGAGGTTGATGCATTGTACCTGCATATGAGGTTGCTGTAAATATTGGCTCTCATGTTTAGTAATTGTGAAACCAATTAAAAAATTTAATGAGAACAAGTTGTCTGGTTTAATTGCTTGGTGATGCATGCCATGTTTCTTACGTATTGGGGTGATGTAAGTTTGTTCTCTTATGAATTTCTTAAAATGTTGGCAAGCTTCATAAAGGATCATTCATAGCTCCCAGCTAGTGAATAAGCCAAGCAGTTCAGGATACTGCTGTCAGGAGCAGTGACACATTGAAGTGTTTCCTTTGTAATCTTACAGCATCCATGACCTACCACATACAGAGTAAGGCAAAAGATCTACATTTTCCCATTAATTTGAGGTGGAGAAATTGAAGGAGCCTGTGAAATGAGTGTTCTCAGAACGTCTTGCCCACGGCTTTGCAGCCATTGCATGCCACTTATCTCTTTATTTTGTTAAACTTGACTTGCACTTGTTCCAGTATTCTTTTATGTTGAAATCCATCCAAAGAAGATTGTGAATGTGCTGTTGACATTTTTGCTTTTTGTATTTTTACAGAAAACAAAAGAGTCAACAAATAAATCTATCTTTACTACATTAAAAAGAGCACAGTTTATGAATGAGTGAGTGCATTTCTTTGACATTTTATACTAAAGTGCTTGTGGAAATTTGTAAGCTGTATACAATAATATAGGAGTGGAAATAAAAATGAATAGACTTGAACTTACCACATTTCCATATAAATGCCACATGAACCAGAAATAAGAAACTTAACTCCATACTGGTCAGAAATGGTAACACTCCTACACAAAATAAACAGGGATTTTCATCAATATATACACTCACCGGCCAATTTATTAGGTACACCATGCTAGTAACGGGTTGGACCCCCTTTTGCCTTCAGAACTGCCTCAATTCTTCGTGGCATAGATTCAACAAGGTGCTGGAAGCATTCCTCAGAGATTTTGGTCCATATTGACATGATGGCATCACACAGTTGCCGCAGATTTGTCGGCTGCACATCCCAAAGATGCTCCATACAAGGCAGGATGGATCCATGCTTTCATGTTGTTTACGCCAAATTCTGACCCTACCATCCGAATGTCGCAGCAGAAATCGAGACTCATCAGACCAAGCAACGTTTTTCCAATCTTCTACTGTCCAATTTCGATGAGCTTGTACAAATTGTAGCCTCAGTTTCCTGTTCTTAGCTGAAGGGAGTGGTACCCGGTGTGGTCTTCTGCTGCTGTAGCCCATCTGTCTCAAAGTTCGACGCACTGTGCGTTCAGAGATGCTCTTAGGCCTACCTTGGTTGTAACGGGTGGCGATTTGAGTCACTGTTGCCTTTCTATCAGCTCGAACCAGTCTGCCCATTCTCCTCTGACCTCTGGCATCAACAAGGCATTTCCGCCCACAGAACTGCCGCTCACTGGATTTTTTTTCTTTTTCGGACCATTCTCTGTAAACCCTAGAGATGGTTGTGCGTGAAAATCCCAGTAGATCAGCAGTTTCTGAAATACTCAGACCAGCCCTTCTGGCACCAACAACCATGCCACGTTCAAAGGCACTCAAATCACCTTTCTTCCCCATACTAATGCTCGGTTTGAACTGCAGGAGATTGTCTTGACCATGTCTACATGCCTAAATGCACTGAGTTTTCGCCATGTGATTGGCTGATTAGAAATTAAGTGTTAACAAGAAGTTGGACAGGTGTACCTAATAAAGTGGCCGGTGAGTGTATGTGCTTCTCACAAAATTAGAATATCAAAAAGTTAATTTATTTCAATTCTTCAATACAAAAGTGAAACTCTTATATTATATAGAGTTATTACAAACAGAGTGGTCTATTTCAAGTGTTTACTTCTGTTAATGCTGATGATTATGGCTTGCAGCCAATGAAAACCCCAAACTCATTATCTCAGTAAATTAGAATACATTACAACACCAGCTTGAAAAAATGATTTTAACCCCTTTATCCCATATGATGCACTATCCCATCGAGGTGACCTGGGACTTAATTCCCAGTGACGGGATAGTACGTCATAGGCGATCAGCCGCGCTGACGGGGGGAGAGTGGCCGATCGCCGCCGGGTGTCAGCTGATTATTACAGCTGACATCTGGACCATTCCCGGCACATTAACCCCCGGCACACTGCGATCAAAGATGAATGCAGCGTTCCGGCGGCATAGGGAATCATCGCGCAGTGAGGGGGCTCCCTGCGTGCTTCCCTGAGACCCTCAGAGCAACGCGATGTGATCGCGTTGCTCCGAGGGTCTCCTACCTCCTCCTCCCTGCAGGCCCGGATCCAAAATGACCGCGGAGGGCCTTCCGGGTCCTGCAAGGAGGTGGCTTTCAAGAGCCTGCTCAGAGCAGGTGCCGGAAAGCCTCCCTGCTGTGCCTGTGTGATCGGTGATCTGACACAATGCACTGCAAAGTGTCAGATCAGCGATCTGTCACTGTAACGTGATGTCCCCCCTGGAGTAATGTAAAAAAGTAAAAAAAATAAATATTTGCATGTGTAAAAAAAACCCAAATTCCTAAATAAAGAAAAAACATATATATATATATATATTTATATATATTGTTCCAATAAATACATTTCTGTATCTAAATATTAAAAAAACAATAAAAGTACACATATTTTGTATCGCCGTGTCCTTAACGACCCGACCTATAAAACTGTCCCACTTGTTAACCCTTTCAGTGAACACCATAAAAAAAGGCAAAAAACGATGCTTTATTATCATACCTCCAAACAAAAAGTGGAATAACACGCGATCAAAAAGACAAACACAGTACATGGTACTGCTGAAAACGTCATCTTGTCTCACAAATAAAGAGCCGACATACAGCGTCATCAACGAAAAAATAAAAAAAGTTATAGTCCTCAGAATAAAGCGATGCAAAAATAATTATCTTTTATATAAAATAGTTTTATCATATAAATGCGCCAAAACATAAAAAAAGATATAAATGAGGTATCGCTGTAATTGTACTGACCCGAAGAATAAAAGTACTTTATCAATTTTACAAAACGTGGAATGGTATAAGCGGCCCCCCAAAAGAAATTCATGAATAGCTGGTTTTTGTTCATTGTACCTCACAAAAATCGGAATAAAAAGCGATCAAAAAATGTCATGTGGCCGAGAATGATACCAATAAAAACGTCAACTCGTCCCGCAAAAAACAACACCTCATAAGACTCTTGACCAAAATATGGAAAAATTATAGCTCTCAAAATGTGGAGACGCAAAAACTATTTTTTGCAATAGAAAGAGTCTTTTAGTGCAGTGTTTTTCAACCAGTGTGCCGCGGCACACTAGTGTGCCGCGACACATGGTCGGGTGTGCCGCGGGGAACGGGAGTCAGCTGTTCTCTGTGCCGACTGTGAAGCTGACAGCCGGCACAGAGAAGCTGCAGCGCGCCGCCTCCCGGAGATCAATTGTACTCGCAGACATCTACCAGCTGCGAGTACAATTGAGGCTCTGACTGCCGGGTCAGAGCGACGCCAGCAGCGTGATCAAGTCATGTGATCACGCTGCTGACGTCACTATCCGGCGCGCAGGAGAAAGAAGAGACTTGGTGGTAAGTGCTCCTGTGCTGTGGAGCTGAAGACACCGAAGATTCAGCATGGGGTGGGTTTATGGGGAGTATGTGGGGGGATTTATTCAGTGTGTGGGGGGGATTTATTCAGTGTGTGGGGGGGATTTATTCAGTGTGTGGGGGGGGATTTATTCAGTGTGTGGGGGGATTTATTCAGTGTGTGGGGGGATTTATTCAGTGTGTGTGGGGGATTTATTCAGTGTGTACGTGGGGGGGGCCTGGAATTTATTTAGCATGTGTGGGGCAGGGTGCATTTATTCTGTGGAAGGGGATGGATTTATTCTATCGGAAGGGCAGTGGATATATTCTGTGGGGGTGAGTGGGGAGATGGGGGTGGACACAGTAGCGAGGGGAAAAATGTGTGCTGACAGTACTGGGAGCAACGGTGATGGGATGTGTGAGGACAGTATGGGGAGTCGGGGGAATGTGTGAGGGGGGAATGTGTGAGGAGGAAATATGGAGAGAGCAAAGGGGTATGTTAGCAGGGGGGGGGATTACAGGAGGAGGCTATTAGAAATGTGTGCAGACAGTATGGGGGGATGAAAGTGTGAGTGGACACATAATAGATACTGAGTAGTGTGAGGGTAACAGCCAGGAGGAGACAGTATGCCAAGTAGGAGGAGTGTAATGAAGGGGCACAGTAGAGAGACTGGGCTCTCTATGAGGGACACCGTATGAGAAGGCAGTGTGAAGTATGGAAAAGAGAGAGAGGGTAGTGTGGATGGCATGTACCATAAGAGGGACAGTGAGGGTCATATTATGTGCTGGGAATAAAGTGAGGGGCAATTATTTACTCAGAGGCTCAGCCTAGGGCAGATATTGTTATTCCGGAGCATTATAATAACACTGCTATCTTTAAGGGTGTTGTGTCGGGATGTGCTGCAGAAGACAGGAGAAGATGGAAGTCTGCAGAAACGAGCTCTGCCGGTGGATGAGAAGAGTCATCATGGCATCTGGACAAGGTGAAGATGAAAAGAAAGAGGCGACTCCACAAACAACGTCATCTATCAGGTACATGGATGTAAATGTGTTTTTTTTGTGATACTAATTCTCATTTTTATTTGTTAGGAACATTAAAGGGGATGTCCAAGGTTGTGATGAGTCTGCAGTCATACTATGTGACTGCAGACTTCTGAATTCTCACAGTGCACACTGCTATCATAATTCTCTGATGTTGGTGATTTACATACATGCGGTCACGTGCTGACTAGACATGTGTGGCCTCATTCAATGAAAATGAATTGACTGAGGCCGGACACGTCTAGTTAGAATGTGACCAGAAGTATCCAAATCACATACTTGTGCTGTCATGACCGTCCACTCTGGCCACCGGCAAGGGAGAATCCTGAAAGTGTGCAGTGCTTGCGCTGTGAGAATTCAGAAGCCTGCAGTCACATAGAATGACTGCAGACTTTAATCTCAAACCTGGACGCACCATTTTGTGCCATTTTGGTTGGTGGTGTGCCTCGGGATTTTTTAAGTATAAAAAGTGTGCCGCGGCTCAAAAAAGGTTGAAAATCACTGTTTTAGTGTGTGACGGCTGCCAATCATAAAAATCCGCAAAAAAATGGCTATAAAAGTAAATCAAACCCCCCTTCATCACCCCCTTAGGCTAGTTTCACACTAGCATTTGCAGCAGCTGCGGAGGGCTGCGGACTTCCTCCGTGAAGCCCCGCCCTTGGCCGCACCTCTGCCGCTAGCTCCGCCTATTTCCGCATGTGGCCTGCATGCGGCCTGTGTACCTATAGTTAACATTAGGTACGCAGGTCGTGCCGCAGTATGCGGATGCTTCCACATGCATCGTTTTGACCATGCGGCGACCAGCGTACAACGCAGATTGTAGCAATTTTCCGCATCGTCAAAACGACGCATGTGGAAGCATCCACATACTGCGGCATGACCTGCGTACCTAATGTTAACGATAGGTACACAGGCCGCATGCCGGCCGCATGCGGAAATAGGCAGAGCTAGCATTGGAGGTCCGGCCGAGGGCGGGGCTTCCCGGAGGAAGTCCGCAGCCCTACGCAACTGCTACAAACGCTAGTGTGAAACTAGCCTAAGTTAGGGAAAAATAATAACATTTAAAAAAATTTATTTATTTGCATTTTCCCATTAGGGTTAGGGTTGGGCTAAAGTTAGGGTTATGGTTGGGGCTAAGGTTAGGGTTAGGGCTACAGTTAGGGTTAGTGTTGGGGTTAGGATTAGTGTTGGGGCTAAAGTTAGGATTAGGGTTGGGGCTAAAGTTAGGGTTGGGGCTAAAGTTAGGGTTGCAGTTGGGCTAAAGTTAAGGTTGGGCCTAAAGTTAGATTTGGGGCTAAAGTTAGAGTTTGGATTACATTTACGGTTGGGATTAGGGTTGGGATTAGGGTTAGGGGTGTGGTTAGTGTTATGGTTGGGATTAGGGTTAGGGGTGTGTTTGGGTTAGGGTTTTAGTTAGAATTGGGGGGTTTCCACTGTTTAGGCACATCAGGGGCTCTCCAAATGCGTCATGGCGTCCGATCTGAATTCCAGCCAATTCTGCGTTGAAAAAGTAAAACAGTGCTCCTTCCCTTCCCAACTCTCCCGTGCGTCAAAACAGGGGTTTACCCAAACATATGGGGTATCAGCGTACTCAGGACAAATTGGACAACAACTTTTGGGGTCCAATTTCTCCTGTTTCCCTGGGGAAAATAGAAAACCAGGGGCTAAAAAATAATTTTTGTGGAAAAAAATCTATATATTTTCACGGCTCTGTGTTATAAACTGTAGTGAAACACTTGGGGGTTCAAAGTTCTCACAACACATCTAGATAAGTTCCTTGGAGGGTCTAGTTTCCAATATGGGGTCATTGTGGGGGTTTCTACTGTTTAGGTACATCAGGAGCTCTGCAAACGCCTTCAGACCATTCCATCTAAGTCTGCATTCCAAATGGAGCTCCTTCCCTTCCGAGCTCTACCATGTGCCCAAGCGGTGGTTCCCCCCACATATGGGGTATCAGCGTACTCAGGACAAATTGGACAACAACTTTTGGGGTCTAATTTCTCCTGTTACCCATAGGAAAATACAAAACTGGGGGCTAAAAAAAAAATTTTGTGGAAAAAAGGATTTTTTATTTTCACGGCTCTGCGATATAAACTGTAGTGAAACACTTGGGGGTGCAAAGTTGTCACAACTAGTGTTGAGCGATATCGTCCAATATCCAGAAGTATCGGTATCGGATTGGATCTGCCGATGTCCAAAAAATATTGGATATCGCCGATACCCGATACCAATGCAAGTCAATGGGACACAAATATCAGAATGTAAATAAGCCCTTTCTGTTCTTCTACATCCTGTTCCGGAGGGGGGGAGACTGTGGGCGGTGCATGGGCGGACACTGTGCATGTCTGTGTGTGCGAGAGGGGTCTCTGCGTGCCTGCCGGGGATCTGTACGGGCGTCTCGGGGCTCTGTGCGGGCTGCCAGGGCTCTGTGCGGGCCTGCCGGGGCTCTGTGCGGCCTGCCGGGGCTCTGTGCGGGGCTCTTTGCGGCGTGCCAGTGTAACAGACCAGATTAACCCCCGCCCATAATATACCCGGGGTTAAAGTGGCCTAGGCCAGCTCCTGTGGGCTGCCTGGGGTCTTGTGCGCAGCCTGTTGCCCCGTACGCTGTTTGGGGCCCTGTGCACTTCCTGTGGCCTCTGTGCTCTTCCTGGGCCCCTCTGTGCTGCCTGGGGCCCCTCTGTGCTTCCTGTTGCCCTGTGCGCTGCCTGGGGCCCCTGTGCTCGTCCTGGGGCCCCTCTGTGCTGCCTGGGGCCCCGTGTGCTGCCTGAGGCACCTGTGCGCTGCCTGAGGCCCCTGTGCACTGCCTGAGGCCCTGTGTTCTGCCAGGGTCCCCGTGTGCTGCCTGAAGCCCCTGTGCACTGCCTGGAGCCCTGTGGGCTGCCTGGGGCCCTGTGGGCTGCCTGGGGCCCCTGTGGGCTGTCTGGGGTCCTGTGCACTGCCTAGGGCACTGTGTGCTGTGTGGGGCTCCTTGAGCTGCCTGGGGACCCTGTGTGCTGCCAGGGGCCCTATGTGCTGCCTGGGGCCCCTGTGCTCTTCCTGGGGCCACTTTGTGCTGCCTGTTGCCCTGTGCGCTGCCTGGGGCCCCTGTGCTCTTCCTGGGGCCCCTCTGTGCTGCCTGGGGCCCTGTGTGCTGCCTTGGGCCCCTGTGCGCTGCCTGGGCCCCGTGCACTTCCTGGGGCCCCTGTGCTCTTCCTTGGACCCCTCTGTGCTGCCTGGGGCCCCTCTGTGCTGCCTGTTGCCCTTTGTGCTGCCTGGGGCCCTGTGGACTTCCTGTGCTCTTCCTGGTGCCCCTCTGTGCTGCCTGTTGCACTGTGCGCTGCCTTGGGCCCATGTGCTCTTCATGGGGCCCCTCTGTGCTGCCTGGGGCCCTGTGTGCTGCCTTGGGCCCCTGTGCGCTGCCTGGGGCCCCATGCACTTCTTGGGGCCCCTGTGCTCTTCCTGGGGCCCCTCTGTGCTGCCTGTTGCCCTCTGCGCTGCCTGGGGCCCTTGTGCTCTTCCTAGGGCACCTCTGTGCTGCCTGGGGCCCTGTGTGCTGCCTTGGGTCCCTGTGAGCTGCCTGGGGCCCTGTGTGCTGCCTGGGGCCCTGTGCATTGCCTGGGGCCCTGTGTTCTGCCAGGGGCCTGTGTGCTGCCTGAGGTCCCTGTGCGCTGCCTGTTGGCCTGTGCGCTGCTTTGGGCTCTGCACGCTGCCTGGGGCCCCGTTTGCTGCCTGGGGCTCCATTATTGATTATATCACTCAATGGTTCTCAAAAAGCTGAAAAATCTGATCTACAGCAGCTGGGGTATATTCTGACCAGGAGGGGTATAATCTGGACTTGTCCAATTTGTACCCCGGGGTATAATCTGGCCCAGAGGGGTATAAACTGGACTAGTTCAATTTATACCCCGGGGTATAATTTGGGCTAGGCCAGAATATACTCCGGGTATATTCTGGCCTAGGCCACTTTACCCCTGGGTATATTCTGGGTGGGGGGGTTAATCTGGCCTGTTACACCGGGGCACTGTGCGGGCTGTCAGGGCTCTGTGCGGGCTGCTGGGGCTGTGTGCGGTGTGCCGGGGCTCTGCGCGAGCTGCCGGGGCTCTGTGCGGGGCTCTGTGCTGCCTGCCGGGGCTCTCTGCGGCCTGCCGGGGCTCTGTGCAGGGCTCTGTATGGCGTGCCGGGGCTCTGTGCGGGCTGCCGGGGCTCTGTGCGGTGTGCCGGGGCTCTGTGCGGGCTGCTGGGGCTCTGTGCGGGGCTCTGTATGGCGTGTCGGGGCTCTGTGCGGGCTGCCGGGGCTCTGTGCGGGCTGCCGGGGCTCTGTGCGGGCTGCCGGGGCTCTGGGCGTGTGTGCAGGCATCATCAGATGGGACTACAAGTCCCATCGGACGATGCCTGCTACAGTGACAGTGATTGACACATTAGCCAATGATGGGACAGTAGTAGTCCCATCATCCAGCTAATGTGTTAAATGTAAAAAAAAAAACTACGTACATACATACTACATACATGCTACATACATGCTACATACATGCTACATACTACATGCTACATACATGCTACACACATACTACATGCTACATACATGCTACATACATACTACATACATACTACATACATACTACATATATACTACATACATGCTACATGCATGCTACATACACACTACATACATACTACATGCTACATACATGCTACATACATACTACATGCTACATACATACTACATGCTACATACATGCTACATACATACTACATGCTACATACATGCTGCATACATGCTACATACATGCTACATACATGCTACATACATGCTACATACATACTACATACATACTACATACTACATATATACTACATACATACTACATGCTACATACATGCTACATACATACTACATGCTACATACATGCTGCATACATGCTACATACATGCTACATACATGCTACATACATGCTACATATATGCTACATACATACTACATACATACTACATACATACTACATGCTACATACATGCTAAATACATACTACATACATGCTACATACATACTACATACATACATACGACATACAATACATTCATACATTAAATACAATGCATACATATAGACATACAGTACATTAAACATAGAGTACATACTCACCATCGCTTGTCACTTTGTTCCTTGAAGCCAGTGTCATCTGTAAAAAAGATTAAAATAACCAACAACCAGTATACTCCCTGTCCGCAGAAGTCCATGAGTGTCCCACGATGATCTCCCGTGGAGAACTGCAGCATCAGCTGATGCGACCGTTCTCTAGGGGCTTCAGGAACACAATGATGGGAGGAAGGTATCCTTCTGCACTGTATTCCTCCTCCACTGTAAAAAAAAAATAGTCCCTAGTCTCACTTTATGCCATTGCTGTGTGAGAAATTTTCCCATGCAGCAATTGACATAAAGTAAGACTCAGAGGTTACTATAGTTCAGTGATGCACTGCAGGAGCCATTGTCTCCTGTCAGTGTGTCACTAAAGGTCCTATAGAGCAGTGACATCACCAGATGTCACTGTTCTATAGGGGAGATCGTCGCGGGACACTCGTTATTAATTGGACTATGGAGGACAGGTAGTATACGGTTTATTATCTTACGTTTTTTGCAGGCACTGAAGTATGGTAAGTATGGTGAAATGAAGAATATTAAAATAATTTTTTCCTAATTTGTGTGTTTTATTAACCCTTTACTAGTATTGGATTCATAATGGATATGCGTCTTATTGACCACTCTCCCTTATTAACCCGGCTTAATGTCACCTTACGATAGCAAGGTGACATTAACCCCTTATTACCCCATATCCCACCGCTACATGGGAGTGGGAAGAGAGGGGCTAAGTGCCAGAATTGGAACATATTACAGATGCTCCATTTCCGGGGCGGCTGCGGACTGGTATTTGTAGCTGGGGGGGGCAATATTCATGGCCCCTCTTTAGGCTATGAATAGCAGCCCGCAGCTGTCTGCGTAGCCTTTCTGGCTATGAAATATAGGGGGACCCCACGTCATTTTTTTGGGGGGTCCCCCTATTTTAATAGCCAGTAAAGCCTACGCAGACAGCTGCGGGCTGATATTCACAGCCCAGGCTACAAATATTGGCCCCCGGCTTTCCCCCTCTGGTGCAGAAAATTGCGCGGGAGCCCACGCCATTTTTCAACGCATCCGCTGCCCATTCTGAAGTCCGGGGAGGAGGAAGCAAGAGTTTTGTCCGCATATGCGCAGTAGAAAATGGCAGACGCAACGGACAAAAAAACGTTCACTTGAACGTTTTTTCGTGCCGACGGTCCGCCAAAACAAGACGGATTCATTGCACGACGGACGCGACGTGTGGCCATCCATCGCAATCCATCACTAGTACAAGTCTATGGGTAAAAAAACGCATCCTGCGAGCACATTTGCAGGATCCGTTTTTTCCGCTGGATCCGTTTTTTTCTCCTAGAGTTGTATTAGCGCCGGATTGCTCCTGATGGCCACACGTTTCATCTGTTTTTTGCAGGATCCGTCAAAAAAGCGGTTTCCACCGTACAGAAAACACATACAAAAAACGCACAGCAACGGATCCAGCAAAAAACGTATGAAACTGAGATGTGAAATGATGAATCTGGCCTCCGATTCTGTTTTTTCATGCATGTTTCTATTCAAATCATGCACATTTTTCGTTTATTTATTTATTTCCAAAAACTGCATCAAAACCGTGCAAAAACTGCACCAAAAACTGCATCAAAACTGCACCAAACTGCACCAAAAACTGCATCAAAACTGCACCAAAAACTGCATCAAAAACCGCATCAAAAACCTGCACCAAAACCTACACCAAAAACTGCATCAAAAACCGAACCAAAACCTACATCAAAAACTGCATGAGGGTATGTGCACATGTTGCGGAATCTGCTGCGGATTTTTCCGCAGCGGACTTCGAAAATCCGCAGTGCAAAACCACTGCGGTTTTCACTGCGGATTTCATCACAGTTTCTTCTGCGGATTCCTCTGCAGGTTTTCAACTGCACTTTCCTATTGGTGCATGTTGAAAACCGCTGCAGAATCCGCAGAAAGAATTGACATGCTGCGGAAAATAATCCGCTTCTTTTCCATGCGGATTTTTCCGCAGCATATGCACAGCGTTTTTTTTCCCCATAGGTTTACATGGTACTGTAAACTTTGGGAAAACTGCTGGGGATCCGCAGCATCAAATCCGCTGTGGATCCGCAGCAAAATCCGCTGCGGATCCACAGCAAAATCCACAGCGTGTGCACATACCCTAAAAATACTGCACCAAAAACGCATCTAAAAGGCACCAAAAAACTGCACCAAAACCTGCATCAAAAACTGGTGCAGTTTTTGGTGCTGGTTTTGGGTGCTGTTTTTTATGCTGTTTTTGGTACAGTTTTTGATGCAGTTTTTGGTGCAGGTTTTAGATGCGGTTTTTGGTGCAGATTTTTATGTATTTTTTGATGCAGGTTTTTGGTGCTGTTTTTTATGCTGTTTTTGATGCAGGTTTTGGTGCAGTTTTTGATGCATTTTTTGGTGCAGTTTTTGGTGCAGGTTTTTGGTGCGGTTTTTGATGCAGCTTATGGTGCAGATTTTTATGCAGCTTTTGGTGCAGGTTTTTGGTGCTGTTTTTGATGCAGGTTTGGTGCAGTTTTTGATGCAGTTTTTGGTGCAGGTTTTTGGTGCGGTTTTTGGTTCAGTTTTTGGTGCAGATTTTTACACAGTTTTTGGTGCTGTTTTTGCTGTTTTTGATGCAGGTTTTTGGTGCAGTTTTTGATGCATTTTTTGGTGCAGGTTTTTGGTGCGGTTTTTGATGCAGTTTTGGTGCAGATTTTTAGGCTATGTGCACACGCTGCGGATTTTGCTGCAGATCCGCTGCGGATTTGATGCTGCGGATCCGCAGCAGTTTTCCATGCGGTGTACAGTACAATGTTAACCTATGGAAAACAAAATCCGCAGTGCACATGCTGCAGAAAATTCCGCGTAGATTCGCTGCGGAAAAAAGAAGTAGCATGTCACTTCTTTCTGCGGATTCCGCAGCGGTTTTCAACCTGCACCAATAGGAAAGTGCAGTTGAAAACCCGCAGAGGAATCCGCAGAAGAAACCACGTGAAAATGCGCAGTGAAAACCGCAGTGGTTTTGCACTGCGGATTTTCCAAATCCGCTGTGGAAAAATCCGCAGCAAAATCCACAACGTGTGCACATACCCTTATGCTGTTTTTGATGCAGGTTTTGATGCATGCTTTGGTGCAGTTTTTAATGCAGTTTTTGGTGCGGTTTTTGATGCGGTTTTTGGTGCTGTTTTTGGTGCAGTTTTTGGTGCAGGTTTTTGAAGCGGTTTTTGATGCAGTTTTTAGTGCAGTTTTGGTGCAGTTTTTGGTGCAGGTTTTTGGTGCGGTTTTTGATGCAGCTTATGGTGCAGATTTTTATGCAGCTTTTGGTGCAGGTTTTTGGTGCTGTTTTGATGCAGGTTTGGTGCAGTTTTTGATGCAGTTTTTGGTGCAGGTTTTTGGTGCGGTTTTTGGTTCAGTTTTTGGTGCAGATTTTTACACAGTTTTTGGTCCAGGTTTTTGGTGCTGTTTTTGCTGTTTTTGATGCAGGTTTTTGGTGCAGTTTTTGATGCATTTTTTGGTGCAGGTTTTTGGTGCGGTTTTTGATGCAGTTTTGGTGCAGATTTTTAGGCTATGTGCACACGCTGCGGATTTTGCTGCAGATCCGCTGCGGATTTGATGCTGCGGATCCGCAGCAGTTTTCCATGCGGTGTACAGTACAATGTTAACCTATGGAAAACAAAATCCGCAGTGCACATGCTGCAGAAAATTCCACGTAGATTCGCTGCGGAAAAAAGAAGTAGCATGTCACTTCTTTCTGCGGATTCCGCAGCGGTTTTCAACCTGCACCAATAGGAAAGTGCAGTTGAAAACCCGCAGAGGAATCCGCAGAAGAAACCACGTGAAAATGCGCAGTGAAAACCGCAGTGGTTTTGCACTGCGGATTTTCAAAATCCGCTGTGGAAAAATCCGCAGCAAAATCCACAACGTGTGCACATACCCTTATGCTGTTTTTGATGCAGGTTTTGATGCATGCTTTGGTGCAGTTTTTAATGCAGTTTTTGGTGCGGTTTTTGATGCGGTTTTTGGTGCTGTTTTTGGTGCAGTTTTTGGTGCAGGTTTTTGAAGCGGTTTTTGATGCAGTTTTTAGTGCAGTTTTGATGCAGTTTTTGGTGTAGTTATGATGCAAGTTTTGATGAAGTTATAGGTGAGATTTTTGCGCGGTTTTTGATGCAGTTTTTGGAAATAAATAAATAAATGGAAAATGTGCATGATTTGAATGGAAACATGCATGAAAAAACGGATTCGGAGGCCGGATTCATCATTTCACATCTCAGTTTCATACATTTTTTGCCGGATCTGTCGCTGCACATTTGTTTGCCGGACAGAAAAATCGTTCCTCTGTATGTGTTTTCCATCCGGTGGAAACAGCTTTTTTGACGGATTCTGCAAAAAACGGATGAAATGTTTGGCCATCAGGCGCAATCCGGCACTAATACAACTCTATGAGAAAAAAACGGATCCGGCAGAAAAAAGGATCCTGCAACTGTGCTCGCAGGATGAGTTTTTTACCCATAGACTTGTACTAGTGACAGATCGCGATCGATGGCCACACATCGCGTCCATCGTGCAATGGATCCATCGTGTTTTGGCGGACCGTTGGCATGAAAAAACATTCGCCCCCTCCTTCCCGGATTTCAGAATGGGCAGCGGATGCGTTGAAAAACTGCATCCGCTGCCCATATCGTGCACAAATTTCACAACGTGCATTAGTACGTCGGCCCGACGCATAGCGACGGACCCGTACCGACGCAAGTATGAAAGAGGCCTTAATGAGCATTGAATTTAAGAAAAAAAAACGGAAAAAATGGGGTGGTATGTATGTTGTATGTATGTAGTATGTATGTAGTATGTATGTTGTATGTATGTAGTATGTATGTAGTATGTATGTATGTAGCATGTATGTAGCATGTAGTATGTATGTAGCATGTAGTATGTATGTAGTATGTAGCATGTATGTAGCATGTTTGTGGCATGTAGTATGTATGTAGTATGTAGTATGTATGTAGCATGTATGTAGCATATAGTATGTATGTAGTATGTATGTAGCATGTATGTAGCATGTATGTGGCATGTAGTATGTATGCAGCATGTATGTAGCATGTAGTATGTATGTAGCATGTATGTAGCATGTAGCATGTATGTAGCATGTATGTAGCATGTATGTAGTATGTAGTATGCATGTAGCATGTATGTTGTATGTATGTAGCATGTATGTAGTATTTTTTTTTTACATTCAACACATTAGCCGGATGATGGGACTACTAATGTCCCATCATTGGCTAATGTGTCAATCACTGTCACTGTAGCAGGCATCGTCCTATGGGACTTGTAGTCCCATTGGATGATGCCTGCACACACGCACAGAGCCCCGGCAGCCCACACAGAGCTTCGTCACGGCACACAGAGCCCTGGAAGCCCGCACAGAGCCCCGGCATGCCACACAGAGCCCCGGCAGCCCGCACAGAGCCCCGGCACGCGGCACAGAGCCCTGGCAGCCTGCACAGAGCCGCACATAGAGCTCTGGCAGCCCGCACAGAGCCCCGGCAGGCAGCACAGAGCCCCGGCAGGCATGCACAGACCCCCCCACGGTCCCGCACCGACCCCGCCCACACAGAGACATGCAGTCTCTGCCCACGCACCGCCCACACTCCATTATAGTGCATTATTGCACTATGGGAACTTCCGACTCCGGTATCCGATATCGCAAAAATATCGGAACTCGGTATCGGAATTCCGATACAGCGCATATCGGCGATACCCGATATTTGCAGTATCGGAATGCTCAGCACTACTCACAACACATCTAGATAAGTTCCTTGTGGGGTCTAGTTTCCAATATGGGGTCACTTGTGGGGGGTTTATACTTGTTAGGTACATCAGGGGCTCTGCAAATGCAACGTGACGCCTGCAGACCAATCCATCTAAGTCTGCATTCCAAAAGGCGCTCCTTCAGTTCCAAGGTCTGCCATGCACCCAAATGGTGGTTCCCCCCACATATGGGGTATCAGCATACTTTTGGGGTCCAATTTCTCCTGTTACCCTTGGGAAAATACAAAACTGGGGGCTAAAAAATAATTTTTGTGGAAAAAAAAGTTTTCACAACACATCAGATATGTTCCTTAGGGGGTCTTCTTTCCAAAATGGTGTCACTTGTGGGGTGTTTCAATGTTTAAGCACAACAGGGGCTCGCCAAACGCGACATGGCGTCCCATCTCAATTCCAGTCAATTTTGCATTGAAAAGTCAAATGGCGCTCCTTCCTTTCCGAGCTCTGCCATGCGCCCAAACAGTGGTTTACCCCCACATATGGGGTATAAGCGTACTCAGGACAAATTTTGCAACAATTTTTCGGGCCCAATTTCTTCTGATTTTCTTGGGAAAATAAAAAATTGGGGGCGAAATTCATTTTTGTGTAAAAATATGATTTTTATTTTTACGGCTCTACATTATAAACTTCTGTGAAGACTTGGTGGGTAAAAGTGCTCACCACACATCTAGATAAGGTCCATTGGGGGTCTGCTTTCCAAATTGATGTCACTTGTGGGGGGTTTTCAATGTTTTGGCACATCAGGGGCTCCCCAAACGTGACATGGCATTCCATCTCAATTCCAATCAATTTTGCATTGAAAAGTCAAACGGCGCTCCTTCCCTTCAGAGCTCTGCCATGCACCCAAACAGTGGTTTACCCCCAGATATGGTGTATCAACATACTCAGCACAAATTTTACAGCAACATTTGGGGTCCAATTTCTCATGTTACCCTTGGTTAAATAAAACAAATTGGAACTGAAATAAATTTTTTGTGAAAAAAGTTAAATGTTCATTTTGTTTTAAACATTCCAAAAATTCCTGTAAAACACCTGAATGGTTAATAAATTTCTTGAATATGGTTTTGAGCACCTTGAGATGTGCAGTTTTTAGAATGGTGTCACACTTTGGTATTTTTTATCATATAAACCCCTCAAAGTGACTTCAAATGTGATGTGGTCCCTAAAAAAAAATGGTGTTGTAATGAGAAATTGCTGGTCAATTTTATCCCTTATAACTCTCTAACAAAAAAAAATTTTGGTTCCAAAATTGTGCTGTTGTAAAGTAGACATTTGGAAAATGTTACTTATTAAGTATTTTGTGTGACATATCTCTGTGATTTAAGGGCATAAAAATTCAAATTTGGGAAATTGCGAAATTTTCAAAATTTTTGCCAAATTTCCATTTTTTTCACAAATAAATGCAGGTAATATCAAAGAAATTTTACAAATATCATGAAGTACAATATGTCACAAGAAAATAGTGTCAGAATCATCAGGATCCGTTGAAGCGTTCCAGAGTTATAACCTCATAAAGGGACAGTAGTCAGAACTGTAAAAATTGGCCCGGTCATTAACGTGCAAACCACCCTTGGGGGTTTAGGGGTTAATATCAGAAATGTCAGCCTATTGAAAAGTATCTTCAGTAAATGCACTCAATACTTGGTTGGGAGTCCTTTTGCATCAATTACTGCATCAATGCAGCATGAATTAATTGATCATGAACCGACATTTTTTGAACATCCACTAATATTCTGCCAGGGTGCGGATGCCAAATTTATCACTGGACAACAGGACAACTCCCATACTCAATGAAACCTATAGGCCGGCGTCACACTAGGCATAAGACAATACGGTCCATTTTTTACGGCCGTAATACGCAGAAATCTTCCCAAAATAGTGATCCGTATGTCATCCGTAGGCAGGGTGTGGCAGCGTATTTTGCCCATGTCATCCTCCGTATGTAATCCGTATGGCATCCTTACTGCGATATTTTCTCTCAGGCTTGCAAAACCGACATCTAATGGATTTATGGGCTCAAATGTTCGGTAAACCATATATACAGTATATATATATATATATATATATATATATATATATATATATATATATATACAATCACATGGCGGCAACTCAGTGCATTTAGGCATGTAGACATGGTCAAGACAATATCCTGCAGTTCAAACCGAGCATCAGTATGGGGAAGAAAGGTGATTTGAGTGCCTTTGAACGTGGCATGGTTGTTGGTGCCAGAAGGGCTGGTCTGAGTATTTCAGAAACTGCTGATCTACTGGGATTTTCACGCACAACCATCTCTAGGGTTTACAGAGAATGGTCCGAAAAAGAAAAAAAATCCAGTGAGCGGCAGTTCTGTGGGCGGAAATGCCTTGTTGATGCCAGAGGTCAGAGGAGAATGGGCAGACTGGTTCGAGCTGATAGAAAGGCAACAGTGACTCAAATCGCCACCCGTTACAACCAAGGTAGGCCTAAGAGCATCTCTGAACGCACAGTGCGTCGAACTTTGAGGCAGATGGGCTACAGCAGCAGAAGACCACACCGGGTACCACTCCTTTCAGCTAAGAACAGGAAACTGAGGCTACAATTTGTACAAGCTCATCGAAATTGGACAGTAGAAGATTGGAAAAACGTTGCATGGTCTGATGAGTCTCGATTTCTGCTGCGACATTCGGATGGTAGGGTCAGAATTTGGCGTAAACAACATGAAAGCATGGATCCATCCTGCCTTGTATGGAGCATCTTTGGGATGTGCAGCCGACAAATCTGCGGCAACTGTGTGATGCCATCATGTCAATATGGACCAAAATCTCTGAGGAATGCTTCCAGCACCTTGTTGAATCTATGCCACGAAGAATTGAGGCAGTTCTGAAGGCAAAAGGGGGTCCAACCCGTTACTAGCATGGTGTACCTAATAAAGTGGCCGGTGAGTGTATATGTCATTGAGACACATATATATATATTTATATTTAATTCAGCGCGATAAAGCAGAAAAGCCGGTAATTCAATTGCCGGCTTTTCATTTCTCCTTCACAAACCCGACAGGATATGAGACATGGTTTACATACAGTAAACCATCTCATATCCCTTTTTTTTTGCATGTTTCACACTACTAATGTTAGTAGTGGGGGGGGCACTGTTTGGGCACCCATCAGGGCTCGGAAGGGAAGGAGCGCCGCTTGGAATGCAGACTTTGATGGGATGGGCATCATGTTGCATTTGCAGAGCTTCTGATGTACCTAAACAGTGGAAACCAACATGAATAATAATATAGGGTGCACCCAAGCTGGATAAGACTCTAGAATAAGAGCAAAGGGGTGCCAAGCCAAGTCCAATATGGTAAATCATGAAAAACGAAGAGAACAGATTGGACTATGAAAGAGGTTCCCACACAGGAAGAAGTCCCTCAAAGCACCATCTTTCTCCTTGGTACCGGCAATTAAAATATTCTTCGAAATTGTCAAGCGAGACATACAGACTATGCCCATTCGGGTAAGTGGCCCCACTAATTTGAATATGGAAGAGAGACAAGCCCTTTCTGCCTTAAAAAATAATAGGGAGTTTACCATCAAAGAGGCAGATAAGGGGGGTAACGTAGTATTGTGGTCTTATAATCTATATGAGGCCGAGGCCAAACGTCAACTTAACAACATGCAATATTACCAAAAACTTCCCTCTGACCCCACGCCCTCTTTCCTTCCTAAATTTGAAGGATTCCTTTGTAGGGCCCTACAGCACGGTATCATCACCTCACAGGAGAAACAGTATCTATGGGTGGACAATCCAACTACTGGAACATTCTATATGTTGCCGAAAATTCACAAAGACAGCATCAGGCCTCCGGGCAGACCTATTGTGTCCAATGTTGGCAGCATGTGTGAAAAGGCAGGTGAGTACCTTGACTGTTTTCTACAACCCATTGCCTCTTCTCTTCCTTCATTTGTTCGTGACTCCTCACACTTTATTGACATATGTAGTCAAATTGAACTTCCTGATGACTATCTTCTTGTCACGTGTGATGTTGAGTCGCTTTATTCAAATATCGGTCACAAAGAGGGTATTGAAGCGGTAACCTATTTCTTGGATAAGAATACTTCCATTGATAGAGGACATGATTCTTTTTTGGTAGATTTACTATCTTTTGTCCTCCATCATAATTTCTTCCTCTTCGATAGGGTTTATTACCTTCAGCGACCAGGCGTGGCGATGGGCGCAAAATGTGCACCAGCCTACGCTAACATCTTTTTGGGCTGGTGGGAAGAAAAATTTGTTTACCCTTTACCATCATTTGCTGCCCACGTACATGCCTGGTTTCGCTTTATCGATGACGTATTCATACTTTGGAAGGGTACGGAAACAGAATGCATTGATTTCTTCAATAACTTGAATTCTAACACTCTTAATGTTTACCTTACCTATTCTCTTTCCGTTAGCGAGGTTACTTTCCTGGACCTGAAGATCTTCCCACATGAGAACCATCTAATAACGAACCTATTTCGCAAACCTACGGCAACAAATGCGCTTCTGGAATTTTCAAGTTTCCATCCTTGGCACACTAAGGTGGGTGTGCCCACGGGACAATTCTTACGTATAAGACGTAACTGTACCCGTGATTGTGACTTCTCAACTCAGGCTCGGGATCTCTCGGACCATTTTCATCAAAGGGGTTACCCGAAACGTGTCATCTCTAGTGTTGAGCATTCCGATACCGCAAGTATCGGGTATCGGCCGATACTTGCGGGTATCGGAATTCCGATACCGAGATCCGATACTTTTGTGGTATCGGGTATCGGTATCGAAACAACATTAATGTGTAAAATTAAGAATTAAAATAAAAAATATTGCTATACTCACCTCTCCGACGCAGCCTGGACCTCACCGAGGGAACCGGCAGCGTTCTTTGCTTAAAATGCGCGCTTTTACTTCCTTCCGTGACGTCACGGCTTGTGATTGGTCGTGTGCCGCCCATGTGGCCGCGACGCGACCAATCACAGCAAGCCGTGACGGAATTTTCAGGTCCTCAATGCCTAATTCTAGGCATTCAGGAATTTAAAATTACGTTCCAGCTTGTGATTGGTCGCGTCGCGGTCACATGGGCGACGCGACCAATCACAAGCCGTGACGTCACGGGAGGCAGGAGACGCGCGCATTTTTAAAATTACGTCACGGCTTGTGATTGGTTGCGTGCCGCCCATGTGACCGCGACGCGACCAATCACAGCAAGCCGTGACGTAATTTCAGGTCCTCAATGCAGAAATAAGCATCAGGACCTGAAATTACGTCACGGCTTGCTGTGATTGGTCGCGTCGCGGTCACATGGGCGGCACGCAACCCATGTAATACTAATACTAATACTTAATTAATACTCGTGCACTAACTACGTCACCGCGCCCTCTGACCTGAGCGTCACTGCAGAAGATGCTGAAGATGGAGCGGCGGCTGGAACGAGGAGTAGGTGAATATCACCCAGCGCTCCCCCTCCCCGTTATACTCACCTGCTCCTGGCATGGTGCAGTCCCTCCTTCCTGGCGCCCCAGCTTCTTCCTGTACTGAGCGGTCACCATTACCGCTCATTACAGTAATGAATATGCGGCTCCACCCCTATGGGAGGTGGAGCCGCATATTCATTACTGTAATGAGCGGTACCATGTGACCGCTCAGTACAGGAAGAAGCTGGGGCGCCGGGGAGCCAGGGACCA
This sequence comes from Ranitomeya variabilis, assembly GCF_051348905.1. Classification (NCBI taxonomy): domain Eukaryota; kingdom Metazoa; phylum Chordata; class Amphibia; order Anura; family Dendrobatidae; genus Ranitomeya; species Ranitomeya variabilis. The sequence continues at coordinate 317,958,860 of NC_135236.1, forward strand.
TGCCAGGAGCAGGTGAGTATTATTAGACAGCCCCCGCTCCCCTTCCCCTGCCAACCCCTGGGTATGACTCAAGTATAAGCCGAGAGGGGGACTTTCAGCCCCAAAAAATGGGCTGAAAATCTCAGCTTATACTCGAGTATATACGGTAACTGTGGCTTATCACATCTTTGGGATGCTGATTTCAAATTCCCTAGCAACACCCAGGACTGATTACTTTCTTAATCAAGAAATCACTTAAATATGACTTGCCTGACAAAGTAAAGAAGACCAAAAGATCATCAAAAGCTAGACGTTGTGCTGCGATCCAAAGAATTTCTGGAACAAATGAGAAACAAAGTAATTGAGATCTATTAATCTGGAAAAGGTTATAAAGCAATTGATAAAGCTTAGGGATTCCAGCAAACCACAGTGAGAGCCATTGTCCACAAATAGCAAAAACATGGAACAGTGGTGAACATCTCCAGGAGGGGCTGGCCAACCAAAATTACTTTAACCCCTTCATGACCTTGGGATTTTCCGTTTTTCCGTGTTTGTTTTTTGCTCCCCTTCTTCCCAGAGCCATAATTTTTTTATTTTTCCATCAATATGGCCATGTGAGGGCTTATTTTTTGTGAAACAAGTTGTACTTTTGAACGACATCATTGGCTTTAGCATGTCATGTACTAGAAAACAGGAAAAAAATTCCAAGTGCAGTGAAATTGCAAAAAAAGTGCAATCCCACACTGGTTTTTTGTTTGGATTGTTTGCTAGGTTCACTAAATGCTAAAGCTAACCTGCCGCTGTGATTCTCCAGGTCATTACGAGTTCATAGACACCAAACATGTCTAGGTTCTCTTTTATCTAAGTGGTGAAAAAAAATTCCAAACTTTCCAAAAAAAAAAAAAAAAAAATTACGCCATTTTCCGATACCCGTAGCGTCTCCATTTTTCATGATCTGGGATCGAGTGAGGGCTTATTTTTTGTGTGCTGAGCTGCCATTTTTAATCATAGCATTTTGGTGCAGATACGTTCTTTTAAATTTTAATGCAATGTCGCAGCAACCAAAAAAACCTAAGTCTGGCGTTTAAATTTTTTTCTTGCTACGCCGTTTAGCGATCAGGTTAATCCTTTTTTTGATTGATAGATTGGGCGATTCTGAATGCGGTGATACCAAATATGTGTAGGTTTTTTTTTTATTATTGTTTTTTTAAAAATGGGGCGAAAGGGGGGTGATTTAAACTTTTATATTTTTTTTCACATTTTTTTAACTTTTTTTTCTACTTTTGCCATGCTTCAATAGCCTCCATGGGAGGCTAGAAGCTGGTACCACTCGATCGGTACTACTCGAAATGTAGGTGTGCTATGAGCGCCGACCACAGGGGGGTGCTCACAGCAGGCCGGCATCAGTAACCATAGAGGTCTCAAGGACCTCCATGGTTACCATTCTGATGCATCGCTGATCATTTCCAGCCGCCCGGCCGGAAGCGCCGGTTAAATGCCCCTGTCAGGGTTTGACAGCGGCATTTAACTAGTTAATAGTGGCGGGTGAATCGCGATTTCACCCACCGCTATTGTGGGCACATGTCAGCTATTCAAAACAGCTGACATGTCCCGGCTTTGATGCGGCTCACCGCCGGAGCCCTGCATCAAAGTTTGGTATCTGACCTCAGACGTACTATCCCGTCCGAGGTCAGAAAGAGGTTAAGAACGCAGAGACGACTCATCCAAGAGGTCACAAAAGACCCCTCAGCAGCTTCCAAAGAACTGCAGGGATCACTTGCCTCAGTTAAAGTCATTGTTCATGACTCCGCCATATGAAAGAGACTGGACAAAAATGGCCTGCATGGCAGAGTTCCAAGACAAAAACTACTGCTGAGCAATAAGAACATAAAGGCTCATCTCAGCTCCACCAGAAAGCATCTTGACGCTCCCCAAGACTTTTGGGAGAATATTCTGTGGATAGACAAGACAAAAGTTGAAATTTGTTTGGGGATCTGAAACATTTTAGTGTGACAAACATGCAAAAGAATAAGAAATCATGAAAGGGCAAACACTTTTTAACACAACAGAACACTATATTCCTTATGGAATATGTATTTTCATATATTCACCAATAGTTGGTGACATAATTATATTTGCTACAGTGTAACATCTTAAAAATAGCTACGAAGTGTCATTTTTCTTCTAGAAATAAGATTGAATAATATTTTACCATTCCATCAAATGTCAGCATTTTAACCGACATAAAATATGGTGCATGCGAGCATGATGGGTTGCTAATGCCTGCAGTGATGTTATTTGTTCCTCTCTCATTGTCAGCACTTTGTGGTTATCTGGCTGTGCACTCATGCATAGTCTGATCCTCAGGAAGATGTCAAAGGTTTGTGATGGTGATCATCGAACATGCCTCAGATATTTGACTCAGTCATGATTTATACAGGTAGGTCAGTATGTACTATTTAAATTAGCTATTGATATTTGTTACATCTCCTCCAAGACCTGCTCCTGCTATGTCTGCTCCTGTGACCAGGTGCCATTGTATTCATTTTGCGGGCAGCGCTGGTGATAGCGGAGACATTGCAAACAATGCTCTTGGCAGTGTAGACTCTGTCCAGCCACAGGGACTAGGGTGGCTAGGATCTGTAGGGCCATACAGGCTGGCAGTATGGATGTGTGTGCTGTCCAGCTGGAGTTATTGTCTCCCTGCTTTGGCTAATGAGACAACTCTACACCATACTAAAACACCAAGTTTACTACTGAGAGCTGCCAGATATAATTCTTCTTACCTAGTTTGCACCTCTAGATTTCAGTTCCTACTAAAGGCTCTGCTGCCTATTCCTCAGACTTATGATTATGTACCTTTTACTTCCCTCCTGCTTCTAACCTGGCTACCTGCTCACTCCTGTCACCTTGCACCATTAACCGGCACGTGACTCTGTTGAAGTTCAGGTTCCTGTATACGGCTAAAGGGTGAAAGCCAGGGCAACTCCTGTGATTTTGTAAACAGAGTGGCTTGTGCTAACCCCAATATTGTTGGCTTGATTCTGCATGAAGACAAAAAAAAAGTTACTATAATCACGGTGATCAGTCACTTTCTCCAGCTTCCCTATCTTTCACTCTCTCCTAGAATTTATGCGTTATTCTCTTTTCCTCACTGTCTATGCAGTAATCTTTTCTACTCCTCTATTTAGACCTGTTCTTTGCCTTCAACACTGTCGACCACTCCCTCCCACAAATCCTCTCTTCCCTTGCCATCAAAGACCATGCCCTCTCCTTGATCTCCTGATTCCTTTCTAATCACACATTTAGCATCTCCCACTTTCCTAATACCTTCTCATCCCACCTTCTTTCTGTTGGTGTCCCTTAAGACTCTGTCCTCGGATCTTTCCTCTTCTCAATCTATACCTTTGGCCTGCGTCAACTTGTAAAGTCCCATAGTTTCATGTACCATCTATATGCTATACACTCAGATTTACCTCTCTGACCCAGATGTCACCTCTCTGATGTCCAGAATCCAAGAGTGTCTATCAGACATATCCTCCTTCTTCTTCTATTGCGTCCTAAATCTCAATGTGGCAAAAAACTAACTCTTTATCTTTCCCATACCCAATCTATCTATCACAATAAATGACGGAACACTTTTCCTTGTACCAGTCCACTGCCTTGTTGTAACCTTCGACTCTGCCCTGTCAAAACCGCACATCCAAGCTCTTACCACCACCTACTGACTCCAACTCAAAAATATTTCCACAATTTATACTTTCTTCAATCTTCAACCTACTGAAATGTTAGTCCATGCCCTCCTCATCTCCTGTCTTGACTACTGCAATATTCTCCTCTGTGGCCTATGTTGTGTATCCGCTTTTTGGGCTCCCCTGGTGGTTGCTGGTGGTACTGGTGACTTGTTTGCACTTTGCTGCTTCTGTTCACCTGCTTCCATCAGTGTTTGGGAGTTTCCTATTTAGCCTTGCTCTCCAGTCATTTCCTTGCCGGTCATCATTGTAACCAGAGCCTTCGGTTGCATGTTCCTGCTACTAGTCTGCTGATCAGCTAAGTGGACTTTGTCCTTTTGTTTTGTACCTTTTGTCCAGTTTGCAATTTTTGTATTTCTCTGCAGCTGGAAGCTCTTGCGGGCTGAAATTGCCACTCCTGTGTCATGAGTTGACACAGGAGTCTTAAAGTAATTTCAGGATGGTTTTTTGAAAGGGTTTTCAGTTGACCGTGAAGTCCTCTTTTGTATCCTTCTGCTATCTAGTAAGTGGACCTCTCTTTGCTAAATCTACTTTCATACTGTGTATGTCTTTTCCTCTTAATTCACCGTTATTACATGTGGGGGGCTGCTATCATCTTTTGGGGTATTTCCCTAGAGGTAAGCCAGGTCTGTTTCTTCCTCTACCAGGCGTAGTTAGTCCTCCGGCTGGCGCGTGGCATTTAGGAAGCCGTAGGTATGCTCCCTGGCTACTGTTAGTTGTGTGGTAGATTTAGCTCACGGTCAACTCGAGTTTCCATCACCCGAGAGCTCGTTCGTTATTTATATGTTTCCTACGTTCCCTTGCCATTGGGAACCATGACAGTATGACTGGCCAGTGTTAAACTTATTGGCAGAAGAAAGGAGAGAAAAAAGAAGTCTGTAAATTTTTTTTTTTTTCCGTTTCCCCTATGCTTGCTCCATAGTTGGATCAGTTGTATTTCAGCTCTAATTACTGCCTTTGCCTTTCTCTCCTTATAATCCTTGAATGGCTCTGAGCTCACCTGTTTAAAGATGGATCCTCAGAGTTTGGCTGCAGGTTTAAATAATCTTGCTACGAAGGTTCAAAATTTACAAGATTTTGTTATGCATACTCCTATTTCTGAACCTAAAATCCCTACACCAGAGGTGTTTTCCGGAGATAGATCTCGGTTTCTGAATTTCAAATATAATTGTAAATTATTCCTTTCTCTCAGACCTCACTCCTCAGGAGATCCTGTCCAGCAGGTTAAGATTGTAATTTCTTTGCTGCGAGGTGACCCTCAAAATTGGGCATTTTCATTGGCACCAGGGGATCCTGCGTTGCTCAATGTGGATGCGTTTTTCCTGGCTTTAGGGTTGCTTTATGAGGAACCTAATTTGGAGATTCAGGCTGAAAAAGCTTTGATAGCCCTATCTCAAGGGCAAGATGAAGCTGAGATATACTGCCAAAAATTTCGTAAATGGTCTGTGCTTACTCAGTGGAATGAGTGCGCCTTAGCGGCAAATTTCAGAGAGGGCCTTTCTGATGCCTTTAAAGATGTTATGGTTGGGTTCCCTGCGCCTACAGGTCTGAATGAGTCCATGACAATGGCAATTCAGATTGATCGGCGTTTGCGGGAGCGCAAACCCGTGCACCATTTGGCGGTATCTTCTGAAGAGACGCCAGAGAAAATGCAATGTGTCAGAATTATGTCCAGAAGCGAGCGGCAGAATTATAGGCGTAAAAATGGGTTATGCTTCTATTGTGGTGATTCTGCTCATGTTATATCGGAATGCTCTAAACGTACTAGGAAGGTTGACAAGTCTATTTCAATTGGCACTTTACAGTCCAAATTTATTTTGTCTGTAACCTTGATTTGTTCATTATCAGTTATTACCGTGGATGCCTATGTGGACTCTGGCGCCGCTCTGAGTCTTATGGACTGGTCCTTTGCCAGGCGCTGTGGGTTTGATTTAGAGCCTCTGGAAGTCCCTATACCTCTGAAGGGTATTGATTCTACACCTTTGGCTTGTAATAAACCACAGTTCTGGACGCAAGTGACTATGCGTATGACTCCAGACCATCAGGAGGTGATTCGCTTCCTTGTGTTGTACAATTTACATGATGTTTTGGTGCTTGGATTACCATGGTTACAGTCTCATAACCCAGTCCTTGACTGGAAAGCTATGTCTGTGGTAAGCTGGGGATGTCGGGGGGCTCATGTTGACACTCCTTTGGTGTCCATTTCGTCATCTATTCCATCTGAGATTCCGGCATTTTTGTCTGATTATCGTGATATTTTTGAAGAGCCTAAAATTGGTTCACTCCCTCCTCACAGGGATTGTGATTGCGCCATAGATCTGATTCCTGGCAGTAAATTTCCAAAGGGTCGTTTGTTTAACCTATCTGTACCTGAACATGCTGCTATGCGCGAGTATATTAAGGAGTCCCTGGAAAAGGGACATATTCGTCCTTCTTCATCACCTTTAGGAGCCGGTTTTTTCTTTGTCTCTAAAAAGGATGGCTCTCTGAGGCCTTGTATCGATTATCGACTCCTGAATAAAATTACAGTCAAATATCAGTATCCGTTGCCTTTGCTGACTGATTTGTTTGCTCGCATAAGGGGGGCTAAGTGGTTCTCTAAGATTGATCTTCGTGGGGCGTATAATTTGGTGCGAATTAAGCAGGGGGATGAGTGGAAAACCGCATTTAATACGCCTGAGGGCCATTTTGAGTATTTGGTAATGCCTTTCGGCCTTTCTAATGCACCTTCTGTCTTTCAGTCATTAATGCATGATATTTTCCGTGAATATTTGGATAAATTTATGATTGTGTACTTGGATGATATTTTGATTTTTTCTGATGACTGGGAGTCTCATGTTCAGCAGGTCAGGAGGGTTTTTCAGGTTTTGCGGGAGAATTCTTTGTGTGTAAAGGGTTCAAAGTGTGTTTTTGGGGTTCAAAAAATTTCCTTTTTGGGGTACATTTTTTCCCCTTCTTCTATTGAGATGGACCCTGTCAAGGTTCGGGCTATTTATGACTGGACGCAGCCTACTTCTCTGAAGAGTCTTCAGAAATTCTTGGGCTTTGCTAATTTTTATCGTCGATTTATAGCTGGTTTTTCTGGCGTTGCTAAACCTCTGACGGATTTGACTAAAAAGGGTGCTGATGTTGCCAATTGGTCCCCTGCTGCTGTGGAAGCCTTTCGGGAGCTTAAGCGCCGCTTTTTGTCTGCCCCTGTGTTGTGCCAGCCTGATGTTTCTCTTCCCTTTCAGGTTGAGGTCGATGCTTCCGAGATCGGAGCGGGGGCGGTTTTGTCGCAGAGAAGTTCCGACTGCTCAGTGATGAGACCTTGTGCGTTCTTTTCGCGAAAATTTTCGGCCGCCGAGCGAAACTATGATGTTGGTAATCGGGAGCTTTTGGCCATGAAGTGGGCATTTGAGGAGTGGCGTCATTGGCTTGAGGGTGCCAGACATCAGGTGGTAGTTTTGACTGATCACAAGAATTTAATTTATTTGGAGTCTGCCAGGCTCCTGAATCCTAGACAGGCACGTTGGTCGTTGTTCTTTTCCCGGTTTAATTTTGTGGTCTCGTACCTACCGGGTTCTAGGAATGTGAAGGCAGATGCTCTTTCTAGGAGTTTTGAGCCTGACTCTCCTGGGAATTCTGAACCTGCTGGTGTCCTTAAGGATGGGGTGGTTTTGTCTGCTGTCTCTCCAGATCTGCGACGTGCTTTGCAAGAATTTCAGGCGGATAGACCTGATCGTTGTCCGTCTGGTAGACTGTTTGTTCCTGACGATTGGACCACTAGAGTCATCTCGGAAGTTCATTCTTCTACTCTGGCAGGTCATCCGGGAATTTTTGGCACCAGAGATTTGGTGGCTAGATCCTTCTGGTGGCCGTCCCTGTCTCGAGATGTGCGCGTTTTTGTGCAGTCTTGCGATGTGTGTGCTCGGGCCAAGCCTTGTTGTTCTAGGGCTAGTGGGTTGTTGTTGCCCTTGCCTATTCCTAAGAGGCCTTGGACGCACATCTCTATGGACTTTATCTCGGATCTCCCTGTTTCTCAGAAGATGTCTGTCATCTGGGTGGTGTGTGACCGTTTTTCTAAAATGGTTCATTTGGTGCCATTGCCTAAGTTGCCTTCCTCATCTGAGTTGGTCCCTCTGTTTTTTCAAAATGTGGTTCGCTTGCATGGTATTCCGGAGAACATTGTTTCTGACAGGGGTACCCAGTTCGTGTCTAGATTTTGGCGGGCAGTCTGTGCCAGGTTGGGCATTGATTTGTCCTTTTCGTCTGCATTCCATCCTCAGACCAATGGCCAGACGGAGCGAACTAATCAAACTTTGGAGACTTATTTGAGGTGTTTTGTGTCTGCGGATCAGGATGATTGGGTTGCCTTTCTGCCGTTGGCGGAGTTTGCTCTTAATAATCGGGCTAGTTCTGCCACTTTGGTTTCTCCTTTCTTTTGCAATTCAGGGTTTCATCCGCGGTTTTCATCTGGTCAGGTTGAATCTTCGGATTGTCCTGGAGTGGATGCGGTGGTGGATCGGTTGCATCGGATTTGGGGACAAGTGGTGGATAATTTGGAATTGTCCCAGGAGAGGACTCAGCAGTTTGCTAACCATCGTCGTCGTGTTGGTCCCCACCTTCGTGTTGGGGACTTGGTGTGGTTGTCTTCCCGTTTTGTCCCTATGAGGGTTTCTTCTCCCAAATTTAAGCCTCGGTTCATCGGTCCTTATAGGATTTTGGAGATTCTTAACCCTGTTTCCTTTCGTTTGGACCTCCCGGCATCTTTCGCTATCCATAATGTGTTCCATCGGTCGTTGTTGCGGAGATATGAGGTACCGGTGGTTCCTTCTACTGAACCTCCTGCTCCTGTGCTGGTGGAGGGTGAATTGGAGTACGTCGTAGAGAAGATCTTGGACTCCCGTATTTCCAGACGGAGACTTCAATATCTGGTTAAATGGAAAGGCTATGGTCAGGAAGATAATTCTTGGGTAACTGCCTCTGATGTTCATGCCTCGGATTTGGTTCGTGCCTTTCATAGGGCTCATCCAGATCGCCCTGGCGGTTCTTGTGAGGGTTCGGTGCCCCCTCCTTAAGG